>NC_085140.1:423899451-424205391 GCF_024139115.2 Armigeres subalbatus | reverse complement strand
GGAGAAACACGTTTACTCATTAATGGGTACTTTTTCTTTGCTATCTCTTTCCCTCTGCTGAAAAATTTACCCATTTTGAGGGAATAAGTGGATCTACTCATTTAAATGAGTAAATCCACTTATTCTCCCAAAATGGGTAAATTTTTCAGCAGAGAGAAAGAGATAGCAGACAAAAAGTACCCATTAATGAGTAAACGATTTTTACCGGGTAGGGTGCTAAATGTCAATGAAGGAAAAATACATATGATTTGACAGTTCGGTACCCAACATGTTTCGGACAGCAGAACAAATGGAACCGAAGCGACAATCTTTATCTTGTAACTAAAATATCTTTTTTCAAACACTAACGACATAGGGCACTGCACGGAATAATCTCTTTCTCTTTCCTTCTCCCTAAATTTTGACGTTTACTGGCCTTGTTGTTTTCTAATTTCTTTGCAGCGAAAAAGAGACAAAGCAGTCCCTTATAGGTGCAGTGCCCTTATAGGTTGATTTTAGTTAGTTGGTCAATAAACCACTAACCAGTCGAGTGTTATGTCTTTGTGTTTGTGCTATCTCTTTCTAACTGCAGAAAAATGTACCCATGCATTGTTTGAAACTCAGCTGAAGTTGCAGAACTTCAAAAAATGGGTAAATTTTTCTGCAGAGAAAAAAGAGCAAATTGATTTTTTTCGTACACGGTTAGATTACTTCACCCAGTAATGGGTACTTTGTTATTGATGATAATATTCCCACCTTTATTTATTTATCAGACGGAGTGGCCTGTGCTGAAAAGTCTTCTCCTCCATTCAGCTCGGTCCATGGGTGCACGTCGCCAACCACGCAGTCTGCACTAGACTGGCCCAGCTTAGTATGGGGAGAAAAAAATGTTGTCGAATTCCACGGGGCACCCCTCAGGATTGTGTCTTTTGGTGAGAAAATCAATCTCTGAAAATTTCAGCTCAATCGGTTGTTGCATAAGCTGGCGCAATTGATTTGAAGTTTGTATGGGGATTTCATTCAAAATATATAGGAAAATACACCTTCGTCACTCATTCGATCTGAAAATTGTTTCTGATCATTCGATTCAGCTCAGAATTACAAAAAGGGCAGTTGGTATGTTACAGAACAATTTCACAGAACATTGTACTGTATTGAGAGCTGGATAGTGCAATTTTGGATTTATTGATCGAATCGCATCAGCCGAAAACTATATAAAAGTTCATTTAATCATCATACAATGTTCTGTGAAATTGTTCTGTTACATACCAACTGCCCTTTTTGCGATTCTGAGCTCAATCGAACGATCAGAAACAATTTTCAGATCGAATTAGTGACGGAGGTGTATTTTCCTATATATTTTGGCTGAAATCTCCATGAAAACTTCAAATCAATTGCGCCAGCTTATGCTACAACCGATTGAGCTGAAATTCTCAGAGATTGATTTTCTCACCAAAAGACACAATCCTGGGGGGTGCACCGTGGAATTCGACAACATTTTGTTTCCTGGGCAGATCTAATCCGCACCAATAGCAATAGGGTCCGCAAATCGTCCTCCACCTTGCTTGCTGTGCACCTCGCCTTCTTGTTCCCGTTGGATCGCTGTCGAGAACTATTTTCACCGGATTACTGTTCGACTAACTGGCCCATCGCAGTCTTCAAATTTTCGCGGTGTGAACGATGGATGGTTTTCCCAACAGTTGATGCAACTCTTGGTTCACTCGCCTTCCCCATGTACCGTCCGCCAGCTGCACCCCACCATAGATGGTACGCAGCACTTTCCTTTCGAAAACTCCAAGTGTGCGTTGGTCCTCCACGAGCATCGGCCAGGTCTCGTGTCCGTAGAGAACTACCGGCCTAATAAGCGTTTTGTAGAGTCAGTTTGGTACGGCGGCGAACTCTATATTCGATCGGAGCGTTTTGCGGAGTCCAAAGTAGCTCAAAGAGCCCAAGTTCACGAATTCTTCAACCACCAATACATACTCGTGGTGGGTGCCTTGCGTTGTCCTCTCTTGAGCCTCTTCCTATCATGTACTTCGACATGTTGATGACTAGTCCAATCCATTTAGCTTCATCCTCTCAAAGTAACGTGCCATAATATCAATGTCGTCGGCGAAGCCAAATAGCTGAACAGACTTATTGTAAATTGTACCAGTCGTGTCAATCTCTGCTCTTCGTATTACTCCCTCCAAAGCGATGTTGAATAGTAAACACAAAATCATTTTGTCCTCTGCGCGTTTCGAAGGGACTCGAGAATGCCCCTGAAACTCGAACTACGCATCACATCACCCTATACATCGTCGCCTTGATCAACCGTATCAGTTTATCCGGAAATCCGTTTTCGTGCATTAGCTGCCATAGATGGTCCCGATCGATTGTATCATAGTTGAAGTTGATAAATAGATGATGTGTGGACACCTTGTATTCGCGGCATTTCTGCAATACCTGACATACGACGAATACCTGGTCTGTGGTAAAGCGTTCACCCATAGATCCCCGTTTAGTGTTTTAACTCCAGGGGCTTTGCTGTATTTCAGCCGGACGATCACCTCCTGGATTTCCTATGGAGATTCAGAGACGGAAGTCGTATGTCCTGCACGCGTGCTCCGCGTGTTTGATGTTAGCCGAAATTTGATGTTAGCCGCGAAATTTAAACATTTTCGCGAAAAACCGCGAAATTAACCTTTCCCGTCAATAATTTTATTCCATTCTATTGCCTCAGTAGATTTCTTGACCTAGTCAATACCAACTCGACAAACAACGCATTTTTTGGCGACTCGATTTTTTTGTGCGGAGAGCGGAGTCCGAAATTGATCGAATGTTGAGCTAAAAGTAAACTGCAGAACAATTTTGTTTTTCTTTCAAATTGTAAAAATAGAGACTTTAAAAAATATGGATTCTTTAGGAAAGTTAGAAATTCTCAAAGGGCTACTACCGAATTCACATGACCTGCAATGCTCACATTATGGGATTGTTCGGCGTTTGGAGAAAAAAGTTTCCCAACGTTGATCGTCTCGTGGCATGTTTCAAATCTATTTTTTCTCATTCGGCCTCTTTCCGTTTTCCTCAGCACTTCAAAATAGCGGTGAAATATCTGTCTATTCCTGGAAACTCGGTAGATGCTGAACGTAGTGTCTGCCAGTACAATTTGGCTTTTGACCAGTAATGCAAAGAAATAATTAAAAACATTATTTGAAATTAATAAACGCAACAATTTAAATAAATATGGAACCTACATTGTCTTTTTTATTTTTTGTACCGAAATATGATTTACCGCGAAATTGCCGCGAATTTTCAGATTTTCTGAATTGGCTTTCCGCGAAATTATAAAAAATTTGCCGCGAATTTCCACCACCCCTATTCATTACCCTACCGCCACCGTTGTCTACCAGATCGCTATTCAGGTGCTCTTCGTAGTGCTGCCGCCACCTTTGGATCACCTCATGATCGTTCGTAAGAAGGTTCCTGTTTATGTCCTTACACATATCGGGCTGTGGCACATGGCCCTTACGTGAACGGCTTAATTTCTCATAGAACATACGTGCGTTGTAAGCGCGGTACAGTTGCTCCACAGAGAAAGAGACGTCTCACTCAACACATGTTCCATCGATCACCTTTTTAACGTATTCAATTTTGTATAGGTAGTCAATCGGCCACCGATGGCGCTTCCATTTAACGTTTGCGCACTACCGCCATCTGGTTGCCGCTTGGCCACATACAGTGAATTTAGCATTGGGCGATACTGTTATCGTGACGATGATTTTGATTGCATTTTATTCTAAGTGAGACGTCTGTTTCTCTGACGGAGCAACCCGTCTTTTCACGGTCTCGATCTTCATGCTGGCGCTTTTTCCTCCGAAAATTCGAGTTTTGTCTGTTCCTCGCCCGTTTGTATCGTGCCTCGTTCGCCCTCGTGCTGTGTTGCAGCAATCTCCCCATGCTGCATTATTCTCCTCAACTAACTGCTCACATTCGCCGTCATACCAGTTGTTTCTCTGATCCGAAGAGCACCGTGCCTAGTGCAGCGGTTGCTGTGCTTCCAATGGCGGATCGAATATCTCTCCAGCCATCTTCAAGAGACGCTGCGCCTAGCTGCTCTTCCGTTGGGAGTGCCTACGTGTTGCTGCGCGTATTCTTGGGCTACCATCTTGCAGCCGCCCAATGTTTAGCCGACGCGTGTTGTACACCGTGAGAGTTTTAGGCGCAGACATACTGCAACGAGGTAGTGGTCGGGTTCAATATTCGCACTGCGATAAGTGCGTACGTTCGTGATGTCGGAGAAGAATTAACCGTCGATTAGAACGCGGTCGATTTGGTTTTCCGTTTTTTGATTAGGTGATTTCCATGTGACCTTGTGGATATTCTTGCAGGGGAAGAAAGTGGTTCGGACTACGGGAGGCTGCAAAGTTTATGCATCGTTGGCCGTTGTCGTTCGATACGGTATGCAGACTATCCGGTTCGATGACCGGTCTATACATTTCCTCCCATCCTACCTGAGGGTTTATGTCGCCGATGACGATTTTGACGTCCCGCAGTGGGCATCCATCGTATGCCTGCTCCAGCTGTGCATAGAACGCTTCTTTCTCGTCGTCGGGCCTCCTTTCGTGTGGGCAGTGCATTTTATCCACAGCTTGCACACCCTTGCGTTGATTGAATGCCACCCAATCACGCGTTGGTGCATCATTGCCCGCTAACACAATGATACAATGCCCAGGGAAATCGAGACAATTTCCAATCCGAAAATTGTCTAGACTGGCACCGGGAATCGAAGCCAGCCACCCTCAGCATGCTTTGTAGCCGCGTATCTTATCGCATGCCTCCATGCGTGAGTAAAATAACATTTTTGCAACTAGTCGCACAAATTACTATAAATTATGCAAATGTTGGAAATAATACTTTTGGGATGCATGAAAATGCGCAGAATTTGGGACGGTCACGGTATATGAATAATCATCCGAAGGATTCAATTACACCCAGGTTTTTTTTACACGGTTGGAATTCATTAATTTCTCGGTTAACCCGAACTTTCACAGCTTTTTAAATACCACCTGATTTTTCTTTGATTTTTTGTGAATTTTTTCGTGGGTTTAACTCATTGTTTCATTGACGCTGAAGGTCTTAAACGACTAAAACCAAACCGTGTAAAAAAAAACCTGGGTGTATACCATCCCGGTAAAGCTCTACTGTCCATGGAGTGAGCGAACAAAGGTATTCTTTTCTTTCTATCACTGGTTGTTTCGATGATGTCAATTAAAAATTATTTTCATTTATTATTTATTAAGGTAAATGAAAAATAAAACAAAAAACAAAGATTTTGTTTACTTTGTTCTCATTCTTTACTTATTTTTTTCTTTCTATATGCGTACGGCAATAAAGGTTTCAGTTTTTCTTTGTTGCAATGCGTTCACCATCTGAAAGTGTTTCATTTTTCTTTGACTTTTGTTTGCTAGCGCCCTAGCGGTAGACTATTTCATGTTGTAGTAATTCATCTTGAAGTATTGTTTCCCAATCTAGGAGTAATATTCACTTATGTATGTCCTTGTCGTTCTTCAAACTGTATATTTATAAGTATTGATTTTTTATAAGTTAGACGCAGAAGCATTTTTTTCCTTTTCTTTCACCTGACTTTCGTTTTTCTAGTCCAAAAAGATGGTTTTATAAGGTTTTTTTTTTTATTTCTTTAACTAGTTCTATGACAGCATGAATGTACTGATCCAAGACATATAAAATTTGCGGCCCAAATTGTATTTTTCTACACCTAATTGATGAATTTTATGGACAGCTTATTTTGTTTACTTGCAACAATTTTATACAGTCATTTCGAAGGGGTTTGCTGTATTTTTATTTACAGTCATAACCCTGCTTCTAATCGCCGGTAATGATTCTTTCTTTCTAGAATCCATTTCGAGTAAATTTTCTGCGCATCTGATTTATATTTTTACATCTCTACTATCACGATTTTTATTTTACTCTTAGTTGTATGTATTTGTATAGTACTAGTATCATTACCATTTTTAGTAGTTAATTATTTACTCCTCCGCTTTCGTAGTTGCAACGTTTACGTTATACTACTATTCAATGCTCAATACAACTAGTTTGCATGGATTTTCATTTAGTTGGCTCATAATATAAATACAGAAAAGAGATTAATAATGAAAAACAATCTCTCAAATATTTATTCATGCATCAAAAACAACTCAAACTGTAAACCATGAAGTTGTTAAATTAGTTGACTGCACACTTTGTTCACAGATGGACAAATTGAAATTTATTTTGCGAAAAAGAATCCACGTGTCTCGTTGGGATGCAAATCCACCTCTTCGATAAAAGTGACGTAGGTATATGCGCAGACAAAAACATTAACAACTAGATTAGTTGTACGGTCGAACAACCGAATGCTAGGCAATTGAATTGTTGTAAATAAAAAGCAAATCTTACCTCATACGCTCATACATGCTCTCAGCACTCATAACATGCGCTACACATTTACACATTTGGGGTGCTAGAAGCCATTCATATTCGTCACTGTTTATTGTTTAACACTATTTTTTACTGGAGCCATACTAGTTTTCTGCTAATAGTCGCGGTTCCTTCTTTTCTTTGATCGTTTTGTTCTATACAAATTGCATCTATCAGATGTTATTACACACAGATTAGGGTCATGGATCTATGTTTGTTTTCGATTTGGAACGTTAAATGCAACAATTTCGTTTAGTGTTTTTGGTCTAAATCTCACGGAAAAGCGACGAAAACAATGAGTTTTGGCTTAAGTTGCATTTTACTTTTGTTTCAAAAAAAAAACTTCCATTTCGAGTTTCAAACTTTTACAGAGATAAAAAGAGTACGCTATAGCATATTTTTTACATTTGATTTTCTTGTCAGTTAAGTTTTTAAAACGTCACCAAAGCTTTAGTGTTTTCGACTGTCGAAAGTAAAATAAGAAAGTTTGTTCTACAAAAATTCCAAAAATTATTAAGCTGATTTGACACTTTAAATGTGACCACATAACACATAACACACTGAAAAATTCGGTTCCGATGACAAGTTCTTACAATTTTACCCAATGAATTTACTTTTGAGCTTGAACTCAGAAAAGTGTAGGTATGATGTTTTGTGAAGGAAATCTTATAGGAAATATCTGAAATAGACAATCACGAAGTGAGAATACATGAAGCTATTTTCATAAGCTGGTTTGGCCACCACAATAACCAAACATCGTAATCGATAATAGGATCACAACTGGAATTTGCAATACCGACCTAAAGATTCCAATATTAGGGTCCTGTTCCAACTCATATGCATAAACAAAGAAATGAAATCAATTTTTCCTATAATTTATTATGGAAAATAATAAAGTTTTCCTACATGGTATAAAATAGCCAACGCATATTAATGTCGTTTTCGGTTTTAAACCTGGATCAGGTCCGACCCCGACTCTGAATAACCGAACGAAAAACGAATCGGGATCGAGTCAGTATGATGGTATTAGTGAGAACTCAATCCCTATCATCTGTTTTGTTTTCAATCCGCCTTTTATCAGCTGGCAGAAACAGACATATTTTATCTATTGAATTTAGTTATTAGTGTTATTTTTTTCTTGTTTTATGAATTATGGGGGAAATCAGACGTTTCTTCTGTTAATTGTTTAATGACTCAAATGACTATTATTCCATCAATAAATTAATGTGATTAGGAGCTTGTGATGAATGACGACGGCAATGTGGATTGCCGTGAAAAAATTCATGCCAATCCGTGTTTCCCGATAAACTATTATGCTGATTCTATATGGCTTTTTGGGTAACAGTGATTGTGTTACAGTAGATTTGAATTATCAATTATGTCATTGAAATGGAACAGAACAAGAAAATATGGAAACACTTTGAAAAAAATCCAATACAAATTTTTTTGAGATTTGGGGCCTTTTATTTTAAAACAAAGAATCAAATCGTACAAGAGTTGAACAGCATTCTTTTTTGCTATTTGCATTCTTTCTGCTATTTTTCCCTCAAGAGGGGACCCTTTGGGATAAATTGCGATTTCGTCAGAACTGCAAAACCAAATATACAAAAGAGGCAAATAATTTTTCACTACAAAACAGGAGATTCAACATAATAAATATCAATGGGATAAAATATGTCTTTGTCGTTTTTTAACGAATTATAATTAAAAACCTTTCATCCACTTAAAAATTATGCACAATTCGTATGAAAACTGTTCCTAAATAAACATTTGATTTTATTTATAAATAATCATTTATAAATAACTACAATAAATTTGTTGATGGCAATATAGTTGCTAAACCCTTATAAATGGTTAATGCCAAAGTTAATACATTATGTGTATAATCTTCAAATCCGTAACCTTGAACAAATTATGCACAGAATTGCAATAATGCATAAAATAATGGTATGAACATTATGGTATAAATAACTTCATAGCGGCAGATACTCTGGTACGCTATTTTTCCATTGATAGAGCAGTTATACCTAAAGTATATGTACGAATACACAACGTAATAGTGAATAAATAGCAGCTACCTTCTCGTCACTGCATTTTATAAATCACATTTTCAACAAAATGTTCAACACCCATTTTGTTTATAATGGAGCTACCATCTGAGGTAATCAGCGAAAAATATGTCGTTATCTGAATCCGATTCACCATCAGAGAAGCTTGAAGACAGCACACAATTAAAATAATCCATTTTTACGTGGAAGACAGCAACAAATTTGATAAATTTAACAAATGAAACAAATAAAATCAAATACCCATCCGTGTCCTTCACGTTTTCATTTTCCTTTAGCGTAAACATAAACACCGCAGTTTGACAGTTTGTGTTCGAATGTATTGGTGAACCTAGGTTGGATCTCGATAAATCGGCAGAGCGAACCTCATTCATTTTGGGTCGGATCTGGTGCGGATCGCGATCCAACCTGAACGAATAACCGAACGTTTTGACAGCTGTTAGAGCGGATCCAGTGCAGAACTAGGTTCGACCCAGCAATAACCGAAAACGACATAAGACTAGGAAATTTTACCTATTTTTTGTCCGATACAAAATCAATTTAGTTAGAAAAAAATATTAGCATCATGGCAATATGTTCCAAGCCTACGTACATTTTTATCCAAACATAGAATTCCACCGAAAGAATAAAAAATATGAATAGCATTACTAGATTCAGTTATCACGTAGGATAATCGTTTCTTTTGATTTTACACACGTGACTTATTATAAAAATTGCATATTGTGTATTCGATTTTATTTTAATACTTTTAAATATTCACATCGGGGAAAAGACGGCTTTGGCAGGTTTTGTTCTATTATTGGCAGGGGGGTTTTTGTCGACCGAATTTTATGAAATTTGGCCACAATATTCTTTGCTATGCAGAGAATGTTTAGGCCAAATTTGAACATAATCAGTCATTAAAAACCCCCCTGACAATAATAGAACAAAACCTGCCAAAGCCGTCATTCCCCCTCCTATTGGATCCTAGAAATGACAGTTTAATTTGATCCCGTCATTAGATCCATCGGATACAGGCAAATAAGGGATTACTGTTCCGCTTTTTTATCTCATGACTCCCATATTCATACTACCAAAAGCAGAGAAATGAAAAGTAAAACCACAAAGAAACAGAAGTCTCCTTCATGCCCCATCGTTCGCATTTTTAACTGCGTGGATTATTTTTTAGAGACCGTCCATCGGCCACCGATTGCGCTTTCTTCGATTTTGTTTGTGTTTAACGTTTGCACACTTCCGCCATCTGGTTGCCGCCTGGTCACACACAGTCCACTTAGCATTGGCGATAATGATTGCATTTCGTTCTAAGTGAGACGTATGTTTTTCTGTGATAATATGAATTATTTTTATCATGAGCACGCATGGTAGCAAAAAGAATCGATGACATGCCTCATTCCTTTATTTTGATAAGAGATAGATTATGGAACAGTTCCCCTAATTAGTATTCAAAAAACAAAAAAAAATCTCATGTAGATATACTTGTCATAAGACGAGTTTGTACAATCCCATTTGATTCCACCACTTAATTGTACCTTGACAGATACATATTTCGACCTCAACAGTAAGGTCGCCTTCAGTGTCTCGTACTTGACTCGACTGACATGTAGATAGCCAAATAACATTTTTTTTAAATCTGAAAGTTCGTACGACACTCATGGCCTTATTGTTAATGCCCATGATTATAAAAAAAATCATCCGAATGCGTAAAGAACAAATAAAAGCTTAAAGGCTTTGATAAAAGCTTCTTCTAAGCAATTGATTTGATGAATCTTATATGTTATACTATGTTCAGACTATTGGCATATAATTCTCTGTTCAGACTAAGGATTGAGTAAACATATTAAATTTTATATTATTCGACATGAGAAACGTCATCAATATAGCCAAGTATTGTGTTACAAGCTCATAGTTCAAACGTTATTCAACTACATATTATTGATAACATTTCTCTCATCAATAATTTTAACAAATGTTATTCACTCCGTAGTCTAAAACTTAGTTTTAGCTTGATAGGTCCTAATCAATCATTTCTTTCAAATTTGCCACGCAAATTTCTACGCAATTTTTGTGTATGTAAACGCACGAGTTTTATTATAGACCCATTCGCTTTTGTCTCTTCATGTGTATGTTTCGTCTAATAATGGTTTTTTTGTAAACCTTGTGTTCGTATGCGTATAAGTGAGGGTGGCTTATGTCTCTGTTCCATGTTCAATTTTAATGTGTATTTTTCGACGTTTTTAGCTCAAACATCTCTAGAATTTATGATATTAATTAAAGATTTTAATTTAATTTCAATATACTTCTATGAATCTACATCATTTTTTGCACGCGTTGCCGTCTTCCTTCCGAAGAAAATGGCCAGTTTCTTGAACGTTACTGCAGTAAACAGTAATCTGAGTGTGTTTGCATCTTCTACCATCGACATTCCTATTCCTACATGGGCTATATCTTTGCACTAGCTAGTCTATTTTCGTGTATATCTTTCGCAAAAATGGGCCTTCTCTTTACTGAGAATTGAAAAAAAAAGGTAAAGCAGAATGACCCACCCGTTCGCATCACGCTACCTTCATTGCAGCGCACTTTTCTGTATCCTCTAGAATTGCCCTATCAGCTCTTGCCAGCCGTTCAGCTATTTTGGCCTGTCGCTGCTGATTCATAGGCAAACTTTTAGGTATATAATTAAAATTATATATGTAAATAAAAACTTAAATAATGAATTTAATATTATTCAATATTCCGTGAGTCTAGATTCTGGCCACGCAAGCGGATGGACGAGCGACGCTCGGGTGTGTCATGCCGAGAGAACGTAGCGATTGGTTCTGGATTTGTATTCCCGGCGTTGTTGTTGTGGGGTGGTTGCTGCTGCTGTTGCGGAACTGGTACCTGCTGCTGATCAGCTCCTGGAAGTCTCGATTGGGCCATTATCTGGACCACCCGGTTCGAGAGCTGTTTGCAGGAATCATTGTTCTTTGCTAGGGAGGCAGTCGTTCCTGTCACGGTTGTTACCACGCCACCACCGGCAGTGGCTACCATACTGGATCCAAGGGCAGCGGGGTCACTTTGCTGAACGACGGCAGCGGTTTTGTGCCGGTCGTTGGTATTATTATGACGATTGGATCCCCCGAATTTTAGCATGTTCCAGTCGAACACGTAATCGTACGTGTAACCTTGTCGTGCGAAAAGTTGTCGGAACACTTTTCGCAGGTAACAATAGTCCGGACGTTGTGTGAAGTCCAACTGGCGACAGTATGACAAATACGATGCAAATTCCGCTGGAAACCCCTTACACAGTTCTTCTATCGGAGTCGAGAGTTTCTTCTCAGAGATACGTTCATACTTTTGCCGTTTGTTAGCGGCTTTCAATCCTTGCCACGGCAGAGTACCCAGGTTGAAATACATCAAAACATAGCCCAATGATTCCAGGTCATCTCGACGACTCTGTTCAATGCCCAAATGCGTGTTGATCGAAGCGTACCGTGCCGTACCAGTCAGATTTTTGTTTTCCCGATAGGGAATGTGTGCCATCGTTTTGGAATCCTTATACTTCTTCGCTAATCCAAAATCAATTATGTACACAAGGTTTCCCTTTTTTCCCAGTCCCATGAGGAAGTTGTCTGGTTTTATGTCTCGGTGAATAAAGCTTCTGGAGTGTATGTAATCGATACGGGAAATCATCTGATCTGCCAGCAGCAGCACAGTCTTGAGTGTGAAACGTCTTGAGCAAAAATTGAACAAATCTTCTAGCGAGGGTCCAAGCAGCTCCATAACCATAACATTGTAGTCTCCCTCCGAACCGCACCACTTGATTGTCGGTATTCCGACTGCCCCTTGTAGCATCCGGTAGAACTTGCTTTCGATGTGCAATTGTGGATGCTTGGTTTTGATGCATTCCAGTTTGATGGCCACCTCTTCGCCTGTGGAAATGTTTGTGCCTAAGTATATGTCACCGAATGATCCGGAGCCAATTTTGCGTCCAAGACGATATTTGTTTCCTACACGAAGCTCCATTGCTGAGTTCAATTTGCCGTATGTTCAGATCGATATTTACACGTTTGCTGCCACTACCTCACCGTGGCAAGAATAGTTTCGATAACGAGATCTACAAAAAAAAAAAACAAATTAGTAAGTATAACAACTGGATGAAAAGAATATTATTGGTCACCTACTGCATAATATGAGTATCAATAATTTATTTTGCCTTAGGGCCAAAAATAGAAGATGTATAAAGAACGAACAAGAGTGTCATGTCACAAAATATAAAATCAGTTCAGAATTTGTAAGGAGAAATTTGGATGTAGAACAATCAGCGTTTGCATTGCACCGAGAGTTGATGATAAAACGCATTATTCTCGCTCATTTTGTGTTGGGGAGCATTTTTTCGCACAGCTGTGTAAAACAAGTTGAAAATGCATTGTCAGAACTCAGAGGTGCCTCGTCCATACGTTCTACCTGTTCATGGAACAGGTAATCATTTATAGTTCAGAAGTAGGAACCTTAATGTCCTTACAATTAATTTCTTAGCAATTAATTATAAGGGTGAGCCAGTGAAATTTTTTAAATAAAGTTTCACATAATATTTCCAATGAGGGTTTAACATCTAACGAAACAAAATATTGCGTAGACAGATCAACTCAATGCCACAAGCTTGACCTACAGACGAATTGCAGCTAAAATTTTTAAAATTGTAGCTTTGAACGAGCTTCGAAAATAGGATTATTATGCTCTTCATTACAACCACGACCTTGTCCGGGTCGTAGATGGTGTGAGGCGAGGATGTATTCTATCACCGTTACTGTTCCTCATCGTAATCGACGAGATTGTGGTAGGTGCGATTGACCGTGAACCAAACCGCGGGCTACTATGGCAGCCTATAACCATGGAGCACCTAAACGACTTAGAATTGGCTGATGACGTTGCACTCCTCGCTCAACGGCGCTCTGATATGCAGAGTAAGCTCAACGACCTTGCCGAGCGCTCTTCCGGCAGGTTAAGTCATCAACGTCAACAAGACCAAATTGTTGGATGTAAACACGGTGACCCTTTCCAGTTTCACACAGGGTGGCCACTGAAATTCGATTTTCAAATTCCCGGTTTTTTCCCGCTTTTCCCGATAAATTTTGTCAAATTTTCCCGGTTTTTATTTAACTTGAAAAAAAAAATCAAAGTAAGAGTTTTTGAAGTTTTACTAGGTGTTTTATTCTCTGACAAAACCGTGTGTTATGCGAAATGCTTTAATCAACTTGCACACTGAAATTGTGCGTTTCGTGGCCATGTAGTTAGTGACAACCGGCATTTAAATCAATAAGGTAATACCACATTAGCAGCTAATTACAATAATGATTCGTTTCTTACTTGCAAAACTTTCGTAAACGTTTCTCTTGGTTGTAAAACTTTCGTAAGATTCTTGCAAAGTCAATGGACATTGCATTGCAGTCTAGTGTGGTTCTTCCTTCTTAGAGCATAATGTTCACAGGTCAGAAAGCAGTAAAATCGTATACCTAATACTTTAAAGTATACCGCCATCGGGGGTGACAATGAATCTGGGGGGTCGTAGAGCCAAATCGTTCAAAAAAGTCTCTTATATTTTAGTCTTTTTTCCCTCCGATACATTCAAAAGATTCTACAAGCAGTCTAAGTAGTAGAAACAGTGACCCGTTCTCATCCCCATTTGACCCATTGTCACCACCGACGACGGTAGCCGAAATATTTGCAATGTTCAACTCTCAGTTTGATCTTATTCACACTATTTCAAAGAATACCTTCCTGAGTAACTGATTAAGCTTTTCAAATTATCGCAAAGCTATCCATTAAAATAAGATCTTGAATTTCTTATTAAAAAGTTTAAACGTTCCCATTCAATATTAGAAGATTGGAATTTAAAAAAAAATTGAACTTATTCCTTATGTTCCGTGTAACAAGTTGAAAAATATCTTAGAGTATATCTTTCACCATCATAACCTTCAATTATATCAGGTTAGTTGCGAGTTTAGTTGTGGAAAAATACTAAACTAGAGATATTTTATATCTATTGTAATGAATATTACAGACAAAATACCGAAGTATTTAAAAAATACCATTTTTTGATGATTTGTAAAATTTTTAAAAATAATTTTAAACAACTCTTGAACCGTTTAAATATATACACCATATTTTTTTTTTAATTCTGCGCAATTGAAAATTACAAAAAATACGAGAAAGGCAAAAGTAATAGAGGTACCTCGTACCTCTAAAGGCGAGCTTGGAGACATTAGAAGAATAACTTAAAGTTGAATACATTCATTCAAGAAAAATGAATATTTCGATATTCGATTCTAGACTTGCCTCATAACATAGTATTTTTGATATAAGACACGTGAAATTAATATCAAAATGATCTAGCAGGGATTGAATCTAAAAAAGAATGAAAAAATGAGCGAGAACAGGCGTTTTATCATCACTTCTCGAAGGGGACTGCTTATCAGATTTTGTTTTTCTCGCATTTGCATGAAATTTCGATAAACTTGTTTTAATGGTTTTGTAATGATTCGAAACAGTTCTCGCCTCTCTTTTATCGTTGTTCATTCTTTTGAGATCGATTTTTGAAAACCCTGTAATCTAGTAACAGCACAAATTAAATTTGGGAAAAGGATCTACTTAATTTTTGTACCTCGCACACGCACTAACGTGGCGTATTCAAATAATTCAGTTAGAATGCGACTGAGTAATAAATATTAAACAGTAAATCTAATCAATTCCATTAAAAACTTTAAAAGGGTTTGAATGTAAGTTGACGAGAATTATTTTTTTCCCGGTACATGTCCTGAATTCCCGGTTTTTCCCGCTTTTTTTCCCGGTGACTTCAATTTCCCGTCTTTTTCCCGCTTTTCCCGGTTCGGTGGCCACCCTGTTCACAGTAGCCGGGCACGGATCAAGAAAGCAAGGACTGCTTTTGTGAGTTTAAGAAGTATCTGGAAAAACAGGCGCAGTGAAAGCAGTGAACGCACCAAAATACAAATTTTCAACTCTAACGTGAAATCTGTGCTGTCATACGCGAAACATGGTGTGTATTAGTGGAGAGTGGAGAACACTCAACGGCTGCAAGTGTTCATCAATAGATGCCTGCGGTATATAATCCGGGCCTGGTAACCTCACAACTGGATTTTGTTTATTTATTTATTTATTGTTAAAATTGTGTTTATTTAGTTACTAAGACTTTAAAATAGTATTTACAATGTATTTCTGGTTCGCAAATGAAAGCAAAATCTAATTCGTTGACATCAATTCTCATGCTATTACTATTCACAAAGCTGACATAACAGGCAATTTTTTTAGGATTTTTAATCTATGCATTAAATGAATGTTGTACAACGTTGGACGTAGAAGCACTTCAAAAGATATTCGGCCCCAACCATTTAGGATCGCAGTGACTCTTCTCTGGAAAAGGTCCCATGCAGTTACGACACGGAGCATTCACTGAACTTATGTTTGAGTGTTTGGGTTGGTGTACCGCAATGGATACAGTTCTTCTCTCCTTCTGCTCAACCAATCTTGTACCATAGCATCCGGTGTTCTACTTTGTTATTTACCATCAAATACAACACACTTTGTTGCCCTGCCGTCAGCCGTTTCGTTGCTATGTTTCGCCAAATTCGGGGCCAATCTAAACCTGGGCTGTTCAGCTCCATTTTTGGGGTATCCGTTTGTTCCACGAAGAAGGGATAAATAAGGTCGGGCGATGGATTTTGGTATATTTGGGGTGGCAATTCAGGGATATTATGGATTACTGCTTTTAAACAGGGACAATCTGGGATGGAAGTAACTTGGATAGGATTGTTTTGGGTAATTAAGGATTTATAGTATGCCATAGATTCTATCTCTTTGATGTGGCCATTGAGTAGTAATCAGCCCGGTGGCATCCCCTATCTCACACAATAGGTTTGTTTTGCAGCCAACATTGCGCGACCGTACCCACTGACAGTTCTGTATCCCAATGAGAATCAAATGTGATGTTTGTAAACGAAACACATACTATCATGAATTTTACACTGAGATGTTGGCTGCAAAAACATGGCGTCGTGCCACCCACCTGGTAGTAATGATTTGATTTTAAACAATGCGACCTGTAATTTCAATCCACCGTGATCTATATCACGTGCCAATTGCTGCAGCGGGACAGATGTATGTAGGCAGTATGGTGGAATGATAGATGAAATATACCAAATTTTTGAGCTGATGAATTTGTTCAGTAATATTACTTTCTGATGCACTATTAGCCATGAAACCACACCTGCTGAGTGAAATTTGTGACTAGAGTGCTCCAGTTCAGTGTCACCATCAGCCTGGTGAAGTTTGCAAAAACTAAACCAAGAATCTTGATTATCTGTTCTGTCGACAACCACGGTACCGTGGAGGCACCATATTTGACGCAGTTAAGAAAATTTTAAAAAGAATCATTATTTAAAAAATAATTCCAAAATGGATGCGCTTAATATTCTGCATAACGAGCTTACTGCTATTATAGAATGTGTAGAAATAATGAAACTTCGAAATATAAGTTTATTTCTTAGTTTTTTAATCTGTTTTTATGGAGTACTTGAGGTGCCCAACTTGACGCACTAATTTTACTATGTTCCTTATTTGACGCAAAGTTGTTCCTAATTTGACGCACTTTAAAACTATGTTAAAACTCAATCAATTAAATGCCTTATTTTTTTATTATATAAAGACAGTGTAATAGAACTTGGTACGATATAAAATAAAAAGTTTATTAATTATACAAAGAGGCATTTTATTTTTTTTGTTCAGTTGTTCTGCAAGTTATATGCTCTGTGGCATGTAAGTGTTTTGTTAGTTTCATGAACCCTGCACATCATTCAAAATGCTTCTTATTTAGGTGCAAGAATCATGTCAAAATATATATTTACGGGAAAATTAACTTTTACATTTCATTACATAACCAGCCTACCATGGTCTGTTGTATTTGTAATAAAAAATAACTTTCTTTGGTAATCTGCAATTTTGAATCTATAAACTGAGAAGTTCGTATAGCTTCTGTCTAAACTGAGAAGGATACAGAAAACGCAACTTGTATATGAACGCTTTTAGAACAACATTGAAGCTATCAATCTGCAAGTGTTACGTGACCGGCAGATATATCTAAAAAAATATGAGCTGCCCATCTATATACATTTTTTTCAATGAACTATTAACATAAACTGAAGCTTTTATGAGAAAGGCAGCCATATTTTTGTTTGATTTCATATCCAGGATTGCACGACTAGTAGCGACAGAGTAACAAATTGAAAATGTGCTTGGTTTGTTAGAATTTCGTACAAAGAAAGTAAATTGAATTATATGATACTAATTTAAATTAAAATATTGTTTTCTCGCAAGAATTCTAAAACTAGCATATAAAAACAGCATAATTACCAAATACCCGTAAGAAACGCGTCAAATAAACGCATCAAAATCGAAGGCAGCATAAGACATACTATCATGGGCTGGACACTTAGTGGAATGATCCAACGTTGACTAATATTTAAAGTATTTGAGAGTTAGTTAAAACTTAATGAATACATATTGCTTTTCCTAAGACTATTATTGAGGTTTATTAGCACTGCCTTGTCTATTCGTATGATAAGATTAATTAGGAACATCACAATGCATTGTGGAGCCTAATTTGAAGCAGAACATTTTGGGTTGAAAAATGCGTTCGAATGTTGCAATGTTCAACGTAAAAGGTAAAGCTTACTCATAATGCTCAGCTGTTTGTAGGTAGGGGTATAAGATTCTTACAAAAGTTATTTTGCGTGAAAAAATGATCATTCGATCCTTAGCATTGTGGCTAAGAACGAAAAAAATTGACGCTTTATGAGTATGACTTCCATATATTTTGTTAGGGTAAATTGATTCTTCATTAATAATATGCTTTTTATGCCATATATGCAAAGAAGAAAAGCAAATAAAGCTATCTAGCTAGTTCGAAGTTCAAGAATCCGTTTTAGTTTGAGTGTTGATGTAACGATTACAGTAATGTCGTCTGCGTATGCGATCACCAGATCGTTACCATAGGCAAGTTCTAATTGATTCATTAAAGGGTGCCGATACAAAATAAAAATATGCATTGATAAGGGGTCACCCTCAGCCGTAAGACGCGGGGCTACAAAGCAAGACCATGCTGAGGGTGCCTGGGTTCGATTCCCGGTGCCGGTCTAGGCGATTTTCGGATTGGAAATTGTCTCGACTTCCTTGGGCATAAAAGTATCATCGTGCTAGCCTCATGATATACGAATGCAAAAATGGTAACCTGGCTCAGAAACCTCGCAGTTAATAACTGTGGAAGTGCTTAATGAACACTGCTGCGAGGCGGCTCTGTCCCAGTGTGGGGATGTAATGCCAATAAGAAGAAGTCACACCGATCGCTGTATAGGTAGAACTGCTGACCATTTACTAGTAGTCGAGACGACGATAGTAAAATGTTCTCCTATTCCAGCAAGTAGCTGAACGAACTGGGGGTTGAATCCGAGAGAGTTCATGGTGGAAAACAAGAAAGTTCTTCTCACACGGTCGAAAGCACTTTCGAGATCAAAAGGCACAAGCTTGCCTCTCTGTTTACGTCCGATCACAGCTTGAAATATATTTTGATCGGCGTTGGAACATTTTTGATTCTTGCTCAAAATCCTATGCTGACGCATTAATGTCTCCAGGCGTCCCTTGAGGACACGAGAGAGAATTTTATAATCGATTGGCCTATAAGACCGCACTGAGTCATCTGTATCTTTTTTTCGGACTAACACAATTACTCCGTTTACAAATTCTGACGGGAAGACTTAGTGTTGTGTTACAGCTTCGTTTAAGGTGACACGGGAAGCACAATCATCAAATCGTCATCATTTCATCATTGAATGCTTAATTTTTTTTCTACAACAAATATGACTTTGAAAAAGTATCACAGGCGCGTGCTTACTCGCAATCTACATGCTGATACATTTACAGTTACATCAAACAACTGAAAACCGAAATACGCCGCTCCAAAATTACGAGGTGGCAATGCTAGAAAGAGACAAAAGATAGGAAAAATAACACGGTGTGTAGTGCCTCCCCGAGTCACCTTAAGCTCTTCGTTAAGCTCTCGGTGTATGATATCAAATGTACCCTGGTAGAACTTCTTCGGTATGCCATCGGGACCAGGTGACTTCTTGTTTGCGCTCGTGTCAATAGCCGAGTATATTTCGGCCGTTGGATCTTTCACAAAGAAAAATATCATCCTCTACCAGACCACCTCCTTCCTCGGTGTAGGGATCACGAAAGTGCGTAAACATGTGTTGTACGATAGCATCAGGCTGGTCATGAATTCCGTCGTCTTCGCCCCGAATTTTTGTAATATTTGTAATATTTGTAATTAATTTGTAATAATTATTATAGTTTTCTTCCGCGTTCTCTCTCTCCTAGTTAAAATGTGGACAACGGCTCACCTACGATATAGGTTTCGTTTATACGAACAAAGTTTTGAGAAAAGTTACGTTGTTACGTGAGCATTTCGGCCTTCATGCGATTGATGATAGGCAGCATAGCTTGATTTTGGAAGTAACCGTGATATGCACGTCTCAACTCGGCATACAGTTGTTGGTGTTCATGATGGAAAACATTGAATACTTCTTTCGATTTCCATCGAAAAAAAGATTTTATCTTCGGTTTGGCAAGTGATATCCACCACATCACCCAAGAGCGATAATTCCGTCGCAGCCGAGTCCAATACATACTGCAAGCGGATCCCAAACTCGCGAATGTTTGTTTCGGAAAGGAGGTGTGGTCGAAGAGACCAAAACCTCGTACAATGGGACGACCGAGGGATGGGAGGCAAAGCCGCACCGTCACAGCTAAATGATCGGTGGAAGAATACAGGTGAGTTTCGGTAGCAAAGCCCATTGCTGTCATATACACGATTCAGTCTAGACTTCGAATTGTGAGTGATGTAGGTAAGGCCGAAGCTATGAGAACACAGCTTAACCCGCACATCCTGAAGTTGTACTTGTTGAATGGTGGCTTGTAGAGCTGGACTGTAAATCTTACTTGATACTTGATGGGCTACAGCTCTTCGATGAACCTACGCCGAATGGAGTATGCTTCTCCACTGGACTCGATCCTGGGCCAATCGCTTACAGTCTCCCTGAACATTGAGCGCCCTCAGATCCTCTTCAACTGCAAAAAGCCATCGTGTACGCGGCCTTCCACGAAGCCTGCGGCCTCTTCCGGGTTCTCTACTAAATATTATCTTCGCTTGACGTTCTTCCGGCATACGAACAACGTGACCAGCCCACCGTAGTCTGCCGTGTTGTATAAGCTTCATAATATCCAGCCCTTTATACACCTGGTACAATTCGTGATTCATGCGACGCCGCCAGATACCGTTCTCCTGTTTACCGCCGAGTATTGTCCGCAGCACCTTACGCTCAAACACTCCGAGAGCTCTCCGATCAGCCTCCTTTAAGGTCCATGTCTCATGGGCGTATAAAGCCACCGGAAGAATCAGAGTAGTATACAGCGCGAGTTTTGTTTTCGTTTGCAGACTACGGGACTTAAGCTGGTTACGAAGTCCGTAATAAGCCCTATTTTCAGCTGCAATACGCCTTTTCACCTCGCGGGTAACATCATTATCGCACGTCACTAATGTTCCAAGATACACAAATTCTTCTACCACTTAAAATTTTTCGCCATCCAGCACTATTTCGCTACCACCACCACTAATGAACCCACGTTGATTGCCAGCGACCATGAACTTCGTTTTGCTGGTATTGATCGTGAGTCCAATCCTCGCTGTCTCCCTCTTAAATGGCGTAAAAGCCTCTTCCACGGCACGGCGATCAATTCCGATAATATCGATTTCGTCCGCAAATCCCAGGAGCATACGCGATTTTGTGATAATGGTACCGCTTCTTTGCACACCAGCTCTCCTAATCGCTCCCTCGAGAGCTATACTGCCGTGAATCGCATATTTGTCCCATATGAATAGGAAACCCAGCAAAGATGGGACAGATATGCGATTCACGGCAGTATATTGAACAGTAGGTTCGAGAGTGCATCACCCTGCTTTAATCCATCTAAGGTAACAAATGACGTCGATATTTCATCCGCAACCCTTACACTTGATTTCGATCCGTCCAACGTTATACGAATCAGCCGTATCAGTTTCGCCGGAAAACCATGTTCAAGCATAATTTGCCATAATTCATTCCGTTTCACTGAATCGTACGCCACCTTAAAATCAATAAACAGATGATGTGTCTCCAAGTTGTACTCCCGGAATTTATCAAGGATTTGTCTCAGGGTAAACATTTGATCCGTCGTTGATCGGCCCTCACGAAAACCTGCTAGGTATTCGCCGACGAAGGACTCTTCAAGCGGTCTCAATCTGTTGAACAGAATACGGGACATAATTTTGTACGCCGAATTAAGGAGGGTTATTCCTCGGTAATTGGCGCACTCCAGTCTGTGCCCTTTCTTAAAGAGAGGGCAAATGAGGCCGTCCAACCAGCTAGCAGGCATTGCCTCGTCTTCCCATATTTTCGACATAATATGGTGCAGAACTTCATAAAGCTGCTCACTGTAACTGTAAATCATGTGCTAAAATTAGGTTCGGTGCCGAAGATAGCATGCGATCGTGATGTTAAAAAAAAGCTCTCTTTCGCCACGCATCGCTGTGCCGGACGGATATATTACAAAGTGTTGTATCGTTAATCTGAAGTCCGATTAATCTGCCGTCGAGACTTTTCTCTACAACAGAAAAGCGGATTTGTTCCTTCAAAGCGATTGCTGTCCCTCTTCTCATACAGTCAAACCTCCATGAGTCGATACTGAAGGGACCATCGACTCATAGAAATATCGAGATGTAGATGTTTATTTCCTGGTGGTGGTTGCCTACGAGACCTCCTGATGCTGTTAATCGATGTAGTTGAATCATCAGTCTCGTTATCATATGGATCCGAGAAGAAGAGTCTTCGTGTGCCAGATCCGCAAGCCAACTGGTTCTCTAGAGAACTGTCTTGTGTGGTAGGTTGATGAAGCGGAGGAAAGTCCGTGGCTAGACGGCGTTGTTTTCTAATTTTGCCAGTGTCTGTTGGTACTGGTGGAGTTTCGGATGTTGTCGGCATAGTGGGTTGCGTAGACTGCGTTATTTGAACTGCCTTATTTCTCATTGCCTACGATTCGGATAATTTCGAGCCGGATGGCTTCGGCCGTGTGGTTGTTGAGATTGTCTGCTTCGTTACATTTGCATACGACTTTTGGACGAGTAGTTTTTCAATTTGCACACATGTAACTCCGTTGTGCACATACTCACTACAGTGACGACAGGTGTGTTGCTGACCATAGTAAGACACACTCGTGATTTTGCTATCAATCGTTACGTATGATGGAAAATTTTCGTGTACCAACATTCTTGCGATTCTGACTCCCGAGTAGATACCGCTGAAAAAGTACTTTTTGTTCTACATTAGCTCCTGTATCGATAACACTTCACCATATACTGACAAGCAGTCGATGATGTGCTGTTTAGTCACATCTTCTGATAAGTCAGTGAGTTTCACCTCTACAGTACCATCTTCCATGACAATTGGCAGCAAATCAACTTTTCCGTCTACTTCCGTCGAGTGTTGTGCTCGGCTACCTCTTGCAGTGCGACTTCTTGCTACATGACTTTGACGAATGCATATCCAAGGCTCCGGCTGGTCTGGATTCTTACTGCATCTTCGCGTTTCTGTCTGAGGACGGTTTCCACAAAATGGTGGAGTTCCTGAAAGGTTGGCTTTTATGGCACTTTCGAATAATTAGTTCGGAAGGTGTTCTCGCGTCGACTCATCGCAGAACCTTTTCGTGACGACGTTCTGCACGACATGAATTGATCCGGCAGTGACCACCGATAAAAAAGAAAGAAAACTATTCTCTCTAAATCTCTAGAACTTGCTCACGTGAAACACGACTGCTATGTTAGGAGGTTGAGCATCTACTGTTGTCACTAGAGGCCGATGGCAACAGAAATTCGGGATCGGAAGTGGGGCTGGGTCGGCCACACTCTAGGTAGGGGCGGAAACGAAATCTGTAAAGGGGTCATTAAATATTGATTTACAAGGTTAAGGGGGGGGGGGGAGGTGTCTAAGATTTTGTGACAGTGCATATACTAGGTATACAAAAAAGTGCGACAGAGGGGGGGAGGGGGGGTCTAGAATTCTTAAAAAGTAGTGGACGTCATAGTTGAATCACCCCAAAGCATAAGACTGGAACCCAGCGGGGCATCGCAGCAGAGGCAGACCCAGAGGCTCATGACGGCGAAGCTTTAATAAAGAAATAAAAGAAGTCGACCGAAATCTAACCTTTCAACAGGCGATAACTGGACGGTCAAGTCGGCTCTTTGCACCACCGGAGGTGTACAGGACCCATAAGTCAATAGTAATTCCAATAAAACTGAGCAACTAGCCACGGTGATTGCTGTCATAAATCCGTTATGAGAATTAAATAAATCCAACAATCATGGAAATAGTTACTTGGATTGGACCACGAAATGGCAGAAACGATTCAGAAAAATATCTGTTCAAGCTATGATATTATTTGCGCTAAGATAGTACAAAGGACTATATAGCAGTTAGATGGAATAAGGATTCTGAAGTAGTGGCAGTCACTATGGAGCATAATTGGATGCAGCTGAAACTCAAAAAATGAAGAGCCTCATTATCGCTCAACTTAATACAATGAGTAGATAACTACCAGCATGATTACGTGCGACAATCAGCATGCTTACCAGCTCAGTTCCGGCGGTCGCATGCGAAAGTCGCAAAATCCGCAACTAATGTAACAACCCTGTAGTTAATCTGTGAGCTTCTATATAATACCCATTCCCACACTACCTGGCCGGATCGGACTGTGGGCTCAAAAGCTTTGGCCAAAATACTATTTTCTTATACCACGATATAAAGTGTAACTATTTTTTTTTGCACTTATGTTTAGCCGATTTACTTGCAACAGATAGCTTTTGACGGGGAATCCTGTATCATTCGTATTGAGAATTTCGGCCAATTGGACTAAGAGCTCTCAAGTTATGTTCAAAATACTATTTTTAAAATACACGAGAAAGGCACTAGTACCGCTAGCTGGATTAATCAGGGTTTTTCTAATTTTTCTTGATGTGTAAAAATAGCATTCAGTTCATAAGTTCGGAACACAATGATTTGGATCCCTAAAAAAGACAGAATTCGCCGTCTACTGCAACTCGTTGCAAGCACATCGATCAAGGCTAATATCAGAAGTGTCTGACATTCATTCAAACACATATGCGCACACCCAGACATCACCTCATTTTGTGGAACTGAATCGATTGATATATAACACTAGACACTTCCGGGCCCCATACCAAAAGTTAGTTTTTAGTGTGACGTTATAATTTGAAAAAATAAAAAGTTCGTTTGACTAAAGCTAAACATTACTTGTTGTTTATGAGCGTAATAAGAGCTGACAAATTTATCACAGGAATATTACAAATTATCTATTGGAGGAAACCCAATATGAGGGACTAAAAGTTCTTGAACAATTTGAGTTAGTCGCAATCATTCGATATTTTTTTCCCTTCTGTTCGAACAGAACCCGAAGCTAGCATGTTGTTCATGATGTTGCATTGTCTTCACGATATGCGATTTAATATTCCCCATCAAACTAATAATCAAAAATGACCTAACCAAAACCTACCTTTTGTTCTCCGCTCTGTCGATTTCCGTTCTACTATGTTTTCCTGGATCTAGAGCTGCCTCCGCTCCAACAAACAGAAAATGCCTTCCTTGTTGCTAATTTGTTTCCTTGACTGCGAAGAAATTTTCATCCACATTCACTTTTGACCCGTTCACCAGGCTTTAGCTGCTTCTCTGTCTGTGTAGAAAAAAAAAATCAAAATGCTGGCTCCAATTTTCTCAGATGGCCTCCACAATTTTCTTTACTCTTGGATTGCTCTTTGCGTTTCCATAATCGTCGATTTTGCTTGCTTCGAGTTTCGTGCCTTCCAAAAACCAATAACACCTTGGCAATGATTTCGTCGTCGTCGGTCGATACGCGGAGGCAATTTCAATATACTGGACTAGGCTCGCTGAAAATCGTCTCGCTCTCGATTTATTTTTTCGGACGTCTTCTTGTCACTCCGTCTTGCCCTGGAGAGTGCCCGTAAGTTAATCAAACGCGTATCGACGATAGCGATGACGGTGCTCTTCCCAACGATGATTGTAATGATGATGATATGAGGAGCACACCAATGCAAAATGCGTCTTCTCACGCTTCTCACACGCACTTTACCAACACGATGGAACGAGAGGACGTCTCAAGCCACCGCTCACTGACTACTTCACAGTACACGGTGTGCTGCCACTGATTGATGATAAGGGGTTTCCTAGATAGGGTAGAAAAAAAAAAACTATCACAATATGAATTGGCAGTCCTGAACTAATCGAACTAATAATAGACGATTGCACTAATCAAAAACGCTATAGAAAACCCAAATTAATTCACCTTAGCGGTGACGGTGCCTTTCTCGATTCAATCGTCTGGTTTCGCCTTATCATAAATAATTGCCTACATTACGGCACTTGCAAACGCTGTAAAGCGAAGCAACCAACCAAGCTTATATGGTTCAACACACCATTTTCTTCATAACGTTTGAACGCATTGACCGATCGTGATTATATTCAATAGTGATCAACTAGGGTTTGTCCCAAGTCGAATGCAACTTGTTGCGAGAACATCGGTTAAGAATTAATATATGTATGGTCAAGTGGCTAATGTTTTTCGGTTTTCGTGTGCATACACACACACATACACACGGACTGACAGACATTTGTTCAAATGGACGAGCTGAGTCGATCATGGGTCTCCGAATTGAGACTTCTATAATAGGTTGATTTTGGAGAGAAATGATAGCCTTTCGGTACAACTTTGTTGTACGAGAAAGGCAAACAAAATGTAAACTTTTCCCTCATGAGAAGTAATTCCTAGTCAAACACGGGTAAAAAAATGTAAACATTGCCCTCGTATGGTCTCAAATGACGTCATGATGCAATCGTTAATAGACGAATCCAAGCAAAAATAAGAAGACGACCGATGGTGTTAACTTTGACAGATCCCACGGCTCAGCATACTGCCGTAATCTGCCGTATTCTCCAAATTACAACATACATATTTTTCATATTTCTGTTAAAAAGCTCGATGATTATTTGAACTACGAGGTGTTTTATCTTCTGGCCGAATTCAGAGTCAGCCAATTTGTTTTTGGAAACCTGTAACGAAGCTCAAAATAAATACCCAATTTCACTCGAATAATTCTTGTTTTCTTTTCAACGCGCTTTCAAACTATAGTTGATGATCATTCTGCTTTTTGGGTTTATGCAAGCAAAATCGATTGGGGAAACATTTTGAAAGAATCGGATTTGTCGTAAGAAACAAGTCGGATTTATCCCCAAACAAGAATAAAAATGATTAGCACCTACGTTAATTCTTAACACAACATGTGCATACACACATACAAACAAACTGCACTGCGTGTGAACATTTCAGTTATTTTGATAAAAATATGTTACAACGTTCTGCAACAGATAAATCACATACGTCGTTTTGATACGTCAGCATGACCGAGGTCATGCTACTTTCGTCGAAATGTTACGCTGCTCCGTACGCTGCATTGTTGATACGTCGAAATATTGCGTCAAGTTGAAACGTTTCACGCACATGCGACAAAAAAATTGCAACACTTACAACACGACGTAACAACATTTGCTGCAGAAAAACAACGTAAAATGTTTTTCTTAACGAAAATCAGAGTATTCAAGCAACATGCTTAATTTTGAAATCAGTGATGAAGCGCACGTTTTAAACTATTTAGTTGTTCGAAAAAACTTTTTAAAGTACATTTTCTGCTAAGCGGTGTATGTGCAATATTTTCAACAATGATGTTACACCGTTTTTCAAAAAATTGATTTCCATTTTTATAAACACATTTTCATGTAGCTTTGAGAATATACACATTTTAAGATGAATTTAATGCCATATGCTGTTGAAAACGGGTTTGTTTACAATTTGCGACATACGCCGTTTTGAAAAAGTACCCGAGAAATATTTTCAAAAGGACCTAAGTAACATTTTTCTCATGAATTAATTTGAATACTGCAATCAATAGCTTTCATGTTGTTCTGTTGATTGCGCTATTCAAATTAATTCATGAAAAAAATGTTACTTAGGACCTTTTGAAAAGTTAAGCGAGAAATCTCAAGAACGGAGTTTTACCTAGCATGAAGAATAGACTGGCCCAGATTACTATGGCGAGAAAAAAATGTTGTCGAATTCCACGGGGCACCCCCCAGAATTGTGTCTTTGGGTGAGAAAACCAATCTCTGAAAATTTCAGCTCAATCGCTTGTTGCATAAGCTGGCGCATTTGATTTGAAGTTTGTATGGGGATTTCAGCCAAAATTTATAGGAAAATACACCTTCGTCACTCATTCGATCTGCAAATTGGTTCTGATTGCTCGATTGACCTCAGAATTGCAAAAACGGCAGTTGGTATGCTACAGAACAATTTCACAGAACATTGCATGATGATTAAATAAATTTTTATATAATTTTCGGCTGAATTATTAGGAGCTGATTTGTGTATTTTTGGGTTTTTTGATCGAATCGCATCAGCCCAAACCCATATAAAAGTTCATTTAATCATCATACAATGTTCTGTGAAATTGTTCTGTAGCATACCAACTGCCGTTTTTGCAATTCTGAGGTCAATCGAGCAATGAGAACCAATTTCCAGATCGAATGAGTGACGAAGGTGTATTTTCCTATACATACATTTTGGCTGAAATCCCCATACAAACTTCAAATCAAATGCGCCAGCTTATGCAACAAGCGATTGAGCTGAAATTTTCAGAGATTGATTTTCTCACCCAAAGACACAATCCTGGGGGGCGCCCCGTGGAATTAGACAACTTTTTGTTTCCTGGGCCAGTCTAATGAAGAATCATTTACAACGCAATCGGTTATGCTAGGAAATCAAAAATCATGTTTTTTTACTAAAGGATACAAATGTAACAACAGGGTATCGTATCCAGCATAATTACAATTACAATAAGACGTAATCATATGTTACGCGAGAATTCGGAAGGTTCGTACATTTTCTAAACAATCTTCGAAAATAAAGCCACCGTGCAAGAGCAACACAAAGAACGTCACCTGTTAGTGTATTAGTGGAGGCAAAACGCACTTGGCCCACACGGAACAAGTGTAACCGCGCTTGTATTGGTGCGTGAGCTGATGCAGCCGCCTAGTAGTATGCGTGACATATCCATAGCCCAGCTTTTGCTAGACGTCCGTCGCTATGATGGCTGCCACTAATCTGACTGGGTTTCCTTTCTGTACGGGACGACGACGGCGAAGAAAAGGAGCCCCATAAGAGCACCCCTTCAGTCGACCACAAAGGAAGTTTCGAATTGAAAATTATTTGCTCACCTCGATGCCAATGCTGACTATTCCGTTAGAATCACACACTACGAACATTAGCGTAACCGATTCCAATCATTTCGAGCGATAATCGACTATTATTTGGGTACAAAAACGCAACGCACAATGGCCACGATCAAGAGACCTACGAAAAACACGAGCTGCTGCTTCACTGCTGATGATGGCTGGCAGAAAATATTTTCTTCACAGCTTTTTTCCCTCACGTACACTACCAGACTGCGGGGTTGCGCGAGAAGCTGAATCTGCATGCATGAGTATTTATACGACGCACACCACTGCTACAAAAAGTCATCATTGCGCAAAGGTGTTGCAATGCCAGGTAAATAATCAGCTTCGGTGTTTCTGTGTGTTGTGCTGTCAGTTTAAAGAGTGCACACTCTCAGAAATTTGATTTGGTGGAAACACTGTGAAAAATGTTACTTTAAAATTCTGTTTGTCAAAAGAAGATAGTATTGTCGCGCTTATCTTTTTTTAGAGTGCTGCGGCGGTCTTACACTCGCAGGCTCGACTGCGAAGGTATACGTCAAGATAGCCGCCGTGTTAAAAGATAGGCAGAATTTTCCCGCTCAAAACAAAACCACGTGATTTTCGCGAAATGACAGCAGTGCTCGATTGTATAAGTGAGAGGCAACCGGAGTCACTGAGTACATGGAGAGTGTTTATCATGGCAAGTGCATACGGTGGGTAAGATTTTCATTGACTCTGTCATGTTTAGTGACCGTTGCGATTACCTGAGAAGCAACCAGCAGGAAGCCGCAGTATTCTATTTTATCTCGAGATGCATAATAACGGAAACCTTCGTCTACCCGCATAATAAAAAAAAACATGTTATATGGTCATGTAGTATTCAGAGTAAGCGGCTAATAATTCAGGTTGTATAAGTGATTCTAGACTATGAATTGATTCTGCTATTGCGGATAGTACATTAAACATAAGCAATCAAATATACAAATATACTGACGAACTTTGCTTCATTTAAGCGTGCGCCAATGAATCGGTAGCTTGTGAAGGGCTAAGAGAGGTTGCGCGGCGGGGTATGGCAATGCTAACGCATTGCTGCCACCGCAGTGTGAGATGGTGTTGGTAGCGCCATCGGGTTGAGTAGCAACGACGAAGATTGCACCGTCAGTTTGTTGTCGAATTTTAAAACGAACAGTCGCACCGCTCTTCAACGGCGGATTCCATTCAGCCGTTTTCGGCTGGAATACGACATGTCGCAGTCGGTAGTGTTTGGTTTTATATTTGTAACTAGCGCATGAAAATGGTGCTTGCCACATCCATTAATGTGCTAGTTACTAAATGGTAAGTATGCTCTCATGTTGTGGATTTCGGAGCGAGCAGGTCTCCGAAATCATAGAAAAAAATACCGAAGCGAGCAGGTCTTCGAGTATTTAATAAAACATGATCCCGGAGCGAGCAGGTCTCCCGAGGATAGAATAGAAGATACCGGAGCGAGCAGGTCTCCGAGGCATTTTTTTTTTGTTTATTCCGGAACGAGCAGGTTTCCGAGGCATTTTTTTTTTTGTTTATTCCGGAGCGAGCAGGTCTCCGAGGCATTTTTATTTGTTTGTTCCGGAGCGAGCAGGTCTCCGAGGCATTTTTTTTGTTTATTCCGGAACGAGCAGGTTTCCGAGGCATTTCTTTTTTGTTTATTCCGGAGCGAACAGGTCTCCGAGGCATTTTATTTTGTGAATGCGAACACAGTTTGAAAATGCAAAGCAGGACTCCAACACTACTAAAAATCCACACATATTTATTGGCAAAAATCCATAGATTTAACTTATGATGTATATCAGCGCACACATAACCATTCTCCACGCGAACTACTAATAAAATATATATCCAAATAAACTTTATGTGTGGTCTCGAATTAGCAATTATTTAATTTATGTGTGGTTATATATCGATTATATTAGGGTGGAGCTATTGCAAAAATGTATATCGGCGACACATATATCTTATATAGATATTTTTGGCAGTGAAGGCGTTTAGAGTTCATTCCGGAGCGAGTAAACATCAGAGACATTTTGACGTAGGACTGCATGTGGGTACACTTTGCGAATGCAGACTCCGAGGCATTTTTTTTTTTGTTCCGGAGCGAGCAGGTCTCCGAGGCATTTTTTTTTGTTTATTCCGGAACGAGCAGGTTTCCGAGGCATTTCTTTTTTGTTTATTCCGGAGCGAGCAGGTCTCCGAGGCATTTTATTTTGTGAATGCGAACACACTTTGAAAATGCAAAGCAGGACTCCAAGGCATTTTGTGTTCATTCCGGAGCGAGTAAACATCAGAGACATTTTGACGTAGGACTGCATGTGGGTACACTTTGCGAATGCAGACTCCGAGGCATTTTTTTGTGAATAGGCCAGTATCGACTTAAAAAGTAGAGAGGTTACGGAATTTTGATCAATATTACCAAGAGGAATTTTGACAACTGATCTGCATGGAGCAAATTGTCACCTTTACTTACGGAATAATCGAGCAGAATATTTTTCCGAAAGTAAAGTGACAGCTCCCATTACTTTGCGTGGGTGGGAACCTTACAAATGCCAATTTGGTTTTTTGTTCTTTTCATGTGGATACTGCTGTAAGAATTTTGTTTCGATTCTTTACTTTTCCGATTCAGTGAACGTAATTTAACATGTGATTGAGATAGAAAAAGAAATTTCTTTTGAACACGATACCAACCTAATGTGAGTAAAACTCCGAGGCATGTTGACGTCGAACTACGTCTGTGACCACTTTGCAAATGCGAAGCTGGATTCCAAGACATTTTGTGTTCATTCCGTAGACATAGGACTTCGGCTGTGTATTCTATAGAGGAGTACACTTTCCGAATGTGAAGGACTCCGAGGCATTTTTTGTTGATTCCGGAGCGAGTGGAAATCAGAGGCATGTTTACGTAGGACTACGTCTGGGTTTTCTATAGAGGACCACACTTTGCGAATACAGAGCAGGTGTCCGAGACAATTTTTGTTAATTCCGGAGCGAGTAGAACTCCGTGGCATGTTGACGTAGGATTACGTCTGTAGAGTACATTTTGTGAATGCGAAGCAGACCTTCGAGGAATTTTCGTGTTTATTCCCGAGCGAGTAAAACTTCGATGCGTGTTGAAGTAGGGCTACGTCTGTGTATTCAACAAAAAAAGTTTACTTTGAAAATGCAAAGCAGGACTCCAAGGCATTTTGTGTTCATTCCGGAGCGAGTAAACATCAGAGACATTTTGACGTATGACTGCATCTGGGTATTCTATAGAGAAGTACACTTTGCGAATGCATTGCAAGATCCCGAGACATTTTTTGTTTCTTTTTCGAAGCGAGTAGAACTTCGAGACATGTTGACGCTGGACTACGTCTGTGTATTATGTGGAGTACACTTTGTGAATGCGAGCCGACCTTCGAGGCATTTTCGTGTTTATTCTGAAGCGAGTAGAACGCCGAAGCATATTGACGTAGGACTACGTATGTGTATTCTATACAAGAGTACACTTTGTGAATGTGAAGCACTCCGAGGCATTTTTGTTTATTCCGGAGCGAGCAGAACTCCGAGGCATGTTGACGTAGGACTACGTATGGGTATGCTATAGAGGACCACACTCTGCGAATACAGAGCACGACTCCGAGAAAATTTGTGTTTATTCCATTTTGTGTTCATTCCGAAGCGAGTAAAAAAATCCGAGGCATTTTGACGTAGGAATACGTCTGTGTATTCTATGGAAGAGTAAACTTTGCGAATGTGAAGGACTCCAAAGCATTTTTGGTTATTCCGGAGCGAGTAGAACTCCAAGGCATTTTGAGGTAGGACATCGTTTGTGTATTCTATAGAAGAGTATACTTTGCGAATGCAGAGCAGGACTCCGATGCAACTCCAAGACATGTTCGTCTGGGTATTCTGTAGAAGACCACACGAATGCAGAGCAGGACTCCGAGACAATTTTGTTCGTTTCGGAGCGAGTAGAACTCCGAGACATGTTGACGTAGGATTACGTCTGTCGCTTCTATGAAGGAATACATTTTGCAAATGGACTACGAAGCGTTTTTTTATTTATTCCAGAGTGAGTAAAACTCCAAAGAATGTTGACGAAGGAATACGTTTGCAAGTTCTATAGAGGATTGCTCTTTGCGAGTACCGAGCAGGACTCCGAGTCATTTTTAGTGTATTCCGAATTGTGCAGGAGCAAGTAAAATTCCGAAAAAAAAATAAAATGTGACCCACAATCATTATTAGTTTTTAGCAAAAATATGACGGTACTAAACATATCAAGTTTGTTCTTCTTTGCATTACATGTTGTTGGTACTACAATATTAAGAATTGTTTGAATTTATTTTGAAGCAAGTTGGATATGATTTTTCCGTATAATGCAATATTTATAAAATTGAAATCATATTCTTACAAAGTTGAAAGAGTAGGGAAGGAGAAAGATGTAGTATTCAGAGTAAGCGGCTAATAATTCAGGTTGTATAAGTGATTCTAGACTATGAATTGATTCTGCTATTGCGGATAGTACATTAAACATAAGCAATCAAATATACAAATATACTGACGAACTTTGCTTCATTTAAGCGTGCGCCAATGAATCGGTAGCTTGTGAGGGGCTAAGAGAGGTTGCGCGGCGGAGTATGGCAATGCTAACGCATTGCTGCCACCGCAGTGTGAGATGGTGTTGGTAGCGCCATCGGGTTGAGTAGCAACGACGAAGATTGCACCGTCAGTTTGTTGTCGAATTTTAAAACGAACAGTCGCACCGCTCTTCAACGGCGGATTCCATTCAGCCGTTTTCGGCTGGAATACGACAGGTCAGAATCATTATTACGATGTAAGATATAGCTTCACAGTTTACGTTGCGGTTATCAAATATTTTTCGGTCGATTCAACCATAACTACTCGACATCATCACTAAATGTCAATATACAACATGCTGTTCCTAAAAAGTTTTATATTTCCTGCATTATATGTCAACATTTTATCATACTGTCGAGCGAAAATTTTGCACGCGAAAACGGCCGATTTTTTATGGTGACATAACTTAACAACCCATTCAACATATTGTTATTTGTCAAAAAACCGTACCACAAACTGTTGAAACTTTACAAGAGATTGTTCATTTACAGTTGTCACCAGTAAAGGATACTGTGGCCGAACGCACGGAAAAATATCCATTTACAGTTTGTAATTATGCGGGTACCTATTGGTGGTGTTGGTTTGCATGGGAGAGCTATCAGATTCGTCAAATCGTCGTTTGAATCTTTGTTTACAATAGCAGATAAGTCGTTGTGAAAATTTTGTCTTGAATTTAAATTTTTCTAGGAACTCAAATGGGCGTAATTGATTCTCAACTTATTTCTTAAGAGCCCCACACATAGCATACGTTTGCGTTGCGTTTGACACATTTCCCATGGGAAAACTTTCAAACGCAACGCAAACGTATCCTATGTGCGGGGCTCTTTAGAACGGTGATTCTACACTTAATTCAAACTATTGTGGTGGACTTATATGAAGGAATAGATTCCGATCTATTTAGTAGTAACGTTAGTTGAACGAAATATGCTGAATTCAGAGAGTACATCCGATTCTGTTTTTACACGTATTTTTTTTTACACGGCCGTGTAAAAAAATCCCACACAAATTTTGTGCAAAGTTGCTCCATTCTGCATGATTCGTCGAGAAATCATAAAACTTTTTTTACACGGATTTTCAAAATTTGAACTGAAAACTTTTTTTTACACGGAACGCATCCCCCATGTAAAAAAAGAATTGGCTAGTACCGTATCAAATTTCAAGGTCAAACACAATTACGCCTATTAAATAAATTTTGATAAAAGTTCGTTTGGAATTGAGACCTTTTCAAATGATTATCGAGACTCACAACTCACATAACAAATAAACACAAACTGACAGCATTTTTTGTTAAATTGTTTTCGTTCACGTCATTTTGCATCATTCCTTTTTCAACGTATACACTGTGACACCCTTTTTCTCCGCCGGTACTGTTTCTGGTCATTTCGGTAGCATTTTTTGTGAATCTCTAGTTTCTAACAGTAACCATAATGGAAACATTGTATAGTGTTCCGTTTATGCTGTTTGAGGTGCCTAATCTCAAGTTGAAGAAGCCCTCCTGGTTCCAGCAGCCGTCAGCTATGACGGTGTTTTCATTTGTTCTGTTATCTTATTTTCTAGTCACTGGTGGTAAGTACCCTGCTGGAAGATTAAATTTTGTTTTGTCCTCTCCCCGTTTCGCCTTTCTCGTACAACAAAGTTGTACTGAAAGGCTATAGTGCTGTCCAATGAGCAGCTCGAAGTTGTTTCCGTTTTGCTCGTTCTGTTTTGTCAAGAAATGGGCATGAGAAGGATGGGAATAACTTCGAGCTGCTCATTGGACAGCACTTATATATGATTACTCCAAAAACGAACATTTGATAGGAGGCCTAGAGACCCAATGTAAATAAATACTAATCTCATTGCTAGAGACCCATAGTGTTATACACTGGATTTTGTTTTTACACGATTTACATTTTCTCAATTTTCCACTCATCCTAAATGTTTAACGTATATTAATTATCATGTGATTTATTCTGGATTTTTTGAAACATGTTGCGAAGAGTTTGGTGGCAAATTGAAGTCACACGATCAAAAATACGAGCGAAAAAAAATCGTGTAAAAACAAAATCCTGTGTATACTAATCTGGCTATAAAATTGGCTACCGCTTCTGCTCCAGAACAGGCGATCTCAGACTAATCCTTTCCTTCTTTATATCTCAATCCTAGTTCTTTCTGTGTTTTACGTTCTACCAACTTTTTCTTTTACACTAACAATTCCAAAACCTTCCGTGAGCGGTGAATCGAAAATGGTTTCTACTTGAAAACACCCTAGACCGAGAATCGAACTCGCCATCCCTGGATTAGCAATCCTACACCTTTGCTTGCAAGGCTAGCTCGAGACCACCTACGAATGTGTGCACATCGCTCAAAGCTAATGCTAACCCAAAACTGTCAAATAAGGCTTTTCCTTCAAGTTCTATATGTTTTGCACTGATATTAATTTGAAACATCTTTATTCCAGGAATTATCTATGATGTAATAGTCGAGCCTCCGAGTGTAGGATCCACAACTGACGAACATGGTCACTCTCGTCCTGTAATCCTTATCCCGTTCGTAATACTTTTGTCAGTTCTAATCAAATGTTCTCTTACAGGTAGCCTTCATGCCATACCGAGTGAATGGACAGTACATCATGGAAGGATTGGCCAGTAGCTTTCTGTTTACAATCGGTGGCCTTGGGTTTATAATCATGGATCAAACGCACACTCCGGGAAAACCTAAACTCAACAAAATCCTCCTAATTTCGATGGGATTCATCTTTATCCTGGTATCGTTTTTCACAACATGGATTTTCATGCGTATGAAACTGCCTGGATATTTGCAACCTTAAAACAGTTCACTTTGCTTTTAATTAAGCATATTTTATTGTGCGTAATAATTACACGAGTACGAATGACATAAATAAACGTTCTTATTCACAAATATCTAATATCTGGCGAGCAGTACAATATGTTTTTATAGAAAAGAGATTACTAAACATCATTTTATTTGGTGGAATACTTGAGCGAAGGCCCTAAAGTCGAATGCGGAAGGAACTAAAATAAAAATCAACTTATTTTAAACCAGTCTATTAATTGCGCCATTGTACTCACTTTGTAAAATCGGAGGATTTATCTATTATATGCTCAAATTCAGCGAAGGAAAGAGCTCCATCATCATCGAGATCCGCTTCTTCTAGAATATTCTGAAACAGGTCAATTTATGTTAGAATAAGCAAATGTTTTCACCAGTTGCCAAAGAACATGCTACCGTTATCAGTTGGTCAATGTCGCCTTCATTAATGGCATTGTTGTATCCCGTAAGCCGTTGAATAACCTGTTTGAGGTCATTCTTACCTATCATATCGTCTCCATCAAAGTCTATAACAAAGGAATAGTCAGTAGCTTAATCACCGCAGCGTAATCGTGAATTACGAACCGAATATTCTGAATGCGTGCTCCGCCTTGACGGATTTGGGAGCCGCGTCTGAAAAAACCGACATCATGTCGAGAAAGTCCTCGAACGAAATTTCCCCGTTGCTGGAACTACTGAACACCTTGCAGATTCGATCGCCAAACGGGTTGACGCGCAGTTCCGGGTACTGAAGGATTTTATTCATCGATAGGCGAGCATTCTTGTTGTGTCCGACCTTTTCCGGAGCGAGGGCCTTGAACTTCTTATGCGCACTAGTGAATGAAGTATGTATCAGGAAGTAGACACAAGAAAGCAACAGGGCGGAAGTTAAGGAAATTGTTACTTACAAAAGAATTTCTTTCTTAGTAAAGTACGTCAGATCTTCGTAATCCTGCAGCTCTTCCTCGCTGAATTGACTTTTGACTTGTCCCATTTCGTGTGCAATCGTTAAGATATGTATCGAGTATCCCCAGCTATCACCTACTTTGTGGATAACATTAATGCAATTAAATTGAGCAATAAATTACTTTCTCTTGAAAAATTAGAACCATCTGATGTTTGCTGGAACCTGAGTGGAACAAAAAAAATCTTTGTTTTGACATTTAAGATGCCCTGCGAAACGTACACTGAAAACCAAAACTACCCAAAAGTGGGTTGTTTGTACTCAAAACCGTGGTTTGGGCCAATAACCCAAATTTGAGTAAAATGACTTTTCTGGCACTAGGTAGTTTGCCTTTAATCCCATGTAAACAATTTACCCAAAGCTGAGTTTAATTTATCCAAAGCGGACCTTGATCAACCCAAAATAGAGAATATTGAATTTACTCAAATTTGGGTTATTGGGCTGAGCAACCTCGGTGAGGTGTTTGCATCTTGCTCTAGTTTTGATAGCAATCATGGGAAAGAAAGGGAAAACTGCCCAAATTTGGGTAAATTTTTTCTGCGACATTCTTAATAGTGCGTATATTGAACTCAAAGTTTGGGTTGATTTATCTGTCCGTGTATATACTGTGAACATAGGTCCTGGTCTAGGGCATGGTCCCGGGAATATTTTAGTCATTAGCATTTGAAAATTATATTTATTTCAAAATCATGATTTTGAATATTTTTTTATTAGAACACGAAACATTTGTTTATCTGGACTCTGGAGGTATTCATGTATATTAGCATCAAAATATTATTTTCAAAAATGTTAAAATTCAAACATGACCCTTTTCCCGATTTTTTATATTTTTTCAATTGACTTTTTAATTTATTTATGGTCAATTTTCCCAAAGAATCCATGTTTGGTTGATGCCTCTTAATATTTTTAAAATTTATTTGGCGAATAAAGGTTGCATGAAGAAGTCGAAGGATGATAAATATTTCTAGATTGCTTTGAGAATAGGTCGTATGTGCAAACAAGAGATTCTCTTTGATCACGCTCTCTTTCGCTAATATATCGGCTAGTTTTGCATGTTTTGCAACATTTCCACTTCAGCATGATAGACAAAGCTATTGTCTTTGGATATCTGCCGAGAAATTCGAAGTAAACTTATGTGAAGTTTTGTAATAACTGAAAGAGAATAGATCCAAAGAGAGACTCTCTTTTGCACATACGACCTATTTTCAAAGCACTCTAGATTTGAAAAAAAATTACACCGTGAAGCATATACGGGAAGTTTTTCAAAACTTTTCCCAAAAATTCTAGGAGCCAGTGGGGTAGCCACGGGGGTGGTTTTGGACATAAACCCCCCACCCAGAGACAAAAATTTTAGAAGAAAAAAAAATTTCGAACCTCGAAATTGAAAAATGCTCAGAAACCCCCCCCCCAGACCAATTTTCTGGCTACGCCACTGCTAGGAGCAATTAACGGTTAGCATGTACGGGGTTGGACTTTCCTTCAACTGCAGTATAATATACGCAATTTTTCGATTTCAAATTTTATTTTATGATATCACGCTTGACATAGGGTCGTATGAATAAAAAGTAGCAAAACTCAGCGCTTGTAGTATCTACTCAAGAATAAAGAGAGAAAACTACATGTTTTATATGAATAAAAACATTTTCAAACTTACGGCATATGCTACATTCGAACTTAGGGCCTGTCTAATTTGGAGAATTAAACTGAAATTAAACTTAAAAGTGACATTTCAATAATTATCGAATAACCCTGCTCGCAGAGCATGATTACTTTTGACAGATATCGAATCATTTAGCATCGATGTCTTTTTGGAATTGCTGGGTAGCACCAGCTACTTTTATGACCGGGTTATTTGCTTAATTTTCGAACTGTCACTTTTAAGTTTAATTCTCCAAATGAGACAGACCCTTTAGAAAACAACAAGGCCAGTAAATGTCAAAATTTATGCAGAACGAAAGGGGAAGAGATTTTTCCGTGCAGTGCCCTACACTGAGGAAAATGGACGTATGATTTTCAATCAAACGCCTTATGAAAATTTGCCACAAGGAATCGGTATGAATTTCAATATGTTGCCTTATGAATGATGATTTTCATTTAAAAAAAATCAGAAGGGTTATACACAAGATACGACCGCCCGACGTAAACTACGTAAAACAGATCATAAGATATTTGTTTTGGTTGGAGCCTAGAGTGATTGAAATTTTGACTTTTGCGCTCCCTTATGCTTGAACGATAACATTTGCTGTTTTGGTTAACATCCTAAATTTTCAACTGAATTGGTTATAATATAACTGAGTACGAGCAGTTGAAGTTTGTATGCAAATTACTATAGAAAACGCCCCGTATGTGAGAGATCGTTACGTGAGGCGGATCACTAACTATTTAGGGGAAGATCTCCCAGCGCCGGACACCTCCAAATACCGGACACTTCTTAAAACGACACTACTTGCAGAAGTCCCTCCTTCATCTTATTAAGTACAAAAGGAAGCTATTGAACAGGCTTCTAACGGCAAGGAATATCAGATCTTCATGTGATAAACTTTGTACAAAACTACACTTAGGGGTCGTTCAAAAATGATGTCACAGGTTTTAGGGGGGGAGGGGTCTAAGATTTTGTGACAGTACATGTACTAGGTATACAAAAAAGCGTGACAGAGGGGGGGGGGAGGGGGTCTAGAAATCCCAAAAGTAGTGGACGTCATATTTGAATCGCCCCTTAGGGTAAATGTTCCCATATCAATAACAGCCCGTATATTCATCACAACCGTCGATAAACCAAATTGAGAATCAATTTTATCACAATATCTCTCACAATAATGATTGGAATACATTCTTTAAAGATCGGAATACTATTTTAGATTCATTTCCAGGAATGTATTAGCTCACGAGATCCACATTAATAAAAACAAAATAAGGAATCACATTTATTTCCATTTTCCTACCTTTTAGCTGCTGATTCGATGCGCTGCGGAATTATTACTATTACTATTACTGCATAACTTTTTACCGCACTGTTTTTCACTCAATTTCCAGATAAAACAAATTCATTCTGTTGAAATTCACTTCACAACATATAAAGTAGATTCCACTTTCACAATTGATCAAATTATGTTAAAAAAACAACGTAATTTCCTTTAGTTTGATATCGGTTCAACTTTCACAACTTCTTAAATATCCTTGTCCATATTCCAAACTGTTTACATGGCTTGCAGTATTCTTAAGGGTTGCCAACCTACATTTTTGCTTCATGAATACTTGCATGCATCTTCATTATGAAATTCAACAGTTTTGTTTGTAAAATAAAGTGTATCAAAAAGATAATTAATGATGATCATAAAATTTAACGGATACGGATAGAAAACTGCAACAAAAACTGTAATTTTGTCATTTATTGCTGATAATATTTTGAAACATTGAAGAATTCGGCATCACTGTTAACATATCGTTACGTATACACACGAGTAACAGTATGCGTATTTTCTGTTGGAAATTGTGTTATTGATATAGGTACAGGCATAGGATTAACTTTTTTGTGATATTATTGAAATAGGTGCATGGAGGCGATGATGTATTTTAGTTAAATACTTGTAAAATGTGATATTTATGAAATTTTGAAAGCCGCAAAATTGTTTTCAAATAAAAATCAGTTCAGTTGAGTATAATTATTTTCATGGTTCTTGATTGCTGAGTGAGAAATCAATGTATTTTATGTGCACATTGGCTTATTGTTATTGATATAGGAACACATACCCTACTTCAATTCAATAGTTTCATCTTGCTGAGAAAGCCACAAAAATTAGCAGAAACAAAAATTGAAGAGGACATTGAAAAAGGTGGGAATTTGGGTTAGGATGTAAAAAATTTAGCTGAACAGTCAAATAAGCTCCACTAACAATTTTTAATATTTACAACTTAACGCACGTGAATAATATTACTATTCTGAATTATGTCTTTACTCATGTAACAGGAACTTAGTCACATTTGAACATGATGCAATAGTGTCCGGTACTAGGAGACATTTTTCTGAATCGTAAATTTTTTCACCAAAATTCATCGTCGAAAAACGTGTTCAAATGATCAAATATAGTTTGCATGAATCATCAATGGTCAATAGTCATATTTTGTGTTTCTTTCTTCTATCTATTCTTCCTTTGAGGCAATATAACTCACGAAGAGGATGACCGATTTGCGAGATTTCCTCACTAATCGATTCGTATTGGGATCAGCTGTGTTTATATGCATAAGGTTAGTAAATTTTAAAGGAAAAGTTGGGAAAATTGTCAAAATAAAATATTAAGGCGAGTTTGGAGAAAACCTAATGCGATTGCTCGAAAAATGATCTAGAGTGCGGCGTCGTCGCAATCAACGCAGAAAATGACATTTCGAACGTTAAACGAAAATTGCTCGGGCAGGGTACGTTCTGCTAGTATGGTATAAAAGGAAATATAATCCGGATAGTTAAAGTTTTTTTTTTTGTTTTAATGTGTCCGCCACTGGAGGATCTCCCCCTAAATATAATCAACCCAAAGACTTCGTAGAATATTTCTAAATCTGTAAGACGATTGTTGTTGCGAACCGATCGGATTTTCGTAAGCAAAGTAATAAAGAAAATAAAACTGCTCATTATTGATGTTATTCTTTCACGTGCTCAATTGAATTTCCCACGATTTAGTATTTCCTTAATAATTTTTCTTGCAAGCAGCGAATTGTTTCGCAATAAAGACGATTTATTCACTTGCTAAGTTTCCTATGTTGCCAACGTACTCATATATTTTTAGATATTAATGACCAACGTTGCAAAACGGTTTTCCTAAAAATTTACTGTTTTCATAGTAATTCTCATACAAGCTTCAAACTGCGCGTGCGTGCTTAGTCAAATTACAACCTTTGGGATGTTGGATAGGGTATTTGATCCGATAGTCGTGGTTGTTCCTGTAATTGCGGTAGTGCAGTTTTTGCCAAATATACACTGACAAAAATCCAATCATATCCATTATGTGTGGCACACATAAATTTTGACTATAGCATTTCCCACATATCGGCTATGTGAATTCGCATAGCATATATGTGGAAACACACATAACCGTTATTAACTAATAACCTTTATGTGAATTCTCCTATAGCGAGTGGTTATTAAGGCACACATAAAATTTATTTGTAAATTTCTTTAGATTTTTGCCAATAAAAATGTGTGGATTTTTATTAGTGTACGCAATAAACGCAGCAACCTACATTGCATATCAATTAGTTGACCTGTCATTACACGAAAAAGACGAAAACAATTTGGAATTTCGAGAAAAATCGTATCACTGAAATACTTTAATTTATTCTGTGCCTTGTACCAATAGTTGCGGTAGTGTTCTCATAGTTGCGAGTCCCGTTTGAAAACAATGGGATTCGCAACTATAGGAACACAAATGAGAAAATATCGCAGCTATTGGAACATTGCACCAATAATTGGAGGATTCATTTTAGGTAATAATGACGGGTGCTGATGATATTGGAACACTTTTTATACAAAATAGAAATGATTAGCTCTCAAATGCACCTTTAAGGTAAGTGAATTAATGTATAGTTTGTGGGCAAGCGAATAAACAGTGGTGGAATGTGCTTAGTTCCTCCACTATTGGATCATTTACCCTATATGGGTCGGGAGGTAGCGAGGTTTGTATATGTAAACGTTTTGCCGCGTGTAATGTGTAGTTTTTCCGCAAATCATGTTCGATCGCACACCAATCCATTTATGTTTCGAACAAAATTGGCGTAACTCACTATATATGAAAATGGTTGGATATGACAATTTAAAATTTTCATTTAAAAACCCCAAATTTATTATTCCGCAGTGGTGATGATGCCTTTCTCCGATTGTTATTCGACTTAAAGTGATTAATGCATTTCATAGTTAATTGCCTATTAAATGGCAATTAAATGCTTTTGAAGTGTTTTTTCAAAAGAAATGCTGCCTAAATAGTAGGATACACGCTAACTTTCACCTACTCAGTGACTGAGTGAAATTGCATTGCTCTCTCTTTCTATCCCACAGAAATTTTACTCAATTTCCTTCAAAAAGTTAGAGTGTTTGTTTAAAATTGATCAATTTTAATATTCACTTCTTGCTTACATGAACATGTCCAGCATCTGTAGCACTTTTTCATACGCATTACTTTTTTGCTCCGACGCGGTCATTGCTCTGGTTCTATTTTGTACTTTTTGTGCGAATCATCGCACAAAAGTAGAGCGCAAAAACCAACCGCAGACGGCGGTCGTAACGAAGCTGTGAAATTTTACTTTTTTCGTTGACAATCAATAATTCCAATAGGCTTAAAAAATTGCTGGAGAGTTGCCGATTCGATTGATAATAAAATCTCGAAAATCCATTGAAAGATAAAGGAGCTATTAGCGTTTGAAATCTATCCTAAATTCGTGACGGTCTCGAATTTGGGAATTTCCGTTTTACACCCTGTATCAGAGTCTTCCCCTTAGACGTAGTTTACGTCAAAAAAGTGAAGTGCGGCAGACTGGATTCGAACCATGGACGTCGGGGTCGGGAGGCCGGTATGTAGACCACACGCCCATCGACGCTTGAATACTCGGGAAGGTAACTGCGTATAAGAAGCACTACTGGTGAAATAATCGGTCGAAGATTCATAAGGCGCCAGTTATGAATTTCGATAGTCCAGTTCGCTGAGTGTACTGATTTGAAATTGATCAAACAGTATTGCTACGTTTAGACAAGTCAAGTGAATTAAGCAAGTCGCTCGAATCGAACTCGAAATGATAGTTGAACATGTTCAACTTTTTGTTGGAATATCAGGTAGTGTGCGACGCTTCGCTGTAGATCGAAGATGGATAGGAGGTAGGCCAGTTGGTTGTAGTTGCTCTTGGGTAGATTAAGGAATATTGTTATGGATGTATTGTAGATACCTATTGTTGAATAAAGAGAACTGCAGCTACTGGCAGAAGTATCAGTCAGTAGCCTGCCGTGGTGTAGAGAGGGAACTCTAGTTGTTATTCTTTGTGAGGGGGTTCCCTTGTCTTCGGCCAACACTTTTGGCAAGTCAATTGAATTAAACTGAGTTGTTCAATTCACTTGCCCTGTCAAAACGTAGCATATATCTATGAATCCATTCGCTTCAAATCTATTTTATTTCGATTGGAATTCGCTGCGATCATTACCAGTGAGACACCCTTTGGAAAGTTCTTGAAAAAAAAAATGTTTTTTTTTGCGTTCCGTAATATTTGAACATATTCTCAAAAAATCCCGGGAACCGTTCCCTATCTCGTTGCCTTTACCAAAAAAAACAATGCGCGAACGCTTTGCCAACGCCAGCTGTCAATTCCACATAAAAATCAATCCGACGTTTCGTTGTCGCCTGCATCCGTGGGAAAAGAAATTCGATCCATTTTTTCCCGAAAAAATGTATACCGTATTCCATTCGCGTCCATTTATTATTCGTGATTGATGAACTGATAGATACAAGATTTTAGTGTTTTAGCTCGTGCGCGGCCAGGTTACCCAAAATCCCGCGTTGCTGTTATCCAATCGCGTATAAGTGACGGAGCGAAGAAGACTCGCCAATGTTTTTTCGTCGCGTCGTCAAACAGTGAAAATTGGGGTTCCCTGTGCCGGAACAGAAGAAAAACTACGATGCGAACCAAAAATCTGGGATACACATGCTGCACCTTGCTGATCGTTTTGCTCGTGTCCAAGTAAGTTCCGAAAATGTTGGTCGTAGTAACGAAATGCCAACGAAAGTGAGAGTTCCCCGTTGGTCGTTGTGATCGATTTTATTGGAACGGAAGATGTATGATGTGGGCCTCCCGCAGTGCCCCACGTCACAAAAGGGGGTGTTGTCAATATTCAAGGCCTTTCTGTGTCTTGTATGATGCAATGGCAAGAATGTTTTAGATAAACAACAACGCATTTATTAATAACTAGCTTGAATGCTTATTGTTCATTGTTTCAGCTCTTCGACGATGAAGTTTCCTACCAATCTATCAGTTGCTCGCAAACAAGATCATAAATAGATTAAATTTATTAGTTTTTCAAGGTTACCATCAAATTTACACTAAGAGCACAGACAGGATATGAATGTTTTGCAGTGACTGTCGACATTTTTTAATTTGTCCTGACACAACATGGTCAATCATAAGATGCAGTTGATTTTAATACTTGTTGACATTGGCAGATCCGTGTATTTCGTCTTCAACTGATAGGACTTTTTGGCTTGATTTTAAAGTAACTAAAAATTGAAGTCTGTTATACTACTTAGGCCGATATACACATAATCGAATAAGTTTAATCAATGGAATTTGCGTTACATGGGTAATCAAATTTAAATTTCTAATATTGGTATAATAGTGAGTCGTAGACTAGTGGTAAACAATGTAACCTGTATCGTTTGCTTATTATTTATTATCACTTCCAATATTACCCACAAAAGCTTGAGTATTGGCAAATCTGCAGAAAATGTACGGCGGTCTTCTATTCTTTCATTCCAGTGGCCTTCTGTTCATGTCGGTGGCTTCGGAGACGACGAGACCATTGGAAAACAGTGATGAACAGCGGGAACAACAGCAGCAACAGTATCATTCATCGCATCTTTACAAACGAGAACAGCATCCGGATGATTTGGTTGGCGGAAGAAAGGCGCAGAAAAAAGTGGCGCCAGATGGCAAGGAGTCCCAGGGATGGGAGAGTGAAAGTGTTTTGAAGGGTGGTTTTGTGAAAAAGAGTGATCAGCCAAAGTTCAAAAGTGACGGTGCTAGAAAAAAGAGTGCTGCTGGTCTTGGAAAGACAAGTGCTCGAAGGACTAGCGCATCCCGAAAGAAGGATATTTTGTTGGACAAACCGGCGAAACTCGAGGAACCACCGGATCTAAAAGAAGTGATATTTTTGGATGCTCTTTCAAAAAATTCCGGCGTCACAAACAGCGGGTGAGTGAACTTTTGCTTTTATTCGACTGTGCACTTTTTTTTTGAGAGGTAAAAATATTCAGTTTTTAAATTATTGTAAAACTGAGTACCTAACAGTGTTTTTTGAAATTATATCACTTTGGAAAATTATAATTCAATTTCATCTTATGACAAAAAAAATAGCTTCAAGATATATTAGTATTTAAACATGATAGGCTGTAAATAAAAAGGAAATAAATTCATTTGCACGACCTTAAACTGACGGTGGTCATTTCTGCGCGTCGTGATTAACAGGAAGGTAAGCATAAACATAACGATGCATGGAAACTGCGCCAGCAGTCATGTGCCAGACGTGTTGAACTTCGATAATAATAGCCACATGACTCCCACATTGTCTTCCTATTCGTTTGGACGAGAGTTATTCCTGGTGTGTTTCTCCGTCGAAAATATTTACGAATGTATTTAAATTCTTCATGGCAGAAGACGCACAGAGTAGCAGCTCTCTGTTTGGAACGTGTTTACATGCACATTTCGCTTTCAGAGGAATATGCGATTACTGTCACACGCCGTTCCACGAGTAGGCTATAATAAGAACTGATATACGACGTATCTACTCGTTGTATTTTGAAAAATCTTCATCATTCCTGTAAAACGTAGTTATCTTTCGACAGATCATTATGTATTGATTTCAACTCAAAATGAATTCAAAACCGTTGTAGATTAGAATGCGTCATGAAAGTTGCAGGAGGGCCAAACGCATTTTTTTAATATTCCCTTTTAAATTCCCATATGAATATAAATTGCCCTAAGATATCGCCAGTAAATTAGATGAAGAAGCAACCAAATTAGCAAATTTTCAGAAACGATTTTTTCAATTTTTCGCTATAAGAAACTTCTTTATTTTTGTAATTATTTGGAATTTTACGCATCTGCATGTGTTGATGCAAATAGATTATTTTTGTCTGTTTCAGCAAAGAAATAAAAAAAAAACAACAAATTCATGATTATTTTGTGAATTTTTAAAAAAATCGTCAAATTTTGAAATATGTACGCATAACATTTGATGTATTGTGAATTTCGACCTGGGTTTTTGTCAGGTGCAACTTTATACCGATTCCATCCTTTGCCCGCTTAGATATCAAAATGTCAAAAACCAAAAATTTTGAGTGTCGCCAGTATTGCACGAAACCTTCAATGTTATTGTTCATTCAGACCAGACGTATTTCGCTGTACTCTTATCAAATCTGGAAGTAGAACATTTTTTGACAAGGCCCTTCTTTAGCATAGTGATAAAATATGCGGCTACAAAGTAAAGACCTCCTGAAAAAAAAAAACAACCTAGAGCTTTTCAGTGGATTATTGATTCAGGTGCGTCCTGTCATATGTGCAATGAAGAATCTAAGTTCCTTGATAACGCCACAAGCATCGTCGTAGAAGCCACGTTGGCGGATTGAAATACAATCAAGTCCAAAGGTGTTGCAACATACAAGCTGAAAAGATACTACGTACGTACGTACGATACTAGACTACGTAGCTGCTGTCAAAACCATGCGGGTGGGTGGGACTGGGCGGAATAAACAAAGCAGAAGGGAAACAACAAACTGTCCGTATGTTCAAATAAAATGCGCTTTGAAATTCTTTTTTCGGGAATTTTGTTATATTTGTTATTGTATAGTTTTAAATGATGTTAATCCGGTACTGTTGTCTTGATTCAGTTATAAAACGTTATTCAGAATTTTATTCAGGGTTTTCCTCACAGATTGTGTTCTAAATTAGGTTGGTGGATGGAATTAGTTTATGGAATTGCCCTTAAAACCCGTTCACAAAATCCGTTTAGAATTGACAGAAAAGTACACGCTTAAAATCTAAGTTTACCGATTACCGAGAATCCAACAGCCGGGATATTGGTAATAATTTCGACGAATTTCGGTAAAATTTACCGAGTCATCGGTAATCGTTACCGAGATCTCGGCAAAAAAACGAATTTCGGCAAAATAGAGACGAAATTTCGGTAAAGGAATTAACGAATTTCAGTAAAAAATATTACCGAGATCTCGGCTGTTGGAATCTCGGTAAAATTTTTGCCGAGGTATACAAAATAATTTGAGTGTGTATATTTAAGGGATACCGAACAGAATTATTTTTTAAATAATATCCAGAATTTCTTTTGAAATTCTTCCTAAAACTCCTTTGCGCGTTTCAGAATTTTCTTCTGTAATTCTGCCAGAAATCACTTCAGCAATTATTCGAGGAATTCTTTCTTGAACTCTTGTATGCATTCATTGGCGATATATTTTAGGAATTCCGCCATATTCTAGGAATATCTTTGAATGCTGTTCCAGGATTTTCTCTGGAAGTTGCTGGATTAATTTGGAAATTCCTGCAAAAACTCCTCCAGAAAATCCTTCTGGAATACAAGAACTTACTCGAAGTTTCCTTCAGGAATTGCTCCGCAAGTTTCGTACATAAATGCCCCCGGAGCAATTGAGCAATTTCCCCGGAAGATTCTTGAGGAATTCTTCTGGAGTCTGGAAGTTCTTTGAGGAATTCCTCCGAAAGTGGACGAACTCTTCCGGAAGGAGGAGTTCTACCGGAAGTTCTTCAAAGAAATCCTCCGCAAAATTTTCCAGGAATTCCCCCCGGAAGTTCCTTTACGGGTTTAAACGGAAGCTAACACAAAAATTCCTACGGAAGTTCCTCCAGGAAGCAGGAAGTTTTTCGAAGAAATTTCTTGAGGAATTAATAGAGGAGTTCCTGGAGGAAATTCCGGAGAAATTTCTGGAGGAACTTCCAGAGGAATCCCTGAAGGATCTTCCGGAGGAATTACTTGAGGAACTCCCGAAAGAATTCCTGAAGGAACTTCCGGAGGAATCCCTGAAGGAACTTCCGGAGGAATCCCTCAAGGATTTTTCGGAGGATTTCCTCAAGGAACATGTAAGGATGAAACTTGCGGGGGAATTTCTGAAGGAAACTTCAAGTAAATTCCTGCAGGAACTTCCGGAGGAAACGTTGTTAAGTTTTCCATGTTGGACTATTGAAAGATTAGGAATTTCAGAAGGAAGTTCTAGGATAAAGGTAGCCTCGGGAATTTGATCCGAAGATTTTTACATATATTTTCGGGATTTGGGAACGAAAATTCAAAATCCCGGCCCCATTTAAAATATACGGGGCCTAAAATCCGGCAGAAAAATTTCCCGGAAATTTTTTTTGGATGGAGTCAATGGAGTAAATTATAAAACGTAACTCAATCTTAGACTGGTTTCGACTCCAAGCTCCAAGCTCCTGCTGATTAATTAGGAAAGAAGCGGATACACATTTGGTGGATTTGCTGAACCTTCTGACTGATTAGAGCTTCGTGTAAAGGTGAGATTCCGAAATGCCAAACGCAATGAGATCAGATCTCTGTACAAAAACGAATTCGGAAAAGCAAAAATATGTTTGAGCTTCAGTACCGTTGTTGAAGCCGAAACTGATTAAAAGGCGTGCCTTTGAGAGTTGGTAGAGGCCATTTCTCGAAGGGTATAAATAGCGGTACCTCAATCTAAAGAGGCCTCACATTAAGTTTGTGAAATATCTAAAATGAAGAAATGAAGCAGAAAGACAACAAATGACACGGATATCACATAACATATAGGCATCTTTGCCGGAGAATGTGGTGCTTCCATGTTTTCGAAACACTAGCGAACCTAGTGGTGGAAGTCAAGCTTTACTGAACAACGCTCATAAAACAAACCAGCATCGCACGCTTTGCTGTCTCTTTCTTACGCCTTGGGTATACGTTTGTCGATAGCAGTTTGTTCTATGATGCCTATTTGCGAGTATACTACAAAAGTCTATAATATCACAGTAGAGCATTATCATCATCAGTGCTGTCCGAGTGTAGACGATTTGGACTTAGGGAAAATCACTCAAATTTCAATGAAGGTCAGGTGAAAAACAGCTACATTTTACGCGCACTTTTAGCGCAACGCATAACGCGAAACGCTTGTAGATTCGAGGTCTTAATTAAGGCCTCTCATTCACGACATTACTGGTACGAATCTGGTCTAAGTGGATTTATTTTTTTAAATTGAAGGCGATTCTCATCACAGTCGGTGTCAGAGTTCTGATGCAACATAGTTGGGCACCAGTTTTTTTGGCGTAATTGATACATTTATGATTTGACGTTAGTAGTAAAAACTGTTATTTGAGGGAGAATCGATCAATTCAATGAGCGATGTCTTGACTTGACAATAAGACGAGACCAGTGGCATTCTATCTAAAATTCCGCTTGAGGCCCTTTCAAATCATTTCAACAACACTAGTACCCCTGCTGGTATAAATTGCGATATTGACACTATTAGACGAGAGGTGGCAATGCTGCGTATTTATATCAATGTGATTTTGTATATACAGCAACAACTGTTGTTGAATGGCGTAAGTTATGGATGTTACTTTTGTAAACTCTAGATGGAGAGCAGTCATAAAGAATTTGTAGTAAACCGCTTGAGTTTAGTATGGAGCTGTAATCAGATCTTATTTATTGTTTAGATATGCAAAATGCAACAAGGGTATCAAAAATCTAAAAAATATTTGTAGCTTTTCTACCTAGGTCACATATTGCTGCGTTGCGTAGTTAGTGAGAACGGGTGATTTGTCCATACAAGAAAATTCATTTTACCACAAATGTTGTGGCGCCATCTCGTTCAAACGGCACCTTTGGCCTCGTCCTATTACTCTGAAAAAATTAATGATTTTGGATATCGCTGCATCCTGGATATTTTAGGGAAATTCCTCTAGATTTTCCGTTTGGAACTTCCTTTTCAATTTCCATCCAGACTTCAGATGTTGCTTGCGAACTTCCTTCAGGAATTGCCACGGAAATTAAGAAAATTCCATAGGAAATTCCTCCTAAAATTGCTTCGAAAATTCCTTCCGAAATTCATTCGAATATTCCTTCAGATGTTTTCTTTTAAATTTACCTCAGATATTGCCTCTGAAACTCCTCCAGGAATCTTTTCGAAAGTTACTCAGGATTCAGGAAATTCCTTCGAAAATTCCTCCAAAAATTCTTCCAGAATTTCCATAGGAAATTATTTACCAAAATATCATTCGGAAATTTCCTTATGAGTTCCTACAGAAAATCCTTTCAATTTTTTTCTAAAGTTCTTCCAGAAATTCCATTGGAAATTCCTACTGAAATTCCTTCGGAAGTTGTTCCAGGGATCGGGCATGCCTCCCGAAAATCTTGTCCTTGTCGGATTCCATTCAGAATTCCTTCGAAAATTCTAGTCAAGTAAGTTCGATAATTATTCCAGAACCTCCTACTGAAATTCCTTCGAATGTCACTCCCAAAAATCCTTTGGATATTACTCCAGGACTCCCATCGGGTGTTCAATTCAGGAATTCCTTCGGAAGTTCCTTAAAGTTTTTCTTCGGAAATTCCTCCAAAAAATCCTTTTGGAATTCTTCCAGGTATTCTTTCGAAAATTATTCTAGAAATTCCTTTGGATTTTTTCCGGGAATTCCGTCGAAAATTCCTTCATAAACTTTCAAAGGAATATTTTCAGGAATTCCGTAGGAAATTCCTCCAGGCATTTCTTCGGAAATTTATTCAATAATTTCATCAGAATTTTATCAACATGACGTTTATTTACTTTCACTCACTCTCAAGATTTTTTAAGGAAATTCCTCAAGGAGTTCTTAAATTTCTCTAAAAATATTCTGATATTCTTTCGGGAATTCCTTCAGATATTCCTCCGGAAGTTCTTCCATGGAATTTTTCATAAATTCTTTTAAGAATTCCTTTGTAGATTTCTCTAGGATTTTTTTTTAAATTCGGGATCGATCTGCGATTTGGGCGTAACTTATACTGTAGACAAACATTGGAAGGGGAATTCCTGCTAGAGCAAGCATTTATTCAGGGTGTCTACTACCTGAAAAAAACCTGGAAAACCTGGAATTATCAGGAAATTTCTCCCTACCTGGAAAATACCTGGAATTATCAGGGAATTCCTGACATAGGTAATTCGGGAAATTTCAATACCCGGTGATAATGAGTGAAATTCTCTCAAAAGATGGAAAAAAATCCTTAAAAATATTTGAATAAATATACCAATCAAATCTATTGAAAATGTAGTGAACGTTAATGGATCGTTGTTCCGTAAAAAACGTTTTGCCATCTTCAAAAGAATTCCTGGATATTTTCCGAAGCTATTCTTGGTGAAATATAGGAATTTATTCGGGAAATCAATGAGGGACTGCTGTGTAAATTCTTTTGAGTATTATCTCGGAAATTCTTTAGGAGTACTTTTAAAAATACTAAATTAGTTAGGATTTTTCATAGAAATTCCTGGAGGAACTTCCAAAGAAATTTCGGGATCAGTTTTCCAAGGAATTTTTCAAAGAAATCACTAAAAGAGCGTCCATAAGAAAGATTAGCAATTTCGTAAATTATTTCTGGAGGAATTTCCAAGATAAAAACCGAAAAGAATTCCCGGAGGAATTTCAAAGCGAATTTCTGGAAGAGTTTTTGTACGATTTCTTTAAGAAATTTCCGATTTGTAAAAAGATTTGTGAAGGATTTTTGCTAGAGGAATTCTTGAAAGAATGGCCGAATAGCCGCGAACAGGTATAAGGACGTTAGGCATAAAGGATGTTAAGCATAAAATGCCCCAAAAACAGCCCACGATATAAAGAAGGTATTATGCCTAACGTCATGGATCCTGCAATCTCATATTTTTGCGTCAACACATTTCTTGAAGGAGTTTTCGTAAGAAGTTCTGAAGGATTTCCTGAAGAAATTCCCAAACATATTTCCCGAACATTTCCTTAAGAAGTTTTCTTAAGTTTCTTAAAAAACCAGAATAAATAAAATTCTAAAAAAAATCCGAAAGAATCCTTAACCAAATTTCCAAAGAAAATCCTAAAAAAAATCAGAAGAATATCTGAAGAAATCGGCAAAGTATTTTATAAAGGTATTTCCGAGGGATTTTCACAAGACATTTTCGAACAAACATTTAAAGGAAGTCGAAAAAAATGTAAAGGAATCGCCAAATGCATCTCTAAAGGTATTTCCGGAACAATTCCTTGAGATGTTTTCTAAAATTTTAGCAAAGAAATTTTCAAATTAAATGCTGGAGGCAGTTCTGAAGCAAGGAGCATTTTCTGATGGACACACTTAAAATTCTAAGTTTACCGATTGCCGAGAATCCGACAGCCGATACATTGGTATTGACAAAATTTCGGTAAAGGAATTACCGAGTTTCAGTAAAAAATATTACCGAGATCGGCTGTTGGAATCTCGGCAAAAATTTTGCCGAGGTCTCCAAAATAATTTAAGTGTAATGGAGAAAAGTTTAAAGGAATACTTGGAGGAATTTCCTATGTGATTCCTGAAGGAGTTTTGATTGAATGGCTGAAGCAATTTCTGGGTAAACTTGCGAAGGAATGCCTGGTTTCCCGTAATGCTGGGTAGACACCTTTACGTGGTGTGTTACGGGGTAAGATCTATCACGGTTACATTGCCAGCTACAGGCAAATCCTGACCCAACGATTATCTTCCTCATTATCCAACTCCGTGGTACTTATGAGAGAGTCGCTAAGTCGGTGGTCTCTCGTTAAGTAAGTACTACATCAACACTTCCTTCCTCTCCCTAGTTACGGTGAAGATGGGCGTGGCCAGGAGTAGTAGTCCTCATGCTTTTGTTATTTTTGTTTAAGACTGGAATCAAGGATAACTCCCCTTCTTGATTTCTGATAGCAATCTAGATAAGAATCTCAAAAGTAAAACATAAGTATCACTAGTGTCCAATCTACGAATTACACCGTAACAATGCTAATGCTAAAAAAAACTTGCGAAGGAATGCCTGGAGGAATTTCCTAAGTAATTTACAACATTGTTTTTGTGAGGCCACCAATGAAAATAATGAAAACAACCTGGAAAAATCAGGGAATTTTGTTTTTACAGATGAGTAGCACCCTGTTATTGATAAAGCCACGGTATATATCCGACAAAATAAGCTTTCCTCTATCAGGTAAAGGAATTAGTTTTGGAGGAAAACGCTTACGTTCAATAGAATCCACAAAACAATTCAATCAAAGTTAATTGCCTATATTTCGGGGATTAGGCCATCCGACTTGACATTAATTTACAATGTTATGAAAACTCATATGTGAATATGTACATTATGTGGAAGATAATGATTTGAAAAATGCATTGGAACCACTTTGTATTGTAACCACCTTCCTTTCGGTGGGACTCGAACCCACGACCTTACAGTACGCTAGACTGGTGCTTTAACCCATTAAGCTACGAAAGACCACCGTCGGCCTTTGCAACCTAGCGGCTACTGAATGAGCTCCAGATTCCCGAATTGGACGCATAATCAAATCACTCGCATTCCATTAGTCAAGCCAACACTTCCACATGTGTATAGTACACGTTCACATTAGAGGAGCGTGAGTATTTAGAATGTCTGGCGGCTACACACATTCTTCATCAGCAACTGTACTGATCAAGTGAGGTTGTGTGAGCTATTTGCCAGTCGGTCGTCAAGCTCAGACCCGACTGAATCGCCGAAATATAGGCAATTAACTTTGATTGAACTGAACATGAGTTGCGTGCTCTTGCCTACGCAATGCAATGTTTCAGAAATCTTAGATTTTTTTTAAACAATTCGTTAAAATATTTCTCGATTACATTCCTCTCGGAATTCTTGTAAAATTTCCTCTAGAGGAATTTTAAAATAAATTTCTGGAATGTATTTAAGAAATTCATCTGCATATTCCTTCGGAAATCTCTTCTTCGATTCCTTTCCAGGAGCTTCGTGAAGGAATCGTAAAAGAAATCGTGAAGGAATTTCGAAAGAAAAATCCCTTCCACAGTTCTTCCAGGAATTCTTTCCTAGAAAATTTCTATATTCTCCAATGAAAATTTATCCAGGAATTACATTGGAAATATTACAGACGTTGCTTATGAACTTCCCTCAGGAATTGTCTCAGAAAATCCTTTATAACATCCTGTGGAAATACCTCTAGCAACTCAATAAAAAAATGTTCCAGATGTTGCTTAAGGTAGCTTCACACCTTGGGAAAATTTTCTGCCAGATTTTGGTTCCCGTGCATTTTAAATGGGGCGGGGTTTTGATTTTCCGTGCCCGAATCCCGAAAACATCGCATATGTAAAAATACATGAGAAAAAATTCGCGCACGAAATCTCCGAAATTTGAGGCTACCTTTATCAGAAATTGCCTCAGAAACTGCCTAAAATTTTTAAGTTCCCCAGGGAGTTACTCCGAAAATTTCTCCAGAAACTACTTCAAAAATTCGGAAAAAATTGCTTTGAAAATTTTCAGAAATTTCTTGGAAAATTATTCTAGAATTAAGGCTACTTTACACCTCATAGTACTCTCCATTTAATTCCACCAATTATTTTTGGTATCTCTGCAGATACGTATTTCGACCACAACTGTGTGGTCGAAATACCTATCTGCAGAGATACCGAAAATAATTGGTGGAATCAAATGGAGAGTACTTAACTCGTTTAGACGGTTGGATACATTCCACTAAAAGAGCTTAAAATATTTTTTCAGGGATTTTGATTTTTGCATAAATAAAAACACATGGTGATAAAATCCGCTTTGATTGCATGCAAGTTACGATGCATAACGCCATAACGTTTCTGCAGCTTTCTGGTATACTAAGGCTCGATGCCCTCGTAGCGTTTTTTCAACGCCACGTGCACGCAGCGGTCAAATAACGCAGATGTGCATCGGCGCGGCGACGCTGCGTTACCGCTTTTTCCCGATGCACACCCGCGTATTTTTGACGCCGCGTACACTCAGCGTTGGAAAACCGCTACGTGGGCATCGGCCCTAAAAAAGCTCGCATAAAACGCGCGCGCTAATAATACTTTACTCAGTGATTTTAAAATTAATATCACAAATTATTCAGCATTTCAACGAATTTTCCGATATTGCATTTGATTGTTTGATTGGGTTGTTTTATAATGCACGAGAAAGGCACAATCACTGCTAGGAGGATCTATCTGGTTTTTTCTTCTTCTTCTATGGCTCTACATTTCAACTGGAACTTGGCCTGCTTTTCAAGTTAATATTCTATTAGCATTTTTCTCAGTTATAAATTGAAAGCTTGTGTAGCAATTGCAATGGATATACTATGTCCAGGGAGTCGAGCATGTTTCCTACCCAAAAATATCCTAGACTAGACCGAGAATCGAACTAGCCATCTCCTGATAGGCAATCCTACGTCAGTCATTTAGTTGGGTAAATTGCGCAATTTCATTTATTCTAGTCAACAGCGGAGCAGCAACCATAGATATGTAGTGTATAAAGTTAGTTGAAGCTAAGCTAAAGCTAACATGACATTCAAATCTAGCGCTGACATTGATATTGTACTCCGTTGTTGTTAAACAACTCCAAAAATATGCCCACAAAAAATGTTTTACTCACTACGTCGTCGGAGGTTTTTCTTTGTTTTGTATAAACTGCGTGCCGAAAATAGATCGCATCTTGCTAACGCAAATGGTACCGTACCGTGTGTCGCCTACGTTGAAGCAAATCACACACCCCCCACAATGTGGCTGTTAAGGCGGGGCGATGTCTTATAGGTAGGTGTTTTGATTTTACCAGTAGTGTCCAGACTAAAACTGCGAAACATTCTCTGGAAGTCTACTTTGATGATTCCTGCTTCAAAGATTGAAAATCTCGCCGGAATCAAACGTATAGAATCTTGATAAAAAAAGAGACTTTTGTCATCTTTAGTTCACCCTACATGTTCATAATCTCACACTGGTAAGTGCATGCTGCTGCATGTGTTCGATGCGAAGCTAAAAATGTTACTCGTCTCGTCGGTCGGTTATACAATTTTCACATTGCTGCGCTGCGAATTCCTCGTGGGAATGAACCTGCAAATGTTTATTTGCGGTGGCAGCGTGAGCGAGGATTGTTAACCTTGCTGACGGCTTCATCGATTGTTTCGAAGCGTATCAAATGTACCTAATGAAAACATGAGAAGGGTTTTAGTGCGGCGTTGATGAATAAGGCGCTGTCTATGATACAAACTAATCAATCAATTCAAAATGTACCAACAGTTGTCGGTACATTTCGAAATGATTGGTCCGAAGAAATGCCTCCGGTCATTTATTCCTTGGGGACAACACTACTGATCTGTCAATAATCGCAATATCAGTTCCTTCGTTGATTCGTATTTGCTTTAACTTTATACTCAATAGCATTCATGAAAACCTTAAAAACTCATCATCTGCGTGCAATGTTTCATTTTGTCGAACAAAATGTTTTGCGTGATTTGATTGTATTTTTCCGTCTGAATTATTCAGATCTTAAGAACAAAAGAATCGATTTGTACGTTTTTATCCCCGCGAATAGTGTCATCTCTCTCATCCAATGAACTTCATGAATGAAGCATAACCAGGAAAATGGGATGATTTCTTCGGTCGCTGCTAGTACGAAGCACGTACGCTCTTTGTGCTGCATTCAACGCTAGAGTTGGTTATGCACGCAACCGTATGAAATCTGTGATGTCTTGCGAATCACACGGATATCTATGGTGCAATTGGGTATGAAAACTGCAGCTTTCCGCTCTGATAAGCGAATAACAATTTTTCGTTTCGTTGTTCCACATGTCCTGAGGAGTCTCTGTATCGTCTATCTATACATAGTTCGTTGGCAGATTCATGGAATTCAGTGCTATCAGAGAGGAAATTATGTCATAGCAAATTTTGCGCTTCGTAATTGATTACTTATTTTGATTTCAGTTTGCTGTTGATTTCGAAATTATATTCACTGATATAAAACTACCTAGAGGAACTGCTCCTGGAATTCATCTCATGGCTCCGATATTGATTCCATTAAAAACAAAGCAATGGAAAGCAATTCGATTTGTTTCTTATTTTTGTGATTTTTTTCGGGAGCGAGCACGCTCCTTAAGCCTTAGCATAATTAGAGAATAAACCATTACAAGTTACCCGAGCAAAGTCGGTTAACAAAATGAGAGCAAATTGATATTAAGCTCTGCTGTTGAGATTATATTGAAAACAAAATTTGATGTCAATTATTATTTAATTGATATCAAAACATGTTATCAATATGCATTTCCCAGTTATCATAATGATAACAGCTTTACATCAAATTATGCTGTCGACTATCAAAAGTGATGTTATAAAAAATGGGATTCATTTGATTTTCGAGCTTGGTTTCAAATCTTTATGTTGAGTTTTCGGTTAGAATGAATATATTATTAAAAGATATGTGTAGTACTGTTTTTAAAGTTTCACTTTTATTTATTGTTAGTCAATCTGAGTGATAAATTTACACATGGAAATAAACTTTAAGACGTTTTGATCCTGTTTAATTTCGACACTTACACATTGCCGAAAATGTTTAGTTGTTTTTTTCAGTACCATAGAATCACTTATTGAATACGTAAACATATTGTCAAATAATTTACATGTGATCAGTTTCAAGCCAACAATATATGTTTCACTGTTTGTGTCTGTTAATATTTGCTCTATGCGGAAAAACTCTCCATAAATGCAAACATATGAATCATCATATCCCAGATCCCTACATGACTTATGGGTACGGTACTGTATGTTTCCAACATGGATTCTATCGTGATAGCTAAATTCACGTTGCTCAATATAATCGTCAATGCTAACGTCTTGTGAAAGTTCATAAACAAATCGCCTATCAAAATGAAGATCTTGCTTTTTTGTTGAATTCAGATTTCAGAATGCCAAGTATAAGCCGGTGATGTCTCCGGAATTCTGGAGTTTTGGCAAATCCTATGCATTACGTATTTCTTGGTGATTTGAACCACCGGATGATTGTTACCTGTCCTATAATTAAGTATCATCCCATTTGCACTCTCGTATGGATATAAAGAAGAGTTCCAGAGAGCGCCGAAGTTTCTAGCGCATTGAGATAAATGGGTCAACAAATGAACGTTGAATACCATGTTATTTTCACCATAAAACTTTTCAAATTGTGCTACGAAGCTGTTGATAGATGTTTCACAGGAGTCAATTTTCTCAGGCGAAAGATGTAGATCAAGTAAATTAGTAAATCAGGAGGAAAACCTAAAATAAATGTCGAATAAATTACTTAAGTCAAGTATTTCGTGTTACATTAACTTTACCATGTATTACATCAAAGTCTGGTACGAACATCAGAACAGAAAGACCTTTGATACCATATTTTGGTACACCTGTTTCATGAACTTCCATCATCAACCTTTGGGTTTCAACGGACTCCCTCTGCTTCGAGTGTTGGAAGGGATACCGTATCTGATTCCCGTTCGTCAGTTTACCGCTGTGCAGACATGTTGAACAACCGAATTTGCCGTTAAATTGGATTGTTCCCTGAACCTTTGGCCTAGCGATTGTATCCAGACAAGCTTGTAGTAATATAACTTTATAATAAATTGAATCAACTTCCATTCCATGTCTCAAACGCCTGGTTTCTTTACAGAAATGTTTGAAAAAGAGACACATGTTCGGATCTCCTTTGGACAGCCAAATTGCAGCTAAAATAATGTTGTGCTTGCTGAAACGTAGCCGAGGGGGCAAATTGTTTATCACAAGAAAAATGGGATAACACGGTTTATTTATTGTCCATCGGTAAGCTGCTGCACCATCCGTGTTTACAGAGAGAGAAATGTATTTATCGCCTTCAGTGGTCAGTTTGCGACACATTGATCCTCGACTGATGTCAGCTATATTCTCTTTATGAACTGATTGTTCGTATTCTTCTATCTCCACTTTATATTTTCGAACCGTTTCTTGTAGTTGCTTTTCGATAGGTAATACCACAAAAAAATCAAAATTCATGGAATTACATCCAGGAACAGAGCAAATGATACCCTTAGGGGGGGCTTGGCTTCCAACTTCACATTGGCAATTTGCACAAAAGTATACTCGAAAAGTGTCGTACGGATCAGGAAATGCATTTGAGAATGTTTCAAAATTTTCCGGGAAATTTTTCACTCCAGTAATAATATTGAGCAGCTTGAGTAAATCTACCAAAGCCTCCTGAGTGAGTCTATGCCTAATGTAAAAATTTAAGATGATAAACAGGGCATCTGATGTTTCAAGCCCAGGCATAAATTTCAAAGGATTTTTAGTCGCATTGAAAGAATTCTGAAAAATGACAAAATAAAACGTTACATGAATAAGAAAAATCATCATTTTACCTCGGACTGGAAGTCGTTAAACTCTGTAGGTTCTAGACTACTGATTGTTTCAGTATCATTCGCATTCTCATCGATCCGTGGTACTTTTTCCTCGGGCATAGATACATCTTCATCGTTACTATCATTAATGGGTCGTTGTGTTTCCATTTCGTTTGTAATAACATCTGTGATTATCCTTACTAGCGATGAATTTACATTATTTGACAACACATGCCCTTCCGCATTGAGAATGTACTGGTCCAAGCAGTTAATTCGATCAGCTTGTTTATCATCAATCGAAGTATCAAACCCATCAAAATCTGATTCACTAGAATAATCAGTTTCCTTCATTGATGATACATCTGACACTTCGGAGTAATTTGAGTAATCTCGCGAACCAAATTTAGTTCTTATGATGTGATTTACATTTTTTTGTTTAGACTAAAAATTAGTTTGATATATAATGATTAGCGTAATACTAAAATATAAATTCTCAAAAACAAACCTTTCGGACGTATTTTTTTCCACGATATTCATTCCTCATATAATGGTGACGCTGAGCTCGGCGATCCATTTCGGGTAATTGCAGTTATTTTTAATAACTTAGCAATAACTCAATTTATTATATTTGTGTAATGACTTATCTTCAAAGAGAGTAAACAATAATATATATTTCTTTAACTTATTTTTATTCCAAATTTGTCAAACACAGCAGAAATGAGAATAAATTACAACTCTACAAACATTTTCACTGTACACGTATAATTAAAGGTACCTAAAAAGAACTTTATTAGTCACTCAACTTGTTTTAATTTGCTTCTATGTAGGTACTAACCTTTCGGCTATGTTTTTTACACACAACTGTCAGTTTCTTCCACTGAACTGGCAATGTTGGTTACTTCATTATTCGTTTTCTGACAATCATGTCAAAAGCGAATGAAAGAGAAAAGTTTTTAAAAACTTAAAACAAAGTTTAAAAGAACTCGTTATTGGGTTCTTTAGTTTTTTCGTGTATAAGCATCGCACTTCAAAAAAACTGAAGTGTCTGTTGTGTCAAATTCTTTCGTGCGAATTCTCTCGTTGGTGACGGCTGCAAATTTTAAAGTGCTTTAAACGAAAAAAAAATGGTCCGTAAACGGCAGACAGCGACACAGAAACGTGTTTTGGAAATAGCCAAAGCAAGAAATATCGAACTTTTGCGATATGAACTGGGTGAATCAAGCGTAAGTATTTTCAAAACAAACTATCGATCCATCAAAAACATAACCTCACTTATTCTCTAGCGATCCGCTGCAACTATGGAGCAGGGGAAACAACGTAAATTGAGCTCAACATCAAAGGAAACTGTGAACCCATCAGACGAAATACCTCGGAAGCAACTCAAAGTGTTAATTCAGAAGAATCCTGAATCAACAACCTTGACTACGGAGCTATCCAGCCCAGATGCCCAAATAACAATTTGCAACAACCAGTCAACTATTACGGATCCACCGGAAACTACGGACTCGCATGTCATTGACGACCAGGAGCAATCACCAACAACTAGCGGCTCATTGACAATCGCGGACTCTGGTACTATTGATGACCAGGAGAATGCCACCAAGCAAGATAACAATGACGGTAATTTTTACTGATTCTTTTTTTTTGGTTGTTTATTCAACTACTAGTGTTATTGTTTTAGCTTGTACTTGTGGATTGCAAGTAAAAGTTTGCCAACTCGATGCCCAAGTGAATGAATTGCAAGGAGCACTCGATGAGCTCAAAGTAAAAGTGGCATTTTACAAGAAGAAAACAACTGACCTAAAAGTAACTAACGCCAAACTGCAGAAAGCCCTAGTGTCCAAACTGTTGCCTGAGCCCGTTCGCCCGTTCAAAGATGTAGAAGGTTTTCCGAATTGTGACGATATTATGACGATGTCAATGGAAGCGCATGATAGCGATTACATGTTTGTGAAATTCCTTATGAACGCTATCTGGCCGGATGGATTTGCTGGCAGAACCGTAACAGGACGGGTTTCAAATAACCCAAAAGGTCGTCCAAAAGTGAACGTCGTAGCCACAGAAGGAAATGCTGGAGAAGATAGAGGATGTACATCAGCAGCATCACCACCTGCAGTTTCTGTGGCATTGGAGGATGAAAAAGTGCAGTTTGTGAAAGGTATGCAAATAGTTAAACAATATAAAATAACATTTATAATTAATGTTCCTAATGTTTCAGCTCGTCTGTTGGAGAGGCGAATTCATCTTCATGACGAAACGGTAGTTGCTAAGAAGGCCTCTGAAGGATGTAACCGCCTGATGCAAATGGTTATCAGTAATGCTAAAAGACGCTAATAACATGTTCCATGTTATGATGTTTTAATCCTTGTGAATGATTTTTATATATGAATTTCGTGCTTAATAACCCATGGACTACGGTTTTAAAACCACACTTTTAATTTGTTCAAACACTCGAACTAAATGACATTGTTTTATAATTACTTAATTTTTTATGCTTAATCAATAATAAAAATAATTGTCGATCCCATTGCTAACCATTTATAGTTTTATGCAGAATAATATTTTCATCACTAGCAAATTAAAAGCAGAATATGCTTTTGATTTTTGCTGTCATTTTTCTATCACAATACCAAATAGAGATCTAATTTTGCTATCAACTTTGAAATCTATGATTTCATAATGAGTAATCAATTTGCTGTAATTTACAAAGTTTAAAAGCAATCTGCAAACAAAATATGCTGTTGATTTTTTGTTATCAATGCTTATAATAATAATCTAACCGAATACTCATTTTGCTATCAAATTAAGAATCTCATGAATTCAAACTTAGTTATCATGTTGATTTCACTGATAGCAAAATTTGTTTTCAGTGTGATTCCGTAGTGTAAACATATGCTCTTATTTCTGCTGTGTTAACCGTTAATCCATACAAAACGAGATCAAATGGAGTAATCAAAATTATTGACATCACGACAGCAAATTTTGATTTCAATCTGATTTCAAACTTTGCTCGGGTATTGGGTGGGAACATTTTTTTTATTTTGCAATTTCATGATAAGAAAATTTTTAGGCTCTTTTAGTGGAATGTTTTCACCTGTCATAAGTTTTACCTGTCTTTTATGATGTTCTTGCTTTCATATGTTTTCATTTGAATTATTAGATTTAATGATGTTCAATTGATTGCGTATTTCATGATTTTTATATCCAATAAAAAAAAGAAGCTTAGTACATATATTCTCTACTTCTTGCGTAAGTTACAATATTTGTTGGAAAAAGAATGCTCAATCTTGTTTAACGTCCATAGCTATATTTGCAATGCAATCAGAGTGGCCGATTCCAAATATACCCCTCCGTGGCAATTCACTTCCTAACTATTTCACCGTTTTTGTCATGCAACCCGGTCGCGTCGCGACTGGTAAGCATACGACTCATAAACTAACTACTCACCGGATCTCCTTGATCACACGACCAAAATCCGAAACCAACATTCATTCTACGTACAAAATGAGAGACGTTCATTCCAAAACAGAGGAAGATGGTACAAAATGCTCCGCTGCGAAATAACAACCTAAACCAGGCAATGGTTCTATTTGTAACTCTTAAGTGATTTATAGCTGTTTGATGTCATCGTATGTCGATAGTTTCGGCTGGAGTGATTCAATTTCCTTGACGTAAATTAGTTATAAGAAAACAAGAATCAAGTAGATGGAAATATTATAACTAAATCAGACTAGTGGAGCTTTGAGTAGCTTTCCAGTAGTAGATAAAATTAAGAATATCAATAATTATTTTCATTGTTTTCGAATCCTAGCGGCTAGGAAATTTTCTCGGCTTCCTAAGAGCATTAGTGCAAGCACATGATATATATTGTATGGTTAATTTCCTTTTTTGTTGGCGTGCATAACCACTTCGTCCACTGAGTTAAACTTTGAAGGCGATCATCATTTGTGAAGTTTACAGCCAGAGACGCATCTTTTCCCATTTTGGATAAGTTGAATTCGAAAAACTTACCACCTTTGCAGATTTTTCAGCCCAAATTTCTCCTGGTTGCATAAAGCCATGGTTAAGAAATTTAGATCTGCAAATATACAGACATCCAGACTACAAATATTCGCATATCTATATTTCTTCTCTAGACATATTAATTATAGCAAAAATCACCGCTTGGAGCATCATGTGATTGTTTTCCATTGCCATCAAGATTGCTACAATAGGGAAAAATCTGCTCCAATTTTTGGTCTGATCATAGGATTTCGTTCATCACTTTTACAACCTACTACTTTCTGGTGCTCCAAAACGTCCTGAAGTCCAAAACATGCGATCGGCTATCAACCAAGTCCTGAATGATGTATTCGTGCAACGCTAAACAACCCAGCAGATAGAAGTGTGCGCCGGTTTAAGGTTTTTGGCTTCACGCCGCCGCTGATATTTTAGCATCAGGGCGCCGCCGTTTCATGCCGCTGATCTATAATTGTTTACGCCGATTCAAACTTGTAGACGTCCGCAGATTTTTCCGTAAACATTCCGAAGAACCAATAGAAGTTTCTAAGAGTTTTCTGGTTGATGTTTCCAAAACATCCCGTTGAAACTCCACTAAACTTTTCTTGAATATACCAATGATTTCCATTGATAGTTCCATACCGAACGGAAAATGAATAAAATTTTGAAAAGCTTGCCGTAAAAACAACTCATAGTGGAAATACCGAAGAATTTTTCGGTGAAATCCAAAGTATTTCCTTCGAAACTCCGAAAATGGTTCCATTTCAACGGAGGAAATTCCGAAAAAATAATCCAATGGAAACGTGCAAGTTTCGAACAACTTCTTGTTGAAACTCTGAAGAATTTCCTATGGAAATTGAAAAAAAATCCTGTGAAATTGCTGAAGCATTTTCTGTGGAAATTCTGAATTCTGAAAGATTTCCCATTGAAATCCAAAGAATTAGGCTAGTTCGCCGACTGGCTTGCTGAGATCCACTGCAACGTTGTGTCGATCTCTCGGCGGTCGTGCCCAGGCTTGGCATTTACTCGCACAATGAGCTCAATGAGCAAAAAAAGTTCATCAAAAATGAGCAACAAAACATCACGGATATGATCAAAACATAACAAAAAAGATGCTCTTCGTTGTGGGAAAAATGAGGAGCGGCGCTCATTGAGAGAAACCGTTTGTCTCAATGTGCCTCTTTGAGGAGCATCATTTTTGTTGTTCTTTCCAACTGAACGTACAGAGAAATGAAAGCACACTTCTGTCATACCATCGCTACCCGCACAACAGCCTCACACATTCGCACCTTTATGAGACCAGCATGAGAATAGGGACCGTGTATAGCATCCATGAACGGGTAGAAATGAACACCATTCTATCTTTACATTAATTATTTACTGCTTCTAAGCAACAGGCAGCTTGATGTAGGCAATTCTATATTTATCTGGTTAGCAATTACAATTTGGATTGCAAAGAGATTATTGACGAAATTATCTTATACTAGGCGAACCTAACTAATCTCACTCAGGTTTTATTTTTGATCGGTCAATCATTTAATTGATTGAAGCGTCGCACTCTAGATCGATTTCAGTTCGAGTTTGATGACATTCTTCAGAACTCATGAAACCGTTGCATTTAGTCAACTTCCTAACTTTCCCTAGCAAATTATTATATTTTTTCATATACATAAACAAACACAGAAGAGCCCAAAACGATTCGATTGGTGAGTAAATCTTGCAAATCGGCCAACCCGTTCACAAGTTATAATGCTTCAAAAGAAAAACAAACTCATTTTTATATATGGAGATAGATAGATGATGATGATGATTTAAGAAGATGAAAAGGGAAGGGCCAGGGGCGGCGAGGGAAGGGCGATCCCTTGATCGTAGTGGCATAAAGGCACCAAGACCTACTTCAAAATAATGTGTAAACGCGTTTAAACGCATGAGATCTAAAATCCGCATACAAATTAAGCTTCATATTAAACCGCATGATAAGCGACTCCAGTGTATAACCATTTTGACCGATTAATACAGGATTTTTGCGACTGCTTCAATTTATAATGAAAATTATTAAGCTCATTCAGGAGAATGTCTTCAACGTGTAAAAATTAAATGCAACAGTCCTAAACACGCATTATGACAGTGATGGAATTGTTTTCTAAACAAAGCGATAAATACAATAACCTACTGGCTACCGTTAGATTAGCCAACTAAATATCATGTTTTTTTTCACCACCACCAATTCCGTCCTTATAAAAGAGACTCAAAGATACTCAATGAGCAACTTTTTCCTCACCTCATTGAGTCAAACTATTTAGTTATCATTGAGAAATGAATATATTTCGGAGCTACCCGAAAAAGAGTGAAACGCAAAAGTACAAAAGAGAAGAGCAAACATTCGTGTGTCGTGAGCAGTGAGCATTTTTTTTCTTCTCCTGATTCGCTCTGAGGAGCATTCCATCCCTGTCTACTAGATAAACCTTTACAATGTCCTCATCATCAGTATATTTTCAATTCGGATCAATAATCATATGCGCATCATCTGTACCCGTTTTCCTCGAAAAGAAGATGTTCAAGACCCTCTAAAACTACATTGAGTTCAGATAAAGATATCCACCCAATCCAGGAGTTTTGCAATGTCCTCATCATCGGTATACACCCAATCCAGTGCAATAAGCATATGATAATTTAATTTCCATGAAAAGGAGATGCCCAAGGTCCTCCAAAATATTCTTAAGTAAAGATCAAGGTACCTACCATATACACAATGACTATATCGATCGAATGTTCTGAGCTCAAGGACGTTTTGGAGAAGCAAAAAAGGGTCTATAATACAGTTGACAATCCAAGAGTTGTTGATGAAAGAAAGGAAAAATCAAGATGTGAGCAGAATTTCTTTGGGAAATTGTTCAAAAGGACCATCAGAGTAACCGTGAAAATATGTCTACCATTTTGATTAAAATGCCGAACATGGTTCATATTTCAAAAAAAATTGATTCGGCATGGCGATTTTCTTTACGTAGTTTTTTAGAGTTTTATTTTTATGTTTTTGGGACCGCTCAAAACAGTCGTTCCTTGAACTGTCGTAAAAATCGCCGTTAATCATCTTAAAACCCGTTTCCACAGTAGAAAATCTGCCAAAACAATCGAACCTGCCACGTGCTTTTTGCTGTTTTCTTTAGACTTCTCTTTCTTCTCCGATGTTTTGACATCTGTTTCGACAGCCAAGGGTAAAAAAAACAAAGCAATCTACAAAACATTTATTGATTTTGCAAACCTTGGTGCAAAACGAACGTTTGAAATAGATTACTGAACCGACCTTTGTATCCATTGGTCAAGTAAATCCACAATATTTTCAGGACATTAACGCGAGAATATTTTGAATTTCGCAACAAAAATCTAATGAGTTTTGCCATGAAATTCTTACAAGTTTTCCCAAAATATTCCTTTGGTATTTTTTTTCGAATTTTCTACGGTAAATTCTTCACAATTTCTAAGCGAAGCTCTTTGGAATTCCTAAGATTTTTTTTGGATTTCTACGGGAAATTTAACGGAAAATTTAACGCGAAAGATTCATTTGGCCGGAAGTCATTCGGCGGAAGGCCTTTTGGCCGAATGCCACTTGGCACTTTAGGAAAATCGTCATCTTTCCGAATGCCATTTGGCCGAATTAAACGTTTGGCCAAAAAGGCAATAAAGTAGAAAACGGTTTGGCCGAACTGGTTATATGGCCGGGAAACCTGCTTGGCCTTATAGCTCGTTCGGTCGGGATGGTCGTTCAGCAGAAAGGGCAATTTGGCTAAAAATTCCATTTGGCCGAACTGAATATAGCCAAAAATATCGATCTGTTCGGCCAAATAACATTCTAGACAAATAGTATTTGCAATTCTGTGATGAAGTGTGACGATTGGTGGTAGGGTCTTATGCTATGTTAGGTACACACTAACTTTTTCTTTTTCGAGCTCGGCAAAATCGGGCACCGCTGTAGCTCAGCAAATTTCAGAACTGAACTTCGGCAGAAAATTTCGTTAAATACTGATTCTCGGCAAAATATTTACATTATCTCAGCAACCGAAACGTCACTTTTACTGAGATCTCGGCAAAAATCATGTTTGCTGAAACTCGGCGGTGGCCATCTCGGGAAAATGAACAAAAAATGCTCAGATCTCGGCGAAAAAAAATAGATGTGTAGCTTTTGCACGAAAACTGCAAAAAAACAGATTGAGCCAGCAGTGATTGTGCCTTTCTCGTGCATTATTAAACAACCCAATCAAACAATCAAATGCATTATCGGGAAACGTGATGGCGTTATGCGTCGTTAGCTGCAGAAACGTTATGGCGTTATGCGTCGTAACTTGCATGCAATCAAAGCTTGCGTTGCAATTGTTGTACTAAAGTCGTGTGCAAAATCGAATAGAAGAGCTTGCATGGGTTGATACTTCAAGGCATTTTATGACATGCTATAACTTAAGTGTACAGGGAGCATAGAGAGGTGAACTTTTACCTCACACAGTTCCTGTCCGGACATGGCTGTTTCCGCCACTATTCTGCCCGGCTTGTATCAACATAGAGGAGACTCCAGAACACGTGGTATTCGATTCGCCAAGGTTTGCGGAAGTACGTAGAGGAATGCCTGTCCTACGGGCGGACAACAGGCAGAGCGTATGTGTCGCGATGAAGGAACGTGGAATGCGGTAAGCAGTAGTACTGTCAGAGGTGCAGCTTCGATGGAGAAGGGACCAGCAAATAAGCGTCGGTTTGGAGGGAAATCCAGCACAGTGAGTAGTGTTTGGTCTCGGGTCAACGGGGCGCCAGCGAACCGGAAGTCTTCTGCCAACCGGAATCGTCGGACCGACCTCGGCACTCGAACCGCCAACCTGCTGAAGAAAGAAGAAGGAAGTGCTTCGGGTATGTAGGGCACCGCCAGTGCGGACGTCATCCACCACCGGAACTGTCGGACCACCTCTGCAACCCGAATACAAAGTCGGCGCAATGCGCGAAAGCGTCCCCTGCGATAGCCGCCGGTAGTTTCCTTCACAGGAACTGGTGGACCACCCTCGACGCCGGGGAGGAAGTTTGTGGCACGACCAGGGATGGAATGCTCCTCAGAGCGAATCAGGAGAAGAAAAAAAATGCTCACTGCTCACGACACACGAATGTTTGCTCTTCTCTTTTGTACTTTTGCGTTTCACTCTTTTTCGGGTAGCTCCGAAATATATTCATTTCTCAATGATAACTAAATAGTTTGACTCAATGAGGTGAGGAAAAAGTTGCTCATTGAGTATCTTTGAGTCTCTTTTATTAGGACGGAATTGGTGGTGGTGAAAAAACATGATATTTAGTTGGCTAATCTAACGGTAGCCAGTAGGTTATTGTATTTATCGCTTTGTTTAGAAAACAATTCCATCACTGTCATAATGCGTGTTTAGGACTGTTGCATTTAATTTTTACACGTTGAAGACATTCTCCTGAATGAGCTTAATAATTTTCATTATAAATTGAAGCAGTCGCAAAAATCCTGTATTAATCGGTCAAAATGGTTATACACTGGAGTCGCTTATCATGCGGTTTAATATGAAGCTTAATTTGTATGCGGATTTTAGATCTCATGCGTTTAAACGCGTTTACACATTATTTTGAAGTAGGTCTTGGTGCCTTTATGCCACTACGATCAAGGGATCGCCCTTCCCTCGCCGCCCCTGGCCCTTCCCTTTTCATCTTCTTAAATCATCATCATCATCTATCTATCTCCATATATAAAAATGAGTTTGTTTTTCTTTTGAAGCATTATAACTTGTGAACGGGTTGGCCGATTTGCAAGATTTACTCACCAATCGAATCGTTTTGGGCTCTTCTGTGTTTGTTTATGTATATGAAAAAATATAATAATTTGCTAGGGAAAGTTAGGAAGTTGACTAAATGAAACGGTTTCATGAGTTCTGAAGAAAGTCATCAAGCTCGAACTGAAATCGATCTAGAGTGCGACGCATCAATCAATTAAATGATTGACCGATCAAAAATAAAACCCGAGTGAGATCAGTCAGGTTCGCCTAGTACAAGATAATTTCGTCAATAATCTCTTTGCAATCCAAATTGTAATTGCTCACCAGATAAATATAGAATTGCCTACATCAAGCTGCCTGTTGCTTAGAAGCAGTAAATAATTAATGTAAAGATAGAATGGTGTTCATTTCTACCCGTTCATGGATGCTATACACGGTCCCTATTCTCATGCTGGTCTCATAAAGGTGCGAATGTGTGAGGCTGTTGTGCGGGTAGCGATGGTATGACAGAAGTGTGCTTACATTTCTCTGTACGTTCAGTTGGAAAGAACAACAAAAATGATGCTCCTCAAAGAGGCACATTGAGACAAACGGTTTCTCTCAATGAGCGCCGCTCCTCATTTTTCCCACAACGAAGAGCATCTTTTTTTTATGTTTTGATCATATCCGTGATGTTTTGTTGCTCATTTTTGATGAACTTTTTTTGCTCATTGAGCTCATTGTGCGAGTAAATGCCAAGCCTGCTAGTAGATACCTTGGGTTGAACTTTAGGAAAACTAAACATCTCGTATTCCTGGAAATTGATTATTTACTCTACGTTCAGGATAACTAACTTGTGATTGAGTGTTCAGAATTATCATACAATGTGTATAGAATTCAAACATTTCAGATTCATATGCATGCTCTCAGAAGCGAAATCTTCCCAAGGTTTCGGATATCAGGGTTTTCAAACGATAGCCAAACTTGACCTCCGATATTTTTCCTGTGAAGCCAAAATCCTGATGAACAATTTTGCTGAAGATAGTGAGGACCTGGGAGGGAGAAACAGATACGAAAAATGTGTGTGTCAAGCCGAGCTGAAATCTAGCTGTCAGTGTGAGCCGAAAACGAAACTCTCGGCAAGCAAATTTTTGAAGGCAATATAACAACAATAACACGCAAAAATGAATTAAGTTTTTTCAGGTGGCGCCTACGTTGATTGTTCTTTCTTGTTGAAAATTTACTTGTTGCATGACGACAGTATATAATAAATTTGATGTGTAGTATCGAGAGCTCCCTCCCAGGTGAGGACATTGCTTTCTTCTGGCTGTGTAAAAGCCAATCTGAAACACTGGGCATATACAGCGGTTAGACAAAAAGTTTAAGATATGCAACGTTTTGTCGAAGTTCAAATCAGCATAACTTTGCGTAGAATGATCCGATTTTGATGAAACCTTAGATTGGTTCTTGGGCACCGGAGATGTTTCGGGTTTTCCGAGGTTATGTTAAAAATGATATTTTTCTTTTGCTTGTCATTTTATGTGACGTTTACTACCATTATGTTCTAGGCTTTCCTCAGAAACTAGAACTAATATGCTGACCAATGCTGGCTGCAGATCGAAAATCCGTTAGGTATAAGCAGATGTATGGTCATTTCCATGAAAATGGTTCAACTCCGGCCATACACTCTGAACAAATGTCACTTTCGCAGAACAACCGGAACACCCAACCAGAGATTGCAAAATTTTATTGCAATCTCGCATTAGTTTCGTGTACAGTTTGCCATAATTTGCGACATATGCACAGATTGTATTAAGTACACGCTTAAAATCAATAACACAGAGATGTGTTTGCATCACACAAAACGGACCTAATGCGGAACATCCCCTAGATGAGCGACAGTTACACAGGCACAAAAATGCCTCGTACGGTCGTGATAACGGTCCTTTTCAACATGTAAACGTTTGTACAGATCCCTTGTTTCATGAGGAACCAAATACTGTTGCAAATATTGAAATCCAAGCTTCAATAAAACCACACGAGCTATTTTTGTGGCTGTGTAACTATCGCTCATCTAGGGGATGTTCCGCATTAGGTCCGTTTTGTGTGATGCAAACACATCTCTGTGTTATTGATTTTAAACGTGTAAACGGTAGGCCCTTGCATTAGGTCTCCGGTCACGAGAAAATAAGAACTGGTTTTGTGTTAGTGTCTAACATTGAATCTAATTTTACACTCCCCCATCGAGGAGTGTAATGCTGTATACTTCGACAACATCAGCAACCATACAAAAAAATTCAGTCGAAGACGGGAATAGAACCCGGACCCTCCACCCTTAGCACATCTAGACTGACGCGCTAACCATCTGGACTATTTACCAGATGAGGAACGACACGACCAAAGGCAATCATAATCCACGTTTCATGCTATCCGGATGTGACAAGTGAAAGGGTAACAGGGATAGTAATGAGTGATACGAGTGGAATAAGCACCGTGCATATTTGTGTCCTTTTCCGTTATCAAGTTAAATTGAATCGGGAAGATTGTGTGGGTTAAAGTTATATTGCTGTACACGATTCATATACTTGTTCTAGGAGGAGCCAACGAGATTCATTTGAATGTATTGATCGAAAACAAATAAACAACCGACTTAATGCAATGAGCTGTATTAACAAGTATGACATTCTTTGATCGGTTTGAATGCGATTTTTGATACAAAATGCTTAATACAAAGAATGTCACACAGAATTGTTTTGGGTGTATGAAGTTAGATTCTCATATTTGCATTTTTTCGATCTGTTACCATTTCATCATGTTCAACCGTTTTTACGGGAGTGGCAATATCTCTGCGTAGTTTTGATGGATTCCTGATCTACATCCAATATTGGTCGGCACATTAGTTCTAGTTTTTGGAGAAAGCATAAAACATGATGAAAGTAAACGTCACATACAGGGATTGAATCCTAAAGAGAAAGATGTAGCATACCGCGAGAGATTTTTTTCGCAAACTGTCATGATAGAGAACTGATTCGGGAGGCTATACCCCATGATAAATTTCTTTTAGAAAGCTCCAAATGGGGGGAGCACTGGCTCTGATGATGCATTCCAACTTGTTTTACATAGCTGTGCAGTAACCAACACGAAAGGAGCGAAAACAAAGCGAGAATCGCCATTTTTCTGTGGGGACTGCCTATCCGATTCTGTTTTTTCGCACTTGTATACAAGTTTGATAAATTTGTTATCATGGCTTGTTATGATTCGGAACAGTTTTTGCCTCTCTTTTATCGTTGTTCGTTATCTATTGATAGCCATTTCTGCAAACCCTGGTCTCATAACAAGCAATGGAAAAAATGCATCTTGAACATACCCTCGGAAAACCCGGAACATCGCCGGTGGCCAAGGACCAATCTCAGGTTTTGCAAAGGGACACTATACTAGAAGAGTGTCCGCTTCTGATGATCCTGGTTTTTATCAAAATCGGATTATTCTACGCAAAGTTATGCTGATTTGAATTTCGACAGAATTTTACCTATCTCAACCTTTTTGTCTAACCCCTGTACTGCCCCTATTCGCATAAGCGTCCCATGTCAGTTTTCTTCAACTTGAGTAATACGCCATTGAATTTTCCAAACTGGTTTTACATGGAAAAATACAAAAAATTCTAATAAATTCATTAAACCTGCAGTCTTTCTGAAAATTTTGCACAATATTTTGTATCTGCATACTTTGCTATGAAACTATTAAATGGACCATAGTTATATTTATTTGTTGTGAAAAAGTGTACCAAAATCTGTAATGTGACTGTAATGCGAATAAATAGCAAAATGGGACAACACAAGTGGGTTTTGATTTTCAAATTTCTAGAACAAAGCCTATTATTAAATCAGTTTTTCTTAAAGATGAGGTCATTTTTAGCTTATTTCTGGGAGAAAATATCAAAATCAACGAAAATCGTCATGGGACTCTTATGCGAATCGTGGCAGTGTATGACTTATCCGTTCTGAAAGGGTCCATCTAGCAGAATTCCAACTCTAATGTGTTCGACGTAATGTGTCGTAGAAGTTCGTATCGTTCTTGGAGGCTAGTCCTTCCTCGCAGTCGCAGTTGTTTTTGATTTTCTAACTTCATTTTGTGTAGGCGGTTTTGCAACTGCCTACTGATACACAAAAGGAAGCTGTATTTTGAACCGCCCCATGTAGAAAATTTCAAAACAATTTTTTCAGCGTAAGAAAATTACAGTCCACACTAGTGCAGAGGTATATACGGCTAGCGGCCGCGGACAAATGCATCTTCAATTCCTTGTCTTTCCCAACATTGATCTGCATTGTATATTTTCGCAGTAACTTGTGGAGGAGCATCGTTATGAATTTTCGAATAAACTTCCACTCTATTTACCGAAGAAATTCTTGTACAAATTCCCATTAGAGCTTCTCAAATAATTTCAGAGTAATATCCTTAGGATTTCCGAGAGGAACTTTCGTAATACAATTTAAAGTAATTCCTGTTGGTATTTTAATGATTAAGACATTTATTAAGAATTTTCCGATTTGATTTCGTTCCATTTCATTATTGAGGCACCCAACAGCATAGAGGAAACAAGAATATTTATATGAACTCTAAAGTAGGAAAATCACGGATTCACATAGTGTAACGGAATCATCTGCAAATATTTGACCATATTCTTTAGCAAACATTGTGCATTTTATTCCAGACTCCTGCCATGCTTCCGGAACGGCTCTTTTGCCATATACGTTCACTACCCACAGCCACTCCATAGTGGGATGAGTGCGGCTCAGCTCGGTAGCAACCGGCAGTTTCAGTCGAGTCACCCGACGGGAATGTAGTCAGTCAGTGTTGTGAGTGCAGTTCGTTTCGGCTTCTATGAAGTGTTGTGTTATCATCCATCAGTCATCGCACATCTGTTTTGGGGCAACTGAATGCCGTCGTCGCGACTTTGCTGATCGTTCTGGATGTTGTGCAATGATGCGAAGAATCAACGAATATGATTATTGAAATTTTGCTCTTGAAATCGAAAACAGCCAACGCGGACATTTTTACAGGCGATGCGGCTGGAATCGATCTGCAGCAGCGAGTGTACCGAGAAATTGGCATAATGCGGTAGAAGTTCAGTCGATGACGACGTCATCGTTGGCGCCGGGTCGATATTTCGAAGGAGCATTCGGGATTCGTTCGATGTTGGAATAAGACGATTTCAAAAAGTGCCTTTGAATGTGAAATGTAATTGTGCCAAAGGTGAATAATTGAAGAACATCGTGAGCAAGATGTCTAGCGATGATGGTGGCGTAACACGCCCTGGTGGGTTAATGTATAAAGTGCATAGTGCCATCGTATCTAGATGAAGGGGAGAAAATGCACCACGATGCCTTTCAAGACGAGCGAGATTGTGATGATGGGGGAGTGCTCATTCGTAGGATAGTCACAGCTTGTTGCCGCTGTTGATGGTGGTCGATCATAATGTAATTATCCTACTTTGAGTGAAAATACAACCGTGGAAACAGAAACAATGTGTGTTATACATCAAGGCTGGAAGAGGCGATCGAATGCTTTCAAGTAGATCGCAATGGAGGAGCGGAAAATAATAAGAGGAACAAGTTCTTTATGGTATATCCATTAAAGTAGATGGTTGTATGTAGATCGATAGTGGAATAAACTAAAGCAAACCGTGGAATCAAATGTGTGTGAACATTGTGGTGTTTTTGCATGTGGATATCTACATAATAGTTGGAGGAGAAATACTTGTGAACAAATCGAACGAAAAAATAAATATGGAAAAATAAACCTCACTGATGAGAAAGTACATATTTTCAGTTCTGGTTGGTCCTTGACTCAACACGCGCGCAAGTGTTTAACGAATTCGACATAGAACGTGATGCCAAATCTTGTTTGTTGAAGCTTCATGTGTTTAGAAGCGGGGTAAGGTAAAATGTACTTTGTTTTCGATACATACGAGAGTATTGCAGGAACTAATTATGGCTACACAGACAGTACCACTTTTGATCACGTTGGAATGTGTTGTACGAATGTTGTGAGAGGACCGTGGTAAAGATCGAATATTTGTTTTATATATTTTGCTCTAATAGGGAATCGGCAGGTATTTCCGGCACACCTCTCTATTGCGTTCCGCATTCTACTTTAAAGTCACAATTGCATCTTATAGTTCAGTTTTAAATAGCTGCATCGTAATTTTTTGAGTAAGCACACACGATTACGAGCAGTAAAAACTGAGTACAGGCTTCATTCGATTTTGATAATATGTTCGGTACGCTTATGTTACCAAAATCGAATGCTTTTTCATAATACTTCACATTTTTTTCATTTATGATGAAACTCTTTTAAGCGGATTCTAAAATCTAAGCGTTTTTTTTTGGATTATATCAGTTTTTTACGCGGATTATGAGACTTTGCGGCTTATAAACAATTAAAAAAAATGTTTGGGCAAAATCGAATGACTTTGTTGCCAAAACTTATTGTTGTAAAAATCGAATGGAGTCTTAAGGCTCAAGGCTCCATCACAATGTTTTGAAAATCAATGACTGTATCACTTGTTTGTAATAGTGATGCAATTGGTACGGAAAAGTGCGGTAGCGATAAATAAATGTTGTTTACAACTGGAGTGGGTGGAAATGGGGTGGTAAATATATGCCAGCTGATGCGTAATGTTGCCAGACTTGACGAAATGTTTATTTTATATCATAACACATGTTCACGGTGTATCAAATATATGGGTAGATATCGGTTTAATTTTTTTTATTGTACGTGGATCTCCCTATTGGACCCGACCGTTCGAAATAGTCGCTCCTTGAACGGTCGTTGGAATCGCCGTTTTCACCTTCACACCAGTTTTCATAGTAAAATCTGTCAAAACTGACAAGTCTGCCACGTGTTTTTTGCTGTTTCCCTCGGACTTCTCTTTCTTTTTCCGATGTTTTGACATCTGTTTTGATAGACAAGGAGCAAAAAACAAGGTAATCTACCGAACATTTATTGAGTTTGGCAAACCGTGCTGCAAAAGGGAACGTTTGAAATAGGCAAGTGAACCGACCTTCGAATCCATTGGTCAAGTAAATCCACAATATTCACCACTTGGAATGTAACAGAAGCTTACATCCCAACAAACAACGACAAGCTACAAATAAGCATCTAAGCCAAATTATTGTTTATTTGCAATCTTCATAGCTGAATAAAATGGACGCTGAATAATTCGCTAGACAGATTTCATCTCAGCATTTGATCCAACTAATATTCGACTTGGCCTATTTATTTGTCTACCACATTTATTTGAGGTCGAACTAACGTTTTAGTATTATCACATTTAAGCACATTGGGGAAATTCATCAATGTGCTGAACTAATGATTTTCAAAATTCTCTGTTCGACTATGATGTGATGCTCTAAAAGGGTGGTCGAATTGAGTTTGAATAGTAGATTAATAAACGAGCATTAGACATCCTTCTTAACCGTTGTACTTCTTAACCATTAGATTTCACCTTTACCTGATCTATCGCACAGTGGGAGAAAACATGATAATAGTTTATGCTTTTTCCGTTTGAAAGAAAATCGTGATGGCTTGAATTGATAATATTTGGATAAGAAAATAATAATTTATTTTCAAGACATTGCTGGATTCATTCACACTCAGGCTTTTTATATTCGTGGGGCAATGCATAATTGTTTCGTGATACATAATTAATTCCTGATCTAGGATAAAGCTGTTGGACAGTATAACGAACAAAGTTGCTGGTGCAATGAAGAACATTCAGGCAGTTGTTGTAAAGTTGAGAAGGAAACGAACACAAACAAATTTGTAAAAAAATCGACCATATTGCATGTCTGTTACAGATTTCCTATATACTAGTTGTTTTTCTATATGTAAATAAATGTCGATATGTGTAGTTATTTACTCGCTGCATGTGTGGTATTGATGGCAGAATAATATCGCAACCGGTTATTCAGAGTATCTGAGAAAGGTCGCATAAATTCATTTAATTTTCATAAACCCCATCATTGGATACGAATTTTATTTCATCGTTTTGACATTATTTTCTTATATTTTTCCCAGTGTTGAATGGTTATGACTGGCTGAACAATGGTTGATATAAAGATCTTGTACAGTTATTAACAAACTGTAGTTTGACAGATTGACTTGTTGATTAAGAGTCCAATTATGATTCATATTCAGCCATACGATTATTTATGTTTTGCATTGAGTAAGCCATAACTTACAAATCAAGGATGGCGTGGATGGCAACGTTACCGGCGGATGATCAAATGTCAGCAGTTCGAGACCCGATTTAGGAAAATTTTAATATGATTATATAAAAATAGCAATTGCAATACGTTTAATTGAAATCTTGATCATGTAACTCTCAATGCGTTATTATTTTCGAAGAATTGATATGTAGCTGAATTAGGGCTAAGTAAAATGCTTATTGAAGGTTTAACGAATAAGATAATAAAGATGTTTTTCAAAATGAGATGTTGTAGCTGTATAACTTCTCCAAAATTGTGTGAACAACGCCTGAACAGAAGTTGCGATAAGAAATTGTACAGACATAATTCAACACAGTGCTGAACTGAATCATCACACTGATGTTAGTTAAACTAGTGAATGTTTGTTGGGATAGCATATTTAAATATTTATTTGTGGTTTTATTATTCAATCCGACAAACATCAATGTTTTTTTCCAATAAATAAATCTGGCAACGATGAAGAGATGATTATTTTCTTGTGTATGCACATCTTTGTTTGCGTGTTGGCTGGCGTATACGTTGTATTGTTCGGAATGAATGCAGTTGCATCGCGTAGATTTTGTACTCACCATTCCACTTATTGCGCTAGTGAATTTGAGTCTTCCGCATTTTATTGCATTCACAATACGATCGTCAAATTTGTCTCTCACTTCGATTTTTGGAAAGCAGTTTTCGACAGTTTTTGGGCGTGAAGTGAATTAATTGGTAGTCAAGGTTGAAGAAAAATGTGAACCTCAGGTAGTGAATATGTTTTAGGAGTAATAAAATCAAGGAAAGAATGTGTTTTCCATCAAGTGAAAAAACAAGTGAGTGTGTATGTGTTTGATTCGAACGATCGAACATTAGTATGCGTTCGATGAACATAAGAATATCGGCTTAGGAAAAACGCAGTTTTCAGCGTTTTTCCAGCAGTTCCTCAGTAATTGCTAGTTTTGGTAAGTGGAAAATTAATGTGGAAATGCCATGAATATATTATGATGGAGGGTAAGTCCGTAAAAAGCCCCAAAATGTTGAATTTAGTTCAAAACTTTATTAGTATTAGTGCGGATTCGAATGAAATCATCGTCATTACCGGATTGATTACGGTTTATAGAGCCTTAAGTAAGAAATGAGTATTGGGAAGTAACATGCGAAAAAGAAGAAAAAAATTCAGAATAATCCACCTAGCAGTGATGATGCCTTTGTCGTGCATTATAAAATACTAGTTTATTTGTGGACGCAGTAGCGCCCATGGCAAGTGTTTTTTTGCAATATAAACGATTCATTAATCCATGCATTAAAAAAAATCAAAATGTTCAACGTCTGTTGTCTGTGATTTTTTTCATAAAATTCTGTGTCTGGTTGTCTAAGGTTGTCACTGGTTTTATTTTCTGCATCTGATAGTAAAAAAAAGAATTAAAGCGTCAAATATTTTATTTTTTCTAAGAATTTCCCCGCGTGCTGCGTCTGGTTGGCTAGTCACCGGTCAGACAAACAGGGCTATTATATATAGTATATTGAAAAAATCACATTAGGAAGGTGAAAAAAAATCTTTAGGGGAATAGATCACATTTTTTCAATCATTTTGCATGTTTTTGCATTGATTCCACCATTTTTGAAAAAAAAAAAACGTTTTTAATTTTTTTTTTCCAAAACAATGATTTTTCGATAATTCCGAAATCCATTGTCCGATCGAGTCATCTTTCAATAGCAAACAATGGGACCGCAATCCCCGTCGAATACAACTTGTTGCGAGTAAATCGGATAATGCTCTAAGTTCCAAAAAAGTTTCCGTTTCTATCCCATACCTTGAAATTGATTTTTTTCTCCTTTATTTAAGTGACCTTGAAATTGACTATTCTAGTAGTAACTGCTTGAATTGGAAATGAACGGAAAAGCTCGTTTCCTATATCCAATTAGAATTCCATCAATTGCTATCCCCTATCACATTAGCTGGACAACTCGTTAAAAAAACCCAAAAATTCCAATAAAATTCCGCTTGAACTCGTGGCAAGTGCAAAGGTATATTCGGCTTGCAGTGGGCGAGTGATAGCACCACCATTTCTTTCCCATTCCCTGCATTCCCAAGCAACCAAAAGTTCGGATAACAGTACATTTCTGGCTTAATCAGCACCAAGAGGGATCCTCTGAATAGAATTCTACTCAGCTCAGTTTTCAAGTAGTTAACCGTTCACGATGTACTGTAAGAACTATTTTCATTTTTTTTTCAATGATTGTTTGCTAGAACGTAGATGCTGTTCTTATTTAGGATGCGAGACTCCACGTGAAGATGCGCCTACCACAAGTATTGAACTCCAGTCATCCTCTTATAATCCGAGATGCGTACCACTGCTCCATACGACTGACATGTAAAGAGGCAAACTTCATGAGTTGATTTCTTTTTTTGAACCTTTTTTTTGAGTCGGAACTAATAGTTAAAAAAAAGCTATTATAATTTTACAAAAAAATATGTGTATTCAATAAGAAGTGTGTGGATGATGAAAATCATTAGGACGACTTTTGCTCAACTAACAGAGCCACGGCGGGCAAACAAAAAAGCTATTGTTTCTAATCCTTGATAAAGATGTTAAATACATCGAAACGTCGGACATTGAAACTAAATAGTTTTTCGAGACTGCAACCCCGAAAGACACTTTACTATATTCCGAACTTCTAACAAGAAGTTTAGTTCGAGTACTAACCGAACTTCTAATCAGCTTGAAAAATCAATATTATTACGAACTTTAAAGTAGCAACTTTGATGTTCATATGAAGAGGAAAAAGCAACTTTTTCTTTTGAAATTTCAAGTTCATTAATATTAATAAATTGAGAGTTAAGTTCGGTTTATTAGAGCTATATTTGAACTAAATGTGAACTTCTTAGTTCAATCGTCAAGTCTAATTTGAACCTTTGGTTGCTTGGGTTGACTTGCATTTTGACGTTGCAGGTGCCAGTTTGACCTAATAAATGAGATCACCAGTACTTGTACATTGAAGATGAGTGCTAGTCCCAAGCAAACATCTGTTGGTTCTCTGTGCAAGAACAGTTGATCTGGTCATAATGGAGAAGCAACTACGGGCAGTCAATCAAGTTCAAGCAAGCTCAAGCTCAAGCTAATGCTCTAAGTTCCAATAAGTGTGTCTACAAAATTTGTACACATACACACACACATACAGACATCGCCTCAGTTCGTCGATTGGTCTCCGGGCCTTCTATCAAAAGTTCGTTTTTGGAGCAATCATATAGCCTTTCGGTTCAACTTTGTTTTTCGAGAAAGGCAAAAAGATAGAAGAAGAAAAGAAGAAAAAGAAAGACGGAGGAGAAAGAAAGAATAAAGAAAAAAGGAAGAAGAAAAATAATGAGAAAGAAGAAATGTAATAAGAAAGAAGGAATGATAATAACGAAAGAAGCAGAAAAGAAAAGTAGAAAATAAGTAAGGAAATAAAAGAAGAAGGAAAAAGAAGAAAGCAGAAGAAAGACAAAAAAAAAGAAAAAAAGAAGGAAAAAAAAGAAAAAAGAATGAGGAAAAAAAGAAAGAAGAAGATGGAAGAAGAAGAAAAGAGAAGGAGAACGTAATAAAGAAGAAGAAGGGAGACAAAGAAGAAAAGACTAACGAAGAAAAAAGCATGATAAAAACAGGAAGAAGAAGAAGGAAGAGGAAAGAAGGCAAGAAGAAGAAAATGAGGCAAAAGAAAAAAAGAAGGAAGATGAAAAAAATGAAGAGAAAAAAGAAATGTAAAAGGATGATGTAGGCAGAAAAATACAATAAGATGGAAGATGAGTATAAATATTCAATAGGAAGAAGAGGTCAAAAAAGGAAGAAGAGGGAAGAAGAATAAAGAAGTAGCGAGAAAGTATAAAGAAAAATAGAAGAACAAAAAAAAGGAAGGAGAAAGAAGGTCTAAGAAGAAGGACGGGAGAAGAAGAAGAAGGACGGGTAGAGAAGGAAGGACTTAGAGACGAGCCAGGTTCAAACTGAAAGTATCTATGATGAAGATTCATAAAAAGAAAGATAGAAGAAGAATAACAAGCAAGAAGGAAGAAGAAAAATAACGAAGAAGAATTAAAGATGAGGAAGAAGAAATGAAGAAGGAAGCTATAAGAATGAAAAAAGAACAAAGACGAGGAAGAAAGAAGAAGAAAAGGAAGGAAGGAGGAAAAAGGAAGAAAGATTAAGAAGGGAATAAGGAAGAAAGAAGAAAGGAAAAGGAAGAATTAAGAAGAAAATGTAGTGGTAAGTCTTTTTTTGTCATGTTCTTTCATTTTCATTCTCTTATACTTCATCCTTCATTGTTCCTTATTCCCTTTCCCTTCTTCCGTTTTTCTTGTTTCCCCAAACGACCCGTTTGATAAAAAATAATAATGGTGATCGGTAAACTAGCCTGACACTTGCCACACACATGTGCTTCAAGGATATAACTGAGGAAAGATTTTGAAAATAGCAGGTATCTGTTGATGAACACCTGCAGCCGTTGAGTTTTCTACACTTTTCACTAGCTTACAGCAGTGCACATGCCAATAAAAATAAATTTTAGGATTTTGTAAATGTTAGGAAATTTGAGTCGCCTAACCCTTGTCTACAGGTTTATTATATACAGCAGCGGTTCTCAATCTTTTTCTTCATAGGTATCCCTTCAGACCTTTGCATAGCTGAAGGTACCCCCTAGTTTTTTGTTGCTGTTCTTACAATCTCACATGTAAATTTGGTTTCAATCAATTAATCCCAGGCTTTCAATGAAAAATCGAGGATTTATGTATTTTGATTTAGCACTTCAAATTTAAATCTTAAATAGTTGTTTGTTGTTTGATCTTTTCGAAAAACAAAATATTTGCAAAATCATGGTAACCCGATTAAATCATGTTTGCTGAAACTTGACGGTGCCCCCACCTTGAGAAATAAACAAAAAATGTTGAAAAAAATTAGTGTGTAAACTGCTAAGCGGCATCGCCTCAGCAGAGATGTAATGTCAATGAAGTAGAAAAAAAAATTCGTAATTCTGAGAGGATTCCAAAATTCTGAGCATTTTATGTTACATTCAGAATTTGCAAATCCGGGTGAAACTTTGTGAATTCGTTTCCAATCCGGAGATGGCAAGTTCGATTCTTGGTCCGGTTTAGGATGTTTACGGATGGGAAACATACTCGACTCCCTGATTTGCAAACATACTCGACCCCTCGACTTGTCACACTAGATACGTACTCATGCAGCGGCGGGCAAAGAAAAGCTTTCAATTAATAACTGAGGAAATGCTAATAGAATACTAAGTTGAAAAGCAGGCCAAGTTCCAGTTGAAATGTAGAGCCATTTAAGAAGAAGAAGAAGGATGGAACACCTGTTTACTATTCAAATAGGATGAATCATACTCATAAGTATACACTATAATCAGATAAACATTAAAAGATATTTTGAATCTCGCACTGATCCCGTTCGTTAAAATATCTATTGTTTTGTGATTATTAAAGAAATACTGCCAATTCAACGTTTTCGGGAGAATTATTAACCAAACGTCTAATTCCAAGTGTTTTTTTTTAATTTGGATATCCTGAAATCTTCTGTGTCAAGCTATCTTTCACTCGAACAAACGATAAACTGCCAAATTCTTGCTAAACTGGTTTAGCGCTACATTTTATCACAGATAACGATTTTCGTTTTTGTGTTCTCTTTGGGTTGCTCAATTTCTGGTCGAGATAACTTGCTTTTGAAAATTCCAATATATTCCAATGAATTGCTGACAAGTCTAAAACACGTTTAAATCATTCAAACCATTACGTGTACGTTGCTAATTAATCTAGTTTCAGCATCATTGGAGACTTTCTCTCTGGTTATCTGCTATCAATGAATGTTTCAAATTCACTTCCTCCAATACGTTCAGTGATAAATTTTAATTTATATACCCGCGAATATGGTCATCAACTACCGGCATAACCGGCTTCCTAATTGCAACTAGATTTACTCTACGCTCAGCAAACACTCACTGCACCAGTCGGGTGTGATAAACTTCCGCGCTTCGGCTTGATTCACCATTTTTGCTGCTGTCCGTGGTCCGACGATCATTTCGAAAGGCAGCAAATCAAAAATCTGCGACACCATTCCTGAAATCGTAAATGGTGGTTGCTATTGAATGGTAACCGGCGTAACTGCATCTTTTTTTTTCGCCGGTAAATCTTATACATTAAGATTGCATCATATCATACTGCAGAGTGCAGAGACGAAATGGATTGCATGTGTCGTGTGGGGCGTCTCGCCGCTTGGGAACAGGTGGGAGCCCAAAACGAGTTTGACTGAACTTTATGCTTTCACTTCGGCAGGACCGTTGCATTGGAGTGGCCACTAGCTCTATCGGCTCTTCAGATTATGCTGCTTTTGGCGAACATTTGCTGTGCGTATGATGGGGTCTCTTGAAACGGCTTAAACGTTAGGAACGCTCGAACTCTAAAAATAGCAGGTGGCTTTTGCATTTCGGGTAGTTTTTTTTTTCGTTTTTAACTCTTCGTGATTAAAGGTTATAGACGAGTGACGATAGGAGTAGGTCACTGATCTGTTGAATACGTAACCTGTGACCAACTTGTATCGTATCGTATGTAGAACGTGTGATACTTTTATTTGTAGCGACTAAATAAATTGAACGTTTTTAAACCAATCGTAGCATAACGAACATTTAACAAGGATTAAATGAGACGCAATGTTTTGATAAATTTTGCTCGCTTCTGTTATAAAATTGTTTTGAATATTAAATTTAAAATAAAAATAAATAATTGATGAAATAAATAAAAATAAATAAATGATTTGAAATATTTTATACGCAAATAATTAAAAATAGTTGGATAAACCTAATACTTTAGAAACGAAATTAATTTAGAACTGTATGAATTGGCATTACATTCCCCACTGGGACATTCACTTCCGTTCATTCAGCACTTCCACGGCTGCGAGGTTTCTAAGCCAAGTTATTATTTTTGCATTTGTATATCATGAAGCTAACACGATTATACTTTTATGCCCAGGGAAGTCGAGGAAAATTTTAACCCGAAAATTTCCCAGACCGGACTAGGAATCTTTAATCAAACTTTAATTAAATTGGATGCAATTGTGAAATATGATTCACAACAGCAATTATTTTTTACTGGTATGCAAATGATTATTTTGTCATGTGATAGTGATGGTAACAAGATAGCGATAAGAATATTGCTTTCATTTTCATCGACGTCATATAACAAATTGTTTTGATTATTTTTGCCATTCTTTATTATTGTTTAGTCGAACATTATCAATTGGGAATAAACCAACATTATATAGGGAACCAGAAACAATTATTTGGGTCATTCCGTGTGAAGAAACTGAGAAACATTGCAATCTTGCAATCGACTTTCTTATAATTGAATGTATGAAAACCAAGTAAGGCCTAAAATGGATCTAAGGTAGCGGTTCTCAACCTGGCATTCGCTGGTCTCAAGGGGAACCTATGATAGAGGGCGTAATGGCGAATGTTGTACTTTAAATGCAATTAAACCAAAATGATCAAAAGGCGCAATATTTACCTAGTTATTATGCATGTTGGCTAGATAAGATAAACGAATCATTCAGTTGAACAGATCAGATCTGGCTCTTTCAGTATGATTGGACCTTAGAAAAAGTTTATTAAAGGACATCAAAACCACGGATCATTTTACCATAAGAATCACCCATGGAAGTTTATGTCTGTCTATTCTTGTTCAGCATTCTACGAGACACATATTCTATAAAGTCGTGAGCACCCAAATAAGTCTCAGATTGGTGTGCTAATGCGTGAATCAGGTAGTAGGGTGAGCATAAGGTGCGTCAGAAAGAGTAATATAGACTAATGTAAATAATTTCGCCACGCAAATTTTCAAGATGGCCAAAAAAAACGTATTCTAGAGCACGCATTTTATACTTGCCTAAGATCTCATTATGATCTTCAAAGATAAAATTCAATAAGAAATTTAAATATGTAATTGCAACAAAAAAACTTGATAAAACATATACTGAAGGATCGAACTCAGAACCTTACGATCTGCTGGCGTAAACGCTAACCTTTGCACCAATTGTGATCCGTGACGGTTGTGCACTAATACACGATGATATGACAGATAAATCCCCCCAGAAGTAGTACTGCGAGGTAGTTCCTGGGGGAAACGATGGTGGAGCCCAAGGGAGTTTAGTCGGTATTACCGGTATGGTCGAGTCCGACACTCCAGTACACTTCCGTGCGGTAGTTTGGCAACTACAATGCACGTGTACTGGGTTAGTGTGTAAATGCATTCTCCCTTGTAAAAAAAAAAAAAAAAAATGACAGATAAATCACAGGTAACTTGCTTCATACCGTAGATAATTTAAACACTACAACGAGCTTCCCGACTGTCTTTGCTCTATCTAGAGAGGGTCATTTTCTGGAAAACATCGTTCGCGTTATCTATTGTAACGCGACGTACTCATTCAATGAAGAATCGTACCCCACATGGACTTGGATGTAACTAAAATAAATGACAAGCAAATTATGTCCTCGTCCTGACAACGCGGCTTTGCGATTTGATTAGCCTATTGCGATTGATTTATACGTCAAACGTTGCTCTATATTACTTGACTAATGACTATGCCTATGAACGGTGATCAATGACAAGCCTGCCTGAACAGTATTGTGTCAGATGGAAGTGAACTTCCCCATGGGGTCTCTCCACTCAGCTCGATATGTTAGGTATCAGTCGGACTACCTTTAGAAGAGTTATCCCACTCGCGGTGCCATCTGGCAACCAAAGTCACCCTGGTGTGTTTGCGGGCTTCTCTGGTGCCACGTAGCTCGAAACACTCCTCGTCTTCCCGGATGACCCGTCCGACTGGCATCATGCTCGCAATCACGCAGGCTGCGTCGTTTGATATCGTGCGGTAGGCAGACATTACACTGAGACACAGCAAGCGGTACGTGCTCTCCAGCTTCCGCAGGTAACTGGTTACCCCCAGAGCTCTCGCCCAGGACTGGCGAGAATAGCCTACGTCTACTAGCACACACCTTGGAACTGTTGGACATCATCCTCGATAATGCCGCAACAGCAGTCGAAGCCCTCTTGCACGCATAGTCGACATGGCTGGCGAAGGTCAATTTGCCGTCTATTACCCCAAGGAGCCACAAACTCCGCTTTGATGCGATCGCGACTTGCGGTTGTTGAAGATAACCACCTCTGTCTTATGTTGAGCGAGCTGCAGGCCTCTAGCGCTCATCCAATCCTCAACCGTGCTGATCGCGTGTGCTGCGGTCAGGTCTACCTCGGGAATTAACTCCCCATATACCTGCAAGGTTACGTCATCGGCGAAACCGACGATCTTAACACCAGGAGGGAACTTTAACTTCAGAACCCCGTCATACATAAGGTTCCATTATACCAGGCCCAGTAATGAACCTTGCGGAACTCTTGCGGTAATAGGTACGCTTTTCTGACCGGCATCGGTCTCGTATAATAGTACACGGTTCTGGAAATAGCATTCCAAAATCCGGTACAGGCCCACCGGCTGGCTAAGCCGGTGTTATGAGAGCGCGTTGGCATTCCAGCTTGCGCTGTTGAATGCGTTCTTCACATCAAGTATCACTAACGCACTGTATCGAATACCTCGCCATTTTTGTTGGATCGCTATCTCAGCGGTCTTTGCCACCGAGTTAATGCGTCTAACGTGACCCTACCCTTGCGAAAATCTAACTGATTGCTTGACAGGCCGTTCGAACCATCTGAGGACGGGATCAGCCTGTTGAGGATGATCCTCTCTAGCAACTTGCCCGTCATGTCTTAAGCTTGATCCACTTAGTATTTGGCCGTTTCTTTTCAATTACTGCGGCGCCTCTGGGGGCCGTACCGGGAAGTAAAATACATCACATCGTTGCGGAAGGTTTGTTTAATTTATGGTGAAAGTTTCATCAGTATTGATGCACATGTTCAAAAGTTATCGAAAATGAAACGCGAGAGATGGGAACAAATTTTGCACACTCACGTTGGAAATCCAACATGGTCCGGAGGAAAGATTTCAAAGTATCTAAAATTATCGAAATTGACTGTAAACACTGTCAAACGTTAACGGGAAACACTAATGCTGGATCACGTAGAACGAAACAACCGTAGAGATAGAATATACGGCCAGAAACTACAAGTGAAAGTATGCACAGCAGTTCGGAACAGTTCTGGGATTTCATTGCGTAATTTGGCGAAAAGGTTCCCTGCCGGCGCGAAGGTTTCAAGTCGTATAATGTCAGTAAGCATCCCAACAAGATCCTGAAACAGAACCTGTTTGCCAAACATCGCGCAAGAAAGCTGGTAGAGTAAGTTCTGACGAAATACAACTGATGTATTTTGATGGGCGATGAAATTAATATTAAAATAGACTTTCAATTCCCGGGACACAAGTTTAACCTTGCCAAACGGAATATGCAGGCAAGATTGCCCACAAATTAATGATTTGACAAAGCATCTGCAGTTGTGGAAAGAAAACTAAAGTTTTCATCACTGGAGCGATGATGACGTTATTGGAAAAACTATCAACCCACCAAAATGCCCAAATTTTCGTCCCAACGAAAAATATTAGGCAATTAACAGAGGGAAAAATTAAGAAATGGTGCAAAACAATCAGAAACATCTTATATGGAGAAGTGGTGTGAAAAAAATGGCAGATCAAGTTGACCATTCTACTGTGCAAAAAATAACGAGTGGTATTGAGAGAAAAGTCCGAGAATTCATCCGAAATGCCGATGAATAATTTTTCGATATTTTTTCCTTCAACGTTTAGTAAATTCTCTGTATAATAAGACCTGAACCACCTTTTTATGTACTTTTTCGGCAAAGAAATGTATAATTTCGTGCGGCCAAATACTAAGTAGATCAAGCTTTATAAGTCAAATTGGTCTATGCGCCGATGAGTCGCCCGGCGGCTTCCCGGCCTTCGGCAACAACACCAGTTTCTGTCTTTTCCATTTTTCGTGGCATCTACACTCATCTAGGCATCTCTGCATAGCTAGCTTGAACATGTTCGGGTTCGCTATGATTGCTGCTTTGAGAGCGCTGTTCGGAACTCCATCAGGCATCCGTTCACGTGATATGAGGAAATCCCCTTTCGAATTATTTATCAGACATCCTGATTAAAAACGCTCCCTAGCAGCACACATGTTCCACATAGGTTGAAACTGGATTTAGTCACAATCAAGTTGCTGCAACCAACTTTGTATGGCTTGCGCTGCTCGGGATAACTACGAAATAACTCAAATTAAAATTAAAAGTGACCGTCCCATTGAATAGATAGATAGATGTCTTATCTGTCATATCCAAAGCATAACAGTTCTCATGATAGTATTTTTTTATTCTACGAACTGTCACTTTTAAGTTTAGTTTGAGTTTAATTCGATAAATGGGACGTGGGATGAATAATGGCAAGCATATGGGAAACAAAGGGGGGTCCCGTAGCGTAGTTGACTACACGTTCGCCTTACAAGCGGATGGCCATGGGTTCGATTCCCAGCCCCTTCACCAAACCCTCGTCAGTCGTCGCATTCGCAGACCATACGGTGGCGTTTGGGGTACGCGCCTTACCGTCACGGCTGCCTGATGACGACTGACAACTTGTTATTCTCAGAGGCATTCTTCCAACGTTACCCGGATAAATGGCAATAGAACAATGCAACGATCATTGGATTGACGACACGGACAAATAGACACAATGGACTCACGGTGAGATGGACCAGCAACGACACAACAATGAATAATGGAAAAATCTAAAAATAGATTCTGTATGGATTCTGGCAGCAGAAAACCACAGTAGATCTCGGCACAGTAGCGGTTAAGTAACACAGAGTACCTACCAAATAAAGAAAAGAATAAAAAATAAATAAATATGGGAAACATGCTTGAAGATGAATATTCTTTTATTCTTCAGATACTTAATGGTCAAATATTTAGATTTTTCTTGGAGATGAATTATATTCAGGCTATTGACATCCTATTGTTTAGTCCATCGCCAGATCGTAGCCAGGATGTCGCGGGCTATATATTTTTTTCATACTGTGTTTCAATGATGACAGCGGGCTATATGTCACCAGCTCGATTGTATTAGCTTAGCTTAGCTTTGACTGACATATCTATGGTTGCTACTCCGTGATTGACCAGGATTAGTGAAATGAATGAATCAACTGAACGGTTTACTGGGATTAGTCAATCATTACTGTGCGAGTTTCAGTAAGTAAACGATTTATTTACTACTAGACGAATCTGCCCGATTTTGCTCTGGTTGTTTTTATTTCGACATAATTGTCAATCGTTTAGTTGTTTGCAGGATCGCACTCAGATTGATTTTCTTTAGAACTCATAAAAACGTAGTATTTTTACATTTGTTCAACTTTATCTCAACGAAATGTAGGCTAGATGTACCAGTCGTGACTATAGCAACAGTTGTCGCACTAGTGCTTTATATACCAAATGGCCAATCAAACACCGCAAACCAAGTTCATATCGATAAAGCATATTCATATGATACGATAACACTTTTGATCTCCTCCAAAACAAGCAAAGCATAAATGATTTTTCTTAATTTTTAACATCCTTTGGACCAGTTGTCGCACTAGAGGTCCCAATTTGGCCAATCCCACAAGAAAACAAAGGGATTTGTCAAATAGGAACCAAAATTAAGAGTAGTGCCACAACTGGTGCATGCGTTCCTATTATGGATTAATCAATTTTGAGGATTATAACAAATTTTATTGTGGTTTTCACAGCATAAAACATATTTTTGCAATTCCTGATCATAATACCAGATTCACAGTTCGCTTACTTTTCCATACCAAAGAAATGGGTGCTTTAATGATCATTATGCAACTCAAATGGGTTGCATAATATTCATTATAGCACTCATTTGGGTGCTAAAATGAAAAACTAACATCAGAACAGTATTTACATGACTACATTTTGCTGAATTAGCTTGGGTAAGTGGTCAAATGCGGTAAGACGCGCGGCTACAAAGCAAGACCACGCTGAGGGTGGCTGGGTTCGATTCCCGGTGCCGGTCTAGGAAATTTTCGGATTAAAAAATGATCTCGACTTCCCTGGGCATAAAAGTATCATCGTGTTAGCCTCATGATATACGAATGCAAAAATGGTAACTTGGCTTAGAAACCTCGCAGTTAATAACTGTGGAAGTGCTTAATGAACACTAAGCTGCGAGGCGGCTCTGTCTGTGTGGGGATGTAATGCCAATAAGAAGAAGAAGAAGTGTTCAAATAGTGTATTCTCTGCGTCGCGTAATAAATGAAATAGTTTGATGGACATGACATCAAAAAATTCCAAAGGCGAGTACATCTATCGCCGCACGGCTTATCGAACTATGCAATGTGGCACGGTAACATGGAATCTGATTGTTCTGCAGCAACATAATCTATTGGCAAGAAAGAACATGTGGAGTAAAGTAGAATGTACAATTTTGGTACACATCTATCAAATTTAAGTCCATTTCTCGTCATTGCAAAAAATAGCGTGTGCTACTCGTTGCAAAACTCGATTTTTTCAGCACTCGTAGTATTTATCCAACTCGGCAAACCTCGTTAGATAAACGTACAACTCGTGCTGAAATAATCATCTTTTTTCAACTTATTGCACAAACTACTATTTCAATGGCAGGTTTTCCACGACTATGATTACGCTTTCGTATTAAATTAATCGATGATTTTGATGCTGGCATCAGAAACACGGCTTTAGTAGCTCATCGGTACATACAGAGAAGAGAAGGTGGTTCGGTTCGGGTCCAGTTACGATCTAGGGAATTATCTCGACTTCACCGAGTATAGAGTACGTCGTGCTACCTAACCGAAAATTATGTAAATTTGGTCTAAAAATTTCTCTCTAAAAACTGTGTATTTAATGGTACCTAAGCTGCGAAGCGACAATGTCCCAGTAGAAGGCAGTAATGTCAATATAAAGAAGAAGAGAAATTTCATCGATATCGGTGTCAAATTTTTTAGCCACACGGCGTTTTAACACCTTATCAACCCAATGTAAATTAGATTAGCTCCTTAGCTGATTATTCTGGAAATTTATTTGCTTCAAGATGCACAATACTGGAGAGTTTGCTGAGATGAGATTGTCTTCTTTATATAAGCTCTCTAATACCAAGTAAACTTTAATAAGATTACTAACTTATATTGAGTTATTGTGTTACAGTTGATAACAAGATGCTCGTATCTTCTAAATATAATTGAGATGAAAATACAAAACCTTGTCGTATTGAAGACATTTCTCAAGTGTTAAATAATCATCTATACATAACATTCTAGGTTTCTGAAAAATAGTTTTGATAATTTACAATATCTTTAGATAAGGATTCTGACTCACTCGTATTCATATATAACAACGAGGCAGATGATTTAAATGCGTTGTTGACATATCCAAAATGATTTGCAATAACATTTATTATCCATTCCTAAACAGAAAACAAACTATCCTTTGGAATCATTTCACCAAGATGAATACACTACTAGGTGCTCCAACCTGCTAAGTTTGTGGGAGAGAAGAAGGCGGGGGCGAAAAATTCATTTTCAGTGCAAAACGACAACAAACCGGCTGGCTCTCCCATACTAAAATCCAAGATGGCTGAATCGTGAATTTGGCAGGTTGGAACACCTAGTGGTGTATCCATCTTGCATTTCACTGTCTTTATTATTATTATGACTCAAGAAGCACGAGCCTTGCTAAATAGAAAATGCGCAGTTTACTTTGTCGAAAAATGAATTATCATTCCGTACGCAATACATACACCCAAAATCTAGTATCGCTCGCCACATGAAAACTTCTACACATTCAACGGAGCTTAAAATCCATGATTTTGATTTTTGGTATTGCATCACTTTCGATTTCGCTCAGTAACTCTGTTGAGTGGGTTAATATATACTAATAGTCATTCGCAATTGCACTCCTAAGAGTTCCTAAGTACCTCGGTGAACCCAATTACGCATGCACTTACTCGACTAGAATCAGAGCAACTTTCCCTTTATCGAGCGCTTCGTCGCGTTCAGTCGCACCCACCGCGAACCTTCTAAAGCCCACGTCAAAGTCGTGGGTTGTCGGCGTCGCCACCGTGTCGTCACGTTGTTGAGACACGTACCTATAATTTTTTTTTTCTATTTCAAAAGGTGGCCGGCCGTTTGACCGGGTTCGTGTATGTGTTAAATGTGTTTGCTTATCACCGAATGGGACTTGCCATCGCATCACTGCGCTCCCCATACAACAACAGTATTAATTTGTTTTTGCGCTTCACGCTACCGGCGACGATAACAACGTTGACGATGATGATCGTTCAAACAAATTCATCATGGGGAAGGTCTACCCGTGAAAATGGAAATTACAACGGCGCCTCCGGTTGAATGTAAGTCAGGTCAAGTATATTGAAGACGACATTGCAGATACAAATCGAGTAGCGGAAATAAACGGAATAGTACGATAGACTTGTGATTGCATTCCACTTAATAAAGAAAATGTATCATTATTTGGTTATTTTACTGTATTTAAATATAGTTTATTTTACTGAGTTGTATTATACAGAGAATAACCTTTTTATATAATATATTTGCTGCACACATAAATTCAATAATTGACCACTTTTAATTTTCATTTGATTATAGATTTTATTTGTCATTCGGGTGGAGAGTGAGTATGTGTGTCCTTATAAACATTACCTGTTGAACTATCAGATTGTTGCCAGTAAAAATGTGTGGATTTTAGATTACAGTAAATTCAACATCTCCAAAATATTAGTTAAGATGCATATTTTAATCTTGTTGAATTATGATTTTGGTTTGTTACTCATCTCTACTCGGGGTATTGGTGATTATTTAACGTGCGGGCATTTTTGCTATTTGTTTTGATTCTCTTGTTCGTTTGCGCGATGGATGCATACGCGACTAAATTGCTTGTTCAAATGAATCAATATTTATCCGAGTGGTGGTTTTCTATACGGAGGAATGCGCATCTAAACGTGTCCAGCTATGAACAGAAATAAAAACTGTAAATTCGAGTTTAGATAATTGTACAGTTACCCTCATTTCCTCATGTATCGCAAGTTGAATGTAACATGCAATGGCATTGAAAATGGGAAAGAGTAATTTCTTCATATTATATTTACCCGCACTGTCATTCATTGTCAAGGTCGGTTCGGTGTCAGTTAAGTGCGCTGACATATTAGAGCGAACATCATTATTTGTTCAACGGTACGAAGCATTCGTTATTCGACACAGGGGCTATGAAGACTATCAATCATTAGATTAGGTTGTGACAGGCATTACAGTGTGATGACCAATTATTTCAAATTCAAATGAAATATTGAGTGTTGTCTGGTGCAAATATGAAAGTGAAGTGAAGTACATTTTTTCTGATTTCCTCAGTTGAGAACAAAATTTAACTTTGACTAATTTTTCCCGCTACTAGTAGCTCTACTTTTGTCATCACTTATTCAAAGATTGTTGATAATTAAATGTTATCGATCCAATAATTCTAGGAACTTTTTTCCGATAATTCTTGAAACGTAATTGATTTTGACCTTGATTTTCGGAACAGCTTGTGCGTTTCATTCAAACTCCTTTGGTCAACTAATCTGCCTCAGAGAAAGCATACATTCCGATCTGGAAGTAATGTCAGTTGAACGAAATATGCTAAATAGAGATAGTATTTACTGTTTCAAATTTCAAGATCATATACAACTACGCCTAGGGGTCATTTTAAAATTATGTCACAGCTTTTAGGGGGGGAGGGGGTCTAAGATTTTGTGACAGTACATGTACTAGGTATACAAAAAAGCGTGATAGAGGGGAGGGGGTCTAGAAATCCTAAAAAGAAGTGGACGTCATATTCGCCCCCTATTTGAAAAAAAGTTCCTTGAATTCTTCTTATTGGCATTACATCTGCCACAAGGACATTGCCGCCTCGCAGCTTATAGTGTTCGTTCAGCACTTTCACAGTTATTAACTGTGAGGTGTCTTAGCCAAGTTATCATTTTTGCAATTGTATATCAAGGGGTCAACACGATGATACTTTTATGCCCAGGGAAGTTCCTGGACCGAGACCGGGAATCGAACCCAGCCAATTCACTTATGAGATTTTGGGGTTTTTATCTGGCTCAATGGAGATGCAAATGTTATTTTCGATATCGAGAAGCAACGACCATCACGATGTAGCAACTATTAATTGGTCGATATGCTTGTACATAGTAACTGTGTTAAATCTTAAAGCCTAAATTTTGTTGTATTAATGTTGAAAAACATGTCAATACAAAGTGTGAGGCATGAGAACAAAATTTAAAAATTGTCGCGGAATGTCTTAACAATCATGTAATTTATCACTGATTCGGCTCTCATGCCGCTAATTCCAGATTTGGAGCAATGACCTATTAGGAAAAGTTTTAGGATTTTTCAAAGGCTACATATTTATATAAAAAAACACAATTGTGAAAAAAAATTATTAACAAATTAGTTCCATGACATCGAAATGACATTTCCCGTCACTGGTTATGATACTCGCATTTTACACTAAGTGATTCTTAAAATTTGGTGACATTTTTGACGACCACATAAACTACATTTGGTGCTGCCAATAAATCAGGAGTTCCTGATAGAACTAAGTTGTTAGCAGCACCAAAGTAAACTTCGAAACTATATGAAAATCCATAGATATTGGACAGCACAAATAATTCAAAACCTCATTTATTAGGCTTGTTTCATAGATACTTGCGAATAACTGTTCTCATTTTAGTATCGTCATGAATTTGTCATTGAAATAATCAGTGATTGGTCTATTTGTGTGCAATCGGTCTTGTTTTTCTGACGCCTTTGAAGGTTTGGCACTGTTATCATTGAACAGTAAACATAGGAAAATTTGGTCGAATCTGTTCCGTGTCATTGAGCTCTTAAGTTCGTGAAAGTATATTCGCCCCAATGTGTCCTCCCTCATATTTGTATTTCGAAAAACAGATATAAAAAAGCATTCCGAATTTCCGTTTTTATGCGGTTATTTTTACGCGGTAACGACGTAAAAAAACGCGTCAATTAAAAAAAAACGACGTTAAAAATCGCGCTATGAAAAAAACGACGTAAAAAATCTATTATGGGAAGAATAATAAATAAAAATAAATAAACAATAAATAAATTGATAGTTATGGACGGGGCTTCTACCTATTTGTTCGCTAGGTGTTGTTTGTAGATCATAATACGCTAGTATGGATCGTGATATGGTACATGGTCTTCGTGATATAAAACCAGGAATGTGTTCCGATCTATGCTCAAACTCATCCAAGAATTTCCTGAAGTAAGGACTTTAGATCTACACGCGCAACTTAAGATTTATCCGCTTGTTTCAAATATGGTACATGCTCTTTGTGGCTCATAGAATAGATTGTAATCAAAGCATAAGTTTTTAGTCATCCAAGAGATCCTTGAAGTAAATGACTTTCGATCTATACGCGTAACCAAAGATCTATCCGCCTGTTTCAGATATGGCCTTATTTCAGGGATTTCTTGAATGACCAAGAACTTATGCTTTGATTACAATCTATTATATGAGCCACAAAGAGCATGCACCATATTTGAAACAGGCGAATGGATCTTTGGTTACACATGAAGATCTAGAGGCCTTACTTCGGGATTTTTTTGGATGACCAAGAACTTATGCTTTGAACACAATCTATTGTATGAACCACACAGAGAAAGTATCATATTTGAAACAGGGAGATAGATCTTCAGTTACGCGTGAAGATCTAAAGGCCTTACTTCAAGGATCTCTTGGATGACGGTGTCAGGTCATTTGGGCGAATGTCGTTTGGTCGAATGCTGTTTGGCCTTTTACCTTCTTTCTTCTTCATTCTTCCTTCTTCATACTTCCTTTTTCTCTATTTATTTGTCTTTATTCTTTCCTTGTTTTTCCTTCTTTCTTCTTCCTTATTCCTTCTTCCTTGTTCTTTCTTCCTTTTTCTTACTTACTTCTTCCTTCTTTTTTCTTCCTTCTTCTTTCTTTCTTCGTTCTTCTTCTTTCTTTCTTCCTTTTTTTGTACTTTCTTCTTTCTTGTATCGTATTCCTTCCTCCTTTTTCCTTATTCCTTATTCGTTTTCTTTTTTCCTTCTTTTTGCCTTTCTCGTATTTTCTTTCTTCCTCCTTCTTCCTTTTTACATATTATTTCAACCTTCTTCCTTAGTCGTTCTTCCTTATTCCTTCTTCCTCCTTTCATTTTCTTCTTCCTTCTTTTTTCTTCTCCCTTCTTTCTTCTTCTTTGTTCCTTCTTCCTTTTTCTTTCTTTTTTCGTTCTTCTTCCTTTTTTTCCCTTATTCCTTCTTCCTAATTATTTCTTCGTTTTTCATTCTTATTTCTTCCTTCTTCTTTCTTCATTCTTCCGTTTTGCTTCTTCTTTCTTCCGTCATCCTTCTTTCTTCTTATTTTTCTTCTTTCTTCTTCTTCTTCTTCATTCTTTCTTCGTTCTTCCTCCTTTCTTATTTCTTTTGCTTCTTTCTTCTTTCTTATTTCCTTTTCCTGCTTCGTTAATCCTTATTCCTTATTCCTTCTTCTTCCTCCCTTCTTCTTTCTTACTTTGTCCTTCTTACTTCTTCCTTCTTCCATTTTCCTCCATCCTTCTTCCCTCTTCCTTCTTCTTTCCTCTTCCGTTTTGCTTCTTCTTTTTTTCTTTTTTCTTCTTTGATTCTTTTTTCTTCTTTAATTATTTCTTCTTTCTTTTTCATACTTCCTTTCTACTTATTCTTCCTTGATTATTTCTTCTTTCTTTTTTCTTTCTTCTTTTTTGTTTCTTCTTTCTTATTCTTTGTTTATTCTTCATTCAGAGATGATCGTGCTTCGTATTGCTTGCTACTCGCTATCTCACTTATCACTTCTCACCTATCATATCTCACATCTTACCAATAACTTCACAATACCCATTTCTCATTCATCACTTTTCACTTCCTGCTTCCCACTACAAACAATTTTTACTTCTAACTACTCACTTCTCAATACATTCACTCAATAAGGAGAATCTATGACAAAAGGTCGAAAGGACATAAGGTCGAAAGACAAAAGGTCATAAAGACAAAAGGTCGAAAGGACAAAAGGTCGAAAGGGACAGAAGGTCGAAAGGACAAAAGATCGAAAGAGACAAAAGGTCGAAAAGGACAAAAGGTCGAAAAATACAAAAGATAGAAAAGGACAAAACGTCGAATGGGACAAAATTTCGATCAAGAACAAGTTGATAACAAGTTGGGTGTTTGTGCTATGCATTTAACTTCAAGCAGAAATAACAACACACTTAATCAATAATTAAATTAATCAAAGTTGAAGAATGAGCCATTTTCAAAGAAGGAGGAATTACTATGAAACAATATTATGAATGTCTAGATAGTTTTGTTAGAGATAAAGTAGATTGTTGATTTTGGAAATGAATAAAACTTGTATTGCGCGAGACAGAGTTGTCCTATACAATTAGCAAAAAATGCCCTTTTATTTACAATTAAATAAAATGCATTCAATGAGTGCAAATAATAGATGGATATCAAGGTTTTAAATAGTCAAAATAGGTACCCAAACATCCATCTATTAGTTGTACTTACTGAATGACTTTTAATTAATTGTTAAAAATTGAGTAATTTTGATCTTATTGATCTTCTGTTTCTTTCGACCTTTTTCTATTTCGACCTTTTGTCCTTTTCGACCTTTTGTCCTTTCGACCTTTTGTCCCTTTCGACCTTTTGTCCTTTTCGACCATTTGTCCATTCGACCTTTTGTCTTTCGACGTTTTGTCTTTCGACTTTTTGCCCTTTCGACCTTATGTCTTTCGACCTTTTGTACCTAACCCCAATAAGGAAACATATTTCAACTCAATACCAATTTTTCATAACGACTTATCTGCTTTTGTAAACAAAGATTCAAACATCGATTTGACGGATCTGGTAGAACTCCCACGCAAACACCATCAACAGGTAGCAGAAGCCTTCTCCTACGTATTGATGGTGTTAGTTTGCGTGGGAGTGCTATCAGATTCATCAAATCGTCGTTTGAATCTTTGTTTACACATGCAGATAAGTCGATTTGAAAATTCGGCATTCGGCCAAATGACCTAAACACGGATGACCAAGAACTCATACTTTGATTACAATCTATTCTATGAGCCAAAAAGAGCATGATAAAAGGTAAAAGGTACGATAAAAGCCGGCTGAGAATCAAACTCGCTATCTCCAGATTGGCAATCTTACGCCTTTGCTCGCGAGGCTACTGGAGACCCCCAGTTTCCAACCGTGGTCTTCAACATGCAAAAGACTGAAAAACTTCACAATCGACGAACTTCGCTATGTTGTGGCATAATAATCTCGGAATCTCCGACCAAATCAACTATCGCCAGTCACCAGTCAATTTCTGAGGTCGTAAACTATAAATGCGGTACATGAACAGTATAAATGCAATTTTACTGTCGACCAGTGTTATTCTTTCATTGAAATTGACTTTTCTAAAAGTCATGGATTTTAAATCAATAAAGGTATATCAAGGTCGTTTTGTTGGAGAAATGGTTTTTATCGACAAGATTCGGTTGCTGTGAAACAATTCATTAATCTTGAGAAAAATCCTTGAAAAATTTATTCATCAAATTATATGATTTCATAGTTCTCCAAACATTATCTCATAGAAAGATTGCAAGACAATTTCGATTCTAGATTCGGTCTAGATGCATTGCAGATGGAAAAGTTTGTGGGTGCTTCGGGGCTTCACGGTATAAATATCAGATATGAATTCATGCAATGTCAGAAATAGAAACACTAGCTTGGATGTAGGATAAATTCCAGAAACAAATAACCATGAACGAAAATGAAATTTCATTTCAGATTTTCTCCAGTTTGTCAGTGGGAAAAGGTAATAGCTCATGAGAAATACACAGAATAAAATATATTTAAATTGAATAAGTTAATCATGAGTTGTGCAATCAAAACCAATAATAATCTCTTAGCTTCTTTCAAACCAAGTGACTAGAAAAGTTCTGTGCCTGAAATTTTGCACAGTCACAAAAAATTCCTGTTCAAGCCGTCGCCGTCCAGTTGATAACAACAATATTGCGCTCATTTCATTGTATATACACACGTTCTATTTCGAGTCGTCGGTTCCAGCAGTATCAAGTTTCCACATTGACATCCGCACCACTCTTTTGCGTGGTGCTCCGATTCACGCCTACGCAGACAGACATGCATGGCACGTTGTTGCACTGCATGTCGAGCCAACCAAGGACCAACCACAACCACCGATGTGTACGCAAATTGTTCGCGAATTCGTGAGGCACCACCCTATCTCGCTCGCATCCTCCTATGCCGTGTACCGTAAATGCCACGGTGACATTCTCTTTTTTTATCAGTCGATTCTGCAACTTCCTATCTACTAGGTGCGTGTCACCGTTCCAGACAGTGCAGTGTGAAACGAAGAGAAGCACTAATTTCGCAACGTTGTCCTCTATAGGTTGATTAGGAATTGACTTTTGTTCTGAACACGAACAGTTCGCAATCATGCGCTTTCTAGAATGTACGCAAATTTGCTTCAAAATCATCACAAAAAGCGACCACCGTTGACCGCGCGTGATGTGATCTACGTTGGATTGGACAAAGTTAAAGCATGAACAACAGAACACACAATTCCATTTCGATATGTGATACTAGTTCTAAGTGTAAGAGAAACTTCCTCAGTACCATAACCGCTGTGCGACTGGAAACCAATGTACATGATCAACGTTTATTTGGTGTTGTTTTTCTACGTCGAGTGGTGTTTGTATAAAAAATTGTTGAACCTGTTGCTCGACCGGGCTAGAAAGATGAAGAAACTCACCGTTCTGTTAACCTTCTGTTGGGTTCTGCTCGTATCACAGATACTGGCTATTTCCAGTTTGTACAATGAAGGGTAAGTATCGCATTGCTTGAAACTTTATATCGAGTTGAGTAGAACTTTTTTAATGGTGAATTTATTTTGCAAAATATTTCTAGATTGCTTTGAGAATAGGTCGTATGTGCAAAAGAGAGGCTCTCTTTGTTCACGCTCTCTTTCGCTTGTACATAAGCTAGTTTTGCATATTTTGCCACATTTTCACTTCCGAACGCTAGACAAAGCTATAATCTTTAGATATCTGCCAAGAAATCTGAAGTAAACTTTATTATAGATCTGTAATAATCGAAAGAGAATGGAGGCAAAGAGAGACTCTCTTTTGCACATACGACCTATTCTCAAAGCACTCTAGATTTATTCTGCTCTATAATTTTGCACAGTTCAAGGGATTATGGCGTGCCACGTGCCTCACGATAGTGTATTCTATTTTGCGGACTCTTTGAGGCACCGACAAAAAAATCAAACATCTTCTTTAGTTGCATTTACTGAAGATTGTATAATCGTTTGAATGGTGCAAAATTGAAGAGCGGTACAAAGCTGACTGACATCGATTGTATTAAGAATTTATTGATTTACGAATTTTGTTCTATAGACACTAAAAGTTATGTTTAAACCAGCAGACCCGACGAACTTCGTGTTGTCTAAAATGAATAAATTAACTTTTTTTTACATTCGCAAGTTATTTAGAAGACGGTTGATATATCGGGTCTCGAACCACCATAGAAACATTTCTTCAAAACTCTTCAAATGGCAGTTTGAGTTTTTGAAATTTATGTTTTATATCTTTCTAGGGAGGACTGTCGTAATCTGGCAAAGTGACGTATACGCCATTTCCAGTATCCTTTAACATAATAATGGAAAACATGTATGTTGTAAATGGCGCATACGTCACAGTTACCGGTCAGATAGACAGAAATTAATTTTTATGTACAACCAGGTTTTATTTACGAGGAATATACGTACCTCGTCAAACAAAAACCGTGTAGACGGGTAATTCAATTAAAAAGACAGAATTAACTGATAAGTGAAAGAATTAGACAATTTAACTGATAAGTCTATTTGATTGACAAAAACTTCGAAACCAGGTATTGCCGGAATGGGCTTGATGAGTGGAAGCCGGAAATTGGTGTTTGGCGACATTTTGAAATACAAGATGGCCGACTTCCGGTTTGCTCAAATGACTGAAATACGTCTTCGACGTGTTGATGACTAGTCCAAATCGGTTAGCTTCGCTCTTCAGTCTGATGTAGGCTTCCTCCTTCTTTACGTGCCATAATATCTATGTCGTCGGCGAACCCAAATAACTGGACGGACTTAGTGAAAATCAAACCCTGACCACAGACAAACAGCACATGTCTGGGTGCACAACAGGATGAGATATATTAGAAATTGTTCAATCCACTTACAGCGTGCATTGATGACAGATATGCAAATATCATCCGTATAACGGTTCGGTTGCCAACATTGACTTGTAAATAGCAGGCCATGACTTTGCTTCTTTCCTTGTCGGGCATGTGGATACCATTCCGCGGGAGACTGCAAAGTTTATGCATCGTTGGCCGTTATCGTTCGATGCGGTACAGACTATCCGGGCCGATGACCGGTCTATACATTTCCTCCCTTCCTACCTGAGCGTTCATGTCGCCGATGACGATTTTGACGTCCCGCAGTGGGCAGTCACCGTATGTCTGCTCCAGATGTGCATAGAACGCTTCTTTCTCATCGTCGGGTCTCCCTTCGTGTGGGCAGTGCACGTTGATGATGCTATAGTTGAAGAAACGTCCTTTTATCCTCAGCTTGCACATTCTTGCCAATCAGGCGTTGGCGCATCTTACCCAGCACCATGAAGCCGGTTCGCAGCTCGTTGGTGGTGCCACAGCTTTGGTAGAAGGTAGCCGCTCGATGCCCGCTTTTCCACATTTTCTGCCTTGTCCTGCAGATTTCCTGCAGCGCTACGATGTCGGAGTTGCGGGGATGTAATTCATCGTAGATTATCCTATCGCAACATGTGCAGCCTATTGACTTGCAGTTCCATGTTCCAACCTTCCAATCGTGATCTTTTATTCGTCGCCTAGGCCCTAGATCGTGGCCGATTGCATCGAATCGTATTATCTTTTATGTCGTTCGTTTTGAAGGCGGCTTATTGAGCCTGTGCAAACCAACTGTCTCGTCCGAGGACCGTCGTGTCAGGTCTGTTTAGCGTCCCAACTAACACCAGGAGGCTTGTGCGCTTGGAGCGGCATACGGTCGGCTTGGCGAAGCCTGCTTGCGGATACCTGCTGCTTTTTATAGAAGTGTTACAAAGCCCACTGTCCAACATTACCACGTCCTAGGTAGGCACCACAACTTGCAGTTGTCCTGGGAAGCCCTAGGACATATTCCCTGCTGCTCATATTATGTAGTTATACAAAAAGCGAGAGTGTTTGTCAAATAGTACCAACAATCAATAGAAATCAATAGGGAGCAATGGGATTCGAGTTTTGTGCCTTACGGACTAGCGGATATGTATTCTCCTTGTCTTGTTGTCAAGTCAGTAGCCTCGCGTACAGCGTCACGGACCTACGATTCATTACCTTATGTCGAACTTTGATTCCAAAGTTTCCTAGAGTGAAAATGACTTTTTCCAAGTAACAATCGCAATGCTTCGAAGATTTATGCTAGTTTTATAGAGGTTTTATTACGGCATGTAGAAATGATTAAAGTTTTATGTTGGTTTTATACAGTTGTCATTTAATCAGATCCGCAAGAGTACTTGAGAACTACGTTTTGAATTCCAATATAAAACCACAGCTCTTTAGATTTTATAACGCTCCTGTGTTCCTCCTCAGAGCTAAAAAATGGAACTAACATAAAGCCAACAGATTAGTTATATGTTGGTTTTGATCAAGACTTATAAAAGCTACCAAGCTTCGTAAAGTCCTGTATAAAACCCACATATAGCCTTTAATCCTGAAGAAGACCTGCATAGGAATACGAAGCTTCAAACTACTACAATGGATAGGAACCAAATTTCAAATTCAGCACAAATTGTTTGACCCACGGAAGTCTTAAAAAAACCCAACTGCAGTTTTTTCTACGTCGTGAATTATGTAGGGGAACTGTTTTGATCTCCATCTCACTGAACATACATTCATCTCATCGGAAAGCAAAGAAATACGGTACCAATTTCGTCGCTTTTTTTTGTCAACATAAGTGCTCCTGCTGAAAAAATTACAAATCAAATACCTTTCCATTGCTCTGCTTTTGATAGGATGAACATCGGAGACATGAGATGAAATCCAGGAGCAGTTCCCTTATATATTTAGGTCGTCGAAAAAACTGTTTAAGCAGCATTTGCCGATGAGGGGAATGAAAATATATATTTCATCTATACATGCTTTACACAGTAAAACACTTTTATGGCTCAAAATGTTCCATTTAACAATTGTCACTATATGCTGTTTAATTATAATACTTATTTTAAAAATTACCTGCATGCGATGTCGAGGGCAAAAAATGTTTGTTTATGATTTTTTCTTGTATCTGTCTACGTTGTCATGTTGTCATTATATATAAAACTACCAAGCGTTTGACCAAGATAAACTTTGCTAGTCGTAACATGGTCTTGATAAAGGCCAAGATAAAACCTCTAGTTGTTTCAAATGCCAAGATGGGGTCAGTTCAGAATTAGTGGTTATACAGAGGCATATTTTATGCAATTAAAGTTTTATTCGGCAAAATGACGCCGATATGAAAAAAAATAATGAACACATTTATGTTACACCTTTTAAACGGTAAAATTGATCATCTAAATAAGTTTTAAGAATAATGCTTTGATTATTTGATCAAATAAAGTGGTTATTCATTGAAATTATTTTAAAAGTAATTAACTAAGGCAATTAATAAAACTTAAAAAAATTCTAAATAATAACAAATTAACGAAGCGCATTGCTCATTCATTCATTTATTTAGTCTACATCTAAACAGATAACACTGAATCAACAATTGCTATTGCGCATTGCTAAAATACTGATTATTTATCATGGTTTCACCATGAAAAATCTATGGCACGCCTTCAAACATGCATAGAACACCAAAAGCCAGATATGAACTTTCGTTGAACATGGCTGATAATAATTCTTATATTTTTGTTGCTGACATGTAATCCATATAATGCAGGAGTACAAACGATAAACAAATAATCGACCTGAGAGTTGACAGCTGTCTAATTATCGGTTTGTTTGTTATATCATAGTCATGAAGTGGTTGTATCATGGTTACATAGTGGTTCTCAAAACCACCAAGTCTGGAGGAGGTTTTGTGTTGCATGTTTTATGTGAGACTTGAAGTATATTATAAAACCGTTGGTTCTGAACTAGAACGCATATCAGGTTTTAATGATTGCAATAAAACTGGGCCAACTGGCTGTAACATGTTTATATGGAAATCTACAGGATGTTGTGGAAACTGCGAGGACTGCATGAAAGGTTTTGAGATTAGGTTTTAAAGAACGCTATAAAACTCTGATGTGTGTATTGCGCGGTGTATCTCGCGCTTTTTTGTCATTTTTTTTTTTGCGAGATGTTCTGTTTCATTCTGAATTTATTCGGCTTGGGAACTTTTGCCATTTCCTCGATCTGGTTTTTATATATTTATTGGACACAAGGCTTCATATCCCGTAAATAGATTATCTGAACGAACAGCGACGAAAATTAAATTATTTGAATTGATCGTCGGCGTTCAATTGGTTCTACATAATAATTATCCAGCAATTTGAGGTTGGTCTCGTAATCAACTCTGAGTGCTCCAATCTAAAATAAAATAAAGACAGATATTAGAATAAATATGAACGTAGTCTAAACAACTCTAACTGAATATTTGAATATAACGTTATCAGCATTCTAGTTCTTCCAAAACAAGCAGCAGTGATGTGGGGGCGAAAAATTGGAGATGCGTTTGGAATACAAGGGGTAACTCGATTTCGAGAAATTTTTGGGAACCGACAATGTAGTACATTGGAACCATAAAATGAATACTAATTTGTTCTGACCCCAACATCTTGATTATTATATCTATGGTAGTAATGCGAATAATTTGATCATATCTCATGCTCCATAATGGTGCCCTTTTTGCTACGAAGACTAGCACTACAAAAAGGATTCACTTCTGAAATAAGAAAGATTTCTTCAAGAAGTGCAGGGAACGGGATGTACTAGTTGTCCATAACAGGTACATCAAAACTTCACAAGGACTCCCTTATTCGTACTAACTATTCAGGAAATAGAAGGTTAAGAAGACCAACCGTTGCTAACTAAAGCATGAATCTGGGACCCCCCACAATATCCGCGGCAATAGCAGCCAACGATTATTTTTATTTATTCAGACTAAGGCCGAAGTGGCCTGTGCGGTATATAAAAGTCTTCTCCATTCGGCTCGGTCCATGGCTACACGTCGCCAACCACGCAGTCTACGGAGGGTCCGCAAGTCATCTTCCACCCGATCTATCCACCTTGCCCGCTGCGCACCTCGCCTTCTTGTACCTGTCGGATCGTTGTCGAGAACCATTTTCACTGGGTTACTGTCCGACATTCTGGCTACGTGCCCGGCCTACCGCAGTCGTCCAATTTTTGCGGTGTGAACGACGGATGGTTCTCCCAGCAGCTCATGTAACTCGTGTTCATTTTGTGTATTTTGCGAATAAATGCTGTGTGTATGTGTGTATGAGAGTGGGGCATTTTGATCATTTTTTGTAAAAAACGGTTTTTAAAAACCATTCGGGGTCCTAAACAACTGTGCTTACCACATCGCATTTGAAGTTTGTATGGAAATTAGTATACGATTTTTGACTTTTTACTACTAGAGAATTCAGATTTTCGTAAACCATATGTGGCATATTGCGTTGGTCGAAAAACTTTGCTGAAGAAGGACGTTGCTGGAGTGGCAGCAAAACAAGTTATAACGCTTCGAAGATTAATGGTTCAAACTTCAAACCATGTTAAAGAAATGTTTTTTCTGTCAGCACTACCAAACTACGTGAGCCAATAATTTAACTGAGTGTTATTTCAAACTTATTATTCCTATAGAACTGGATTACTATTTGCAGTTATTCGGAATCCTTCTTCTTATTGGCGTTACATCCTCACCATCCTCCTCTGCCGCAGTAGTGGATGGAAGGTGTCGTGTGTCCCATCTTCAAAAAGGGCGATAAGCTGGATTGAAGCAACTACCGCGCAATCACATTGCTGAACGTCGCTTACAAGGTACTCTCCCAAATTTTATGCCGCCGACTAACACCAATTGCAAGAGAGTTCGTGGGGCAGTACCAGGCGGGATATATGATATGGGTGAACGCTCTACCACAGACCAGGTGTTCGCGCCATACGTCAGGTATTGCAGAAATGCCGCAAATACAAAGTGCCCACACATCATCTATTTATCGACTTTAAAGCCGCAAATGATACAATCGATCGGGACCAGCTAGGGCAGCTAATGCACGAACACGGATTTCCGAATAAACTGACACGGTTGATCAAGGCGACGATGGATCGGGTGATGTGCGTAGTTCGAGTTTCAGGGGCATTCTCGAGTCCATTCGAAACGCGTAGAGGGATACGGCAAGGTGATGGTCTTTCGTGTCTGCTATTCAACATCGCTTTGGAGGGAGTAATACGAAGGGCAAGGATTGACACGAGTGGCACGATTTTCACGAAGTCCGTCCAGTTATTTGGTTTCGCCGACGACATTGATATCATGGCACGTAACTTTGAGAGGATGGAGGAAGCCTACATCAGACTGAAAAGCGAAGCTAAACGGATTGGACTAGTCATCAACACGTCGAAGACGAAGTACATGATAGGAAGAGGCTCAAGAGAGGTCAATGTAAGCCACCCACCACGAGTTTCTATCGGTGGTGACGAAATCGAGGTGGTTGAAGAATTCGTGTACTTGAACTCACTGGTGACCGCCGATAATGATACCAGCAGAGAAATTCGAAGACGCATTATGATAGTGGCTGGAAATCGTACGTACTTTGGACTCCGCAAAACGCTCCGATCGAATAGAGTTCGCCGCCGTGCCAAACTGACTATCTACAAAACGCTTATTAGACCGGTAGTTCTCTACGGACATGAGACCTGGACGATGCTCGTGGAGGACCACAGAGCACTGGGAGTTTTCGAAAGGAAAGTGTTGCGTACCATCTATGGTGGGGTGCAGATGGCTGACGGTACGTGGAGGAGGCGAAAGAACCACGAGTTGCATCAGCCATTGGAAGAACCATCCATCGTTCACACCGCGAAAATCGGAAGACTGCGGTGGGTCGGGCACGTAGCCAGAATGTCGGACAGTAATCCGGTGAAAATGGTTCTCGACAACGATCCGACGGGCACAAGAAGGCGAGGTGCGCAGCGGGCAAGGTGGATCGATCAGGTGGAAGATGACTTGCGGACCCTCCGTAGACTGTGTGGTTGGCGACGTGTAGCCATGGACCGAGCCGAATGGAGAAGACTCTTATATACCGCACAGGCCACTTCGGCCTTAGTCTGAATAAATAATAATAATAATAGGGGACGACTAAAACGATATTGAATGATTTGTCTATAAAATAAGGGTGCCCATAACTGAACCAATAAAGGTGCCCACAACCGAATTTCGCAGTCTTTTTGTAAAACGAAGAAAAAAAATTCGCGCTTTTATTTTAATGGCAATCGTTATTGATCCTCAAAATAGATTAAATTTTCTGTATAAATATGCATTGGAACACACTTTTTGAATAAAATCATTTCAATTTATGACACTTTGAAAAAGGCCAAAAAAACTTTCGTGTTGTTTTTTTGTAAAAAACAGTTCAAAGGAGAGATCCCCATCCGGTTTGATATTGAGTAAAAAACATTATGTTACAATAACAAACTAATAACGGTTGTCAGAATGACAGCATCTGTTATCTGTCAAAAGATACGTAGGGGTGCCCTATAGGGGCAATATGCAATATGCCCTGAGACCCTGAGCACTATGCCCTGAGACCCGAGAATGCTTCCCATCCGATAACATCCTAGGCCGGACTGAGTATTGAGCTCGCCATCTGCGGATTGTCAATCCTATACCTATGCTGGATATGTACTTTGGATTGATTGCATAATATTCATTTGAAGTCACTCAGCTTGATGCAGAAAATTTTTGATTTTCAGTCAAATAATGGAACAGGTGTAACAAAAGTCCACGAGACGGCCCTGATCCTAGCTGATTGCGGTTCGACCAGGGGTTGTTTTCTGGTGGGAAACATCGACATCCTGGGCAATGGGCATATTGTATCCATTGTTCACATACAAAGCTGTGAAAGTATTCTATTGCTTGACAGTTTGGATCCATATGTCGATAGAGTAATGGTACACTCTCATGTGTGATTTGTCCGTGAGTTGGTTGTTATTGCTCAATAATTAGTGCTACATTATTCAACGGAGATGAACTTATTGTTAATGATTGCTTGTTCAGTTTGTTTTTAATTGAAAGCAATGCCGATAACATTTCTAAATATATTATGGTTTTACTTCCTGGAAAAGAATGTAATTTCGTCAATTATAAAATTGCCAAATTTCCACTAATATAATATTATATAATTTTGAATTTCTATTTACAGATTGCAGGACATTCCCGGTACGCCATCGGTGATTTCATTGGTAGATCATCAATCCAACGAGCTCAATATCGAGTCTAAGTTGGAGGAAAACATTGAAGCAACACTAAAAAATATTAGTCTTCAACTGCTCGACCCAATCGATGAGCCTGAAGAGTTGCAGGCGCCCATCGAAGTGCAGCCACCGCATGAAGCAGATATCCTAGAGGATGCGCCGACGAAGGTGGCCCCGGAGCAGGCCGCTCTTTTGGAAGAAAAAATACAAGATACTGGCGGAGGTGACCACGACAAAGGAGAACAACCGGAAATAGATCAACAGGTAATTCCGAATGCAACGATCAACTCCCAGCATGCAAACGCGGAGGAGAATCAAATGCCCGTGTTTTCCGAGTGGGCCCAGAAACAGATGGCCGAAGCGGAAAAGAAACAAGGGGAGAATGTGAATGCCTCTGCGATGAAGCGCAACTCAAAGCCCTCTGGCAACAAGATGCCGCCTTTAAAGCTACGAGCGAAGAATTATGCCGCTCCAGATTGTGGCGCAAAAATAATCGCTTCCAATCCTGAAGCGCAAAGTACCGGATCGGTACTTACGTCCCACAAGGACGAATATCTGTTAAATCCTTGCACTAGTAAAATTTGGTTTGTGGTTGAACTCTGCGAACCTATTCAGGCGGAACGAGTCGAGCTGGCTAATTTTGAACTGTTTTCATCGTCTCCGAAAGAGTTCTCAGTGTCCGTGAGCAATCGGTTTCCAACCAGAGACTGGTCGAACGTTGGTCAATTCACGGCGAAAGACGAACGAGATGTTCAAAGTTTCAAACTCCATCCCCATCTGTTTGGAAAGTTTGTTCGAGTGGAAATCCATTCTCATTACAACTCTGAACACTACTGTCCAGTTTCTTTGTTTCGCGTCTATGGAACTTCTGAATTCGAAGCATTTGAAACCGATAATACACCTCCCATGGGCGAAGATGATGATAATGAGCTAACCATAGAAGGCTTGAGTTCGACAGAAGAAAATCTGAGAAGCGAGGAAATTTTTGAAGGTGGAGATGCATCGAAGAACAAAAAAGCCAACATTCTCAAGACCGCTGGGGAAGCCGTCATGAGTATCGTTAAGAAGGCAGCCGAAGCCTTAGGAAAAACGCAAGAAAATGATAACTTGCCTAATGATACCGATTCAGTTAATCTAAATGTTGGTGATATCCAACTGGGTAGTATCAATGTCGTTGCGCCTCAGCACCCACTTTACTGCTTTTCGCTGGCTTTCCAGCCGCTGTGTGTTAGTTGTCCACCAGAGCTTCATAATCGACTGGAGCGGACACTGAATTGCAAACACAATCTATTAACTAGTCTACTAAGTATCAAACCAATCAGTGCGTCGTTCGACGAATCTCAGCATTTGCTATGTGCCAATTTTCTAGGATTTAATCTGCTGAATGAACGGGTGAGTGCGAGTTATAATATTGAGCGAAGTGTGCTGAGCTGGTTGCCAGCGGATGTGTTGGTCAGTTTCTGCAATATGCGAGCTTACGACAAAAGAATGATAGACCCTCGTGTAAATCCCAAAGAAACAAAAGACAACAAGCCTGAAAAGCAAACCGCAACTGAACCAACCACTCAGGTCACCAAAGATGAGCTTGAAATTGAGACGGATGACCATCCGATTCTTACCGTTATTCCATCTGTGACGGCACCAGTCATAGAAGATCTGAGCGTTCAACCATTAGACCTAGAACAACCGCAACCTGTTCCTGGCGATGATGTTAATATGTTCAACGTAGCTGTGAACGTTCCGCAAGACAGCGATCCCATCTTTGAAAAGAAGCCAGACGAACAAACAACGTCGTCTGCAACCACAACCGCAACTACAGCTGAACCTACCCCTGAAAGAGACGACTCTGGCTTGTTGGATCAGCAGTCTAGTGGTGCCAGTATGGAGGATCTTGATAGCTTGCTGCTGGATCAACACATGGATAGCACTGGCATTGGGTCGGGTAGTATGCCAACCACTAGCACGACCACACCTACACCAGGCGTTCCTTCTTCACAGAAGGGCCAACCGGAAAGTGTGTTCCTGCGCCTTTCAAATCGTATTAAGGTAGGTGTGAAACAGTTTTTTATCGTTAATAGTCCTTATAATACATCTTTAGAACCAGTCGGATTGAATGTCTTATACGTAACTTTTTCTCTCGTAGGCTCTGGAACGTAACATGAGTTTATCCGGACAATACCTGGAAGAGCTGAGTCGTCGCTATCGGAAGCAGGTGGAAGAGCTGCAAAATTCCTATGCGAAGACCTTGCACGAAGTCGAGGAGCAGAATCGTCGAATGCGTGATAGTGAAGCGTTGCTACGCGAAGAAAATGAACGCCTTCGAGAAGATTTTTTCACATTTCGCGACAGTTTGTTCAGTTGGCAAAACATTGTCATAGCTGTAGGAGGTTTCTTTGCTATTCAGATTATAGTCGGCTATACAATAATTCGAAGCTGTACGAGTAGAGGCAGGCATGCTGATCGAGAGGCAATCGCTAGAGAGCTGGAGCAGATGGGTGACCAAAAGCAACCGTTGAAGGGAAAGTTGCTGAGAAGAAGGTCGGTTGATGGCGTGATTGGGGCTGCCGGTGGGAAGTCAGATGGTGTGTTGAAAAAGAAACGACCGAGTGAAGAAGCGCTGAATATTAGTGGAACGTATGAGAATCTGTTGATAGTTGAAGACGGTGGAGGAGATAATGCTAAGGTCGAACGTAAGAAGAAGAACAAACAGAGAAAAGTTTCCGCTCCGGCTATGGGTCAACAAAATCATGGAAAAGATAAAGCGAAAAGAGCTTCTTCGGTGGAACCATTTCCCGTTGGTAAAACCTCAAAGGTCGAGTTAGTTCGGACAGAATCCGCTCCGGAGCCCAGAAGACATTCTCCTGAAAAACTTAAAACGGAGGAGAACAATCGTATAGAGGAAATTCCTCTATTGGAAGATAATGATGAGTTCATCATTCCTACTGCGATGGACTTATCCTATAATGAGTTTGTTCCGGATTCGACGTCGGAGGCCCTTCATCATACCAATGGGATGATCTCATCCTCCTCTTCAATCGATTCGAAATCAACGAACAAGTCTGGAAAAAGTCGACGGTTATCGTCGCCTGCATTTTTTAAATCGTCTCTTCTGCGGTCGAGTCGTAAATCCTCCGGGAAGAAATCCACACCCAGCCAAAATGTAAGCAGTGCCAGTAGCAATACCAGTAGTTCCGGTAGTAGCAACGTTAGAATCAATATCAATGTAGCTCAAACAGAAGATGAGTTGTCCTCGCTTCCCGCAAAGGACGACAGCAATTCCACCACCAGTAGCACTCAGCATTCATGGGAGTGGTACAAACTTAGAAAGTCCTCTAGTCAAGACAAATTCTCCAAACGCAAATCGAAATCCGAGAGCCCGGAGGTGGAAACGAACCGTCACAATGGGTCATTGAATGGCTCGGACGATCGACGGTTACGCACCTCGATTTCCTTCAACGGGAGCACCAGCTCGAGCGAGAAGAGAATCGGTGGATCCGGCGGCGGGAGTTTCCGGCGCTTGTTCCGAAAGGTATTCTAGTTCTGGCACTGCGGTCGTGACAAAGACGAATAAGTGTTCATGGGGTGTTCAAAGAGGGAGCACAGTGTGGGAAGGCAACAAATAGGCCGGTGGGGAAGGAGATCCTCTCCTTAAACGTAAATAGACTGATTGTACTAAGCGAAGGCGAAACACACACATAATATATGAGCTTTAAAAGCATGAGTGGATGAGGAATATTGGGTGAGTGTGACAGAAGCAAGATGCCGGGCGCGTACGGAGCGATACTACACACAACACTACAATACACTGCTCTGTTTAGTAGATAATAATTGTTCGTTTTTAATGTGGAATTAAGTGTATAGCAGGGCATGCATTATATATTGGAATATAGCTATATCTAAATTTGTTTTGAATTGTAAACCGTATGTTTCAATTGGTTGGCGTGATTTTCGTCGTAGAATGTAATATGTCTGGTGGATGCTCTTGGTTGCAAGATATTTCTCCGTGGTTGCAAAACTATAGCATTTAGTTTAGAAGTTTGAGCTGATTGACTCCTCTTAGTGCTGCTAGCTTTTATAAATTTTAAATAGTCATGAGGCCTAGATATGTATCTATTGTTAATAGAACTGTTTTTAGCTGGACCAATTTAAATTGTTTTTGATAGTAGGTTATGGGTTCTTTAAAGAAACATCAAATTGTGAGAGTTACACAATTACCTTTTTCAGTGGAATGTCTCCACCTGTCATAAGACGAGTTTAGTACTATTCCATTTAATTCGACCTCGTTTGTAATTCTTATGGATAAGTATTTTGACCTCAACTGTAAGACCGTCTTCACTCTTCAGTGTCTCGTACTTTACTCAAGTTAAGTCGAGTCAAGTACGAGAAATTAAAGACCTCTTTACTGTTGAGTTTGAAATACGTATCTGTAAGGATTACAAACGTAGTGGAATTAAATGGAATAGTACTAAACTCGTCTTATGACAGGTGAACACTAACAGTGATTTATTTTGATTGTAGGAAGGTGGACAATCGAGCACTAGTGCAGCGTTTCCATTAGATTTTACTTGTGTTTTAGGTTTGTGGACGACCGCCATCTACTAGCTGATTGTCCTGTTGTCCGATTGTTCCTTTGCTAATGCTTCGTTGTTACTAGCCTCTGGGTCTGCATCTCTGCGATGTTTACTGATTTCGTCTCCGATGCGTATGTGGCTAACTCACTTCTTTCACGATCTCAAATTTCTGTTGATATCGGTTTTTGATGGCATTATGTTGCTTCAAATCGTCTGAGATTACAAAAAGGTTGAAGACGTAATGAGTTATGTCGGCAATCATGTTTAGACATTATGTGCTACGGCTAATTAACTGTACCATACGCTGCTCTGCAATTGCAAAAAAAAACCTGCTTGCTATTCGCCGACGAAGGACTCCTCAAGCGGTCAGTCAGGAAATTATTTTATATGCCGAGTTTAGAGGGTTATCATTTTATAATTGGCGTACGTTTGTGCCTTTTTTGTGAATACGAAGCATATGATGCCGTAGGCTGTTATCCCACATTTTCTGAATTGATAGACACCAAAGATGTTAACTTAAGAGTTTGATCAGCTCTGAATTGACAGATACGTTTTTTTCCTGGCGAGGGTGGGACATCATACGATGTGTTCACATCATTTTAATTGAAGACTATTGTACTTACGCCAAGTGACTGCTCCATAAAATAACATTAAACAGTGCTGCAATTGTCCGTTTAAATACATTTCATTAATTTACTAGAGAGGACCAAGAGGGCACAATACATACCAGGATTAAGTAGAATTATCGAGTGAAGTAGGAGACACTGAAGACGGCCTTACTGTTGAGCTCGAAATACGTATTTATCAAAGGTACAATCAAGTGGTAGAATTAAATGGAATAGTACAAACCCGTCTTATGCCAAGTAGAATTCTAGAGTGCTTTGAAAATAGGTCGTATGTGCAAAAGAGTGTCTAATCTCTCTTTGGATCTATTCTCTTTCGAAACTATACAAAAGTTGATTTCGAATTTCTTGGCAAATATTCAAAAACAAAAGCTTTGTCTATCATGCTGAAGTGGAAATATAGCAAAACATGCAAAACTAGCCGATATATTAGCGAAAAAGATTCTATGACACTGCCCCGAATATCACTAACCCGAACGCCAGTACCCCGAACGGCTATTGCCCCGAATAACCCATTACCCCGAATGGTCACTACCCCGAATTTGTCAAAAATTAAAAAAAAAAACATGTGCTTACTTTCTCGTTCACTTTATTAGATTGCGTTTCAATAATGAAATTGAAAATAGAAACTAATCAGTCAAAAATAACATATTCAAAATAATTAAAGTATGAGTCATTTACTCACCCGCCTTATTCCGGGCTACTGCGTTGTTTAACCCTTTCCTTCCCATGGTAGCTGTAGTAGAGCTCCATCAAATTTTGCACCTTCCAACATTCATCGAATTATTTCAACAACAAAGAGCAGTATTTGGCACAACTTTATGGTTTCATTAGACTGCAAATATAATCAATATTGAGTAAAAATAGTGAAACTATTGAAAACAATCAAGTAACTATTGATTTACAATCAAAAACTTTTTTTTGCATTTTCCACTAATTTGAGCTATGCCAAATGACTTTTGTTCTAGCATTTTTTCCATAGATGATTCCTTCCTATTGAAATCTTTGAAAAAAGTCGTGGGAAAGAGAGGGTTATAAAAAGGAAACATTTGCTTTTTCGCCGCATCCCGGTTAAATGCGTTCCTTTAAAGAAGTTATTTACTCTTCCACCTTATTCCGGGCAAATGCGTGCTTTAAAAGAAGGAGGCATTCACTCTTTCGCATTATGGAACGTACACACGGTCAAGCAGTTTGACCTACATTGACTCCACCTCTCGTGTATTCAAACATCCATCAAGTTTTACCAACAGTGGCACGAACAATCAATTTATTCTACCAATAATATCACACACGAACGACCGAAGCTCGAATTTGAGCATCAACCATCGAAAAATATATATGGGGGTTTGTGCAACTTCAATACAAATGTTCAAAAATGTTCGGCGAACCTTGACTCCACCCCCGACAACTCAAACCAAAATCAAACCGTTTTAATTTTTTCCAACCGAGCCGCCAGCTGCCAAATGTTTGTTCAAACATCTTCACACACGTTCAAACAAAGCAGCAACCGAAGCGTTTTCTTGGGGGCGGAGTCAATGTTCGTCAAACTGCTTGACTGGAGTGTACATTGCATTATTCCGGGCAAGTGCGTTCTTTAAAAGAAGGTGTCATTTACTCCCCCATTTTATTCCGGGCAGATGCGTGCCTTTAAAGAAGGAAGCATTAGTTTTAATGAAGGAAGCATTATTCCGGAGAAGCGGATGCTTTAAAAGAAGGTGTCATTTACTCTTTCACATTAATTCGGGAAAATGCGTGTTTTAAAAGGAGGAAGCGTTCACTGTTTGTGCAGGCCTCTTTATGTTGGGCAAGCACGTGCTTCAAAGGGTGTCTTTTACTCTCCCACTGATGCGTGCTTTAAAAGAAGGAGAAATTCATTCTTTCGCATGATTCCAGGCAAGCACGTGCTTTAAAAGAAGGTGTCATTTATTCTCCCTCCTTTTTCCGGACAGATGCGTGTTTTAAAAGAAGGAGGCGTTCACTCCCTCGCATTATTCTGGGCAAGCACGCTTTACAAGAAGGAGACATTCACTCTCCCATCTCATTCAAGGAAAGTGCATAATTTGAAAGAAAAAAGTAATTTACTCTCTCGCCTTGTCCCGGGTAAGTGCGTTTATTGTACTAAGCGCATTAACATTAATTGTTGCTGAAGATATCAATATCCGTTCCTTAGACAGGACATGTATTAAAGAAAAAGAAATAATTGCTTATACTGAAAGTCACATAACAAATTTCTCGTGAAGGTCGTGAAGCCAGATTTGCCATCATTCTCTTTGTTGGTTTCTATATAAGCACCGTCTGTGGCAAGGTCTCTGGCATTCGCTCTTTCGCATTATCCCGAGCGTTCCCGGCTCAAATATTAGGATAATTTATTGCGTAATATATTTAGGGGTGATCGGGGCAATATGGGCCACCTAAGGAAATCGTTCCGAAAGCGCCGAAAAGCTCAAAAAAACATCGTTTAAATGTAGTTGACTTATACTAGAGAATGTTACACTCAGCGAACTGGACTATCGAAATTCATAACTGGCGCCTTATGAATCTTCGACTGATTATTACACCAACAGTGCTTCTTATACGCAGTTATCTTCCCGAGTATACCTTTCATATTACGTCGATAAATGGCGAAAAATGCGTTTGGAAATTGTTGGAATGCACTTTTGAAAATGTATTGATTTCAATGTGTGTTCCAGGCTATACGGGGCAATATGAGCCACCATTTGGGGCAGTATGGGCCACCCATCCAAAACGTTTATTTAGGCGAAAAAAGTACCGTAATATGGAAGAATATGATATTCCTACAACAGTTGTGAGTATTCCATACCAAATAAAATTAAAAAACCGCACAACAGCGGACGACTGAACCGATTTTTCACTCTTCACCGTTTGAACAGCCACATTTCAATTAGTCAATGGTCCTTTTTTCTGTTTCAATCGCAGTAATGCGCTGTTGTAATTTTTCCGTAATTGATCTTACATATATGCAGGGTTTCGACGTTTCGTTTCAATGAGACCAAAGCAAGCGTTTTTCGGGCCAAGGGAAAATCTTGTTTCATTGTTTATGTTGAGGATCATCTTTCACCCATCAATCTTTTCTCTAGAATTAGCATTGGAAGATGAACGAAAATCTTGCCTATTAGATGAAAATCCTTTTTCGTTTCATTACTTTCACCTCTCACTCACTTTTCGCGAGAATTATCGCAGAACAATTACAAAATTGTATGGCCGCGCCGGGATTCGAACCCAGAATAGTAACAATAATAGCTGTGGGGATGCGTTTACTTTTGCCACACCACCACGCTATCTGTGTGAAAGCGTTAAGTTATTTGTTCCACATAAGCTACTACCATTTGCATTGATGATGCCACGAAAAGACTCGAATATGAAAGAAAAAGAGCAAACCAACGTTTAGCGGCAATCGAAGTGAGCGAAAAATTGTTATCACTCTCCAGGTTGTTTTTCTTTCCCGAAAAGCGATTTCTCCCCGAAAACTTTCGTGAGGGAAAATCATGTGCTCCTGAGATTGAGTGAGCATTATGAACCCTGCATATATGATAATATTCTTGTATTTGACTACTGAAATTTGAACTTGTTCGTATTTTAAGCCCTGATATCTTGCCCTGTGCAGGAATGCCCATATTGCCCCATAGAGATTGGTTTTGGGAAAAAAAAAAAGTTTTATGATAAATTCAGATTTGTATCAATACAAACATGTGTGTACAATATTCAATTTTAATATATCTTTTGATTGTGGTGTATTTTTGACCTGTATTTTAACCAGTTTTGTGTCAAAACCTTATTTATAAACTTCAAATCTTATAATAATTTTGCCTATGCAGCGAAAATTTACATTTTCAAGTGTATTTTCATGTTTGAATTGAATTTTAATGCGGTTTTCACGTTGATGCATATGTTTAGCATCCTCTTAAAGATCATATAACTTTTACATGATAAAACTTGTCAATAAGCTCAAAATGAGGGTGGCTCATATTGCCCCGTATGTTCATATTGCCCCTACTACCCCTATTAGCCATTGGCGTAACTAATGAAAAATTCTAGGGGGGGCTAACTTTTTATTAAACACGTAAAAAAAGCGTTCCCGAATTCGTGAACCAGCAAAAAATACACCGTTATTTAATTCATGGATTCGGGAACTCCAGTCACCGTGACACCGTGACTGTATTCCCGAATCCGTGACTGTTGCTCCCGAAAAAATACGCCGTGAACTCGTTAGTTCACGAATTCATGAACGCTTTTTTTCGCGTGAACTTTTCTATTTTAACACTCATAACACAGAAAGTTTACCATTTTCGCTCGATTCAACTGATGTATATTGTTCGCAAGTTGGTCTACCAGATATCAATGGACGACTTAAGTATTTCAAACGATGTTCATCGACGCTCAGCCCTGTTACAAAAATCAAGAAATGTCGTAGGATTCCCAAAATCCTTGATAGGTTCAGAAAACTATAGGTGTTGCGCTCGCCGTAAATATAATGTGAAGCACGATCCTTTTTTTGTCTTTATTATCGAGACTTTCAGCCCGAGGCAAGCACGATCCTGATTTTTAAAGGATTTTTTGATTTGCTTCGAACCTAGAATACATTATAAATTAAATATTGGATAAATTAGTTAGTTAAACTCTTTTCGCCAGCTTTCAATTCAGTGGCCTGGCAATTCCTACGAGCTTTCAAACGGCGATCTGACCACAACAAACTAACCTTTCTTTTCTGTTAGAATAACTTCTAGGATGATTTAAAAAATCAGTTTTACATCCCATTACAACTTATTGGTCGTTAATTTTCAATTTAGTTAAAAAAAAATGCAACAAATTAACTTATAAGAGCATTTGTTAACACATAGGAACATTTAACACATCTTTTCTCTCAGTAGGTCTGTTTCACGCCTACTGAGACATTTTCACTGGTTTCATTGCTGCAGTGACAATAGGAGTTTAGAGAATTAAAAAGTATGCGGAGTTCTAAAATCCATCAGAAAGAATACAAAGTTCTTTCTTATTCAATTTTTAGTTACCTCTACTTGAAATCTAAGAGTTTTACCGAACCTTTCTCAAGAAGTCTACAGTGATAATTAAAATGCGCTGCAGCTTTTAGGATTGGTATTAGTTATGAAGGTTAAGATCATAGGCTCGATTTAGATAACAATTACTTACAAAACCCTGGAAAAACTTGAAAATCTCAAGGAATTGTCCATTATCCATTAAGTAATACTAATAAATAATATATTTTAATTCACTTGTTGATGATGTATTTCCTTTGGTATTTCATAAGTTATAACGTGTTTTGAGGGGTCCAGATTTTGTCGTGAGCAAGCCTTATAACAATTGCTCGAAGTTCAAAAACTTGGGCGAATAGATTCAACTTGCTGTAGTGTTTCGAAGAGTGGGATTGGATAATGAAGCCAATCCTTTCTCTGCATTTCCCCGTATATAATCAGTGGACTAGATATGAGCAATATTTATACAAAGTCACAATTTTTCTAGGGGGAGCTAGCCTGATCCTAGGTGGGGCTATAGCCCCCCTAGCCCCCCTGTGGTTACGCCAATGCTATTAGCGAAAGAGAGAGATCATAGAGAATCTCTCGTTTGCACATACGACCTATTCTCTAGAATTATCCTGTCTGGAGGTTTTTTGTTGGAATTGTTAGTATGGAGGGAAAGGTTATAACAGTAGGAATAGATTTGGTAGAACGTGAAAAACAAAAAGAACAAAGTAGGAAAGGGACGAGCCTGAACCTGCACCCACAACCTCATGTTTATAAGGCAGAAGCGGTAGCCCGTAGACCACCAAGCTCATTGAAAAAATGTTTTTTTTATATGGGCTGAAATGCGAGTGGGTGCACAGCTCTATTAAAAAGAAAATAAACGACGTCAACAGTTTTTCTCACAGTTGGCAACTTTGCATAGCTGTTCTAGTGAAAGTTGACTGTAGTACAATTTTCGAAGCTACGTGGTCATGACCCCAGCGAAAGGTGGAATCACAAAAGATCTTACACATGTTACAAAAATGATAAGGTGGCGGAAACTTTAATTGGAATGTTGAGAAAGTATTTTCCCCGAAAACCTCCACGCCTTTCAAATCTTGGAGTTCTCAGACCGTGCACAAATAGTTTTTCAGGTAGTTAGTCAGCATCAGGGGCTTTGTTGTTTTTCAGTCGTTCAATCTCCAACTGGATTTCCTCGAGCTTAGACTTAGACTTAAGAACTTATATCCTGTGCACGAGTTCCCACGTTCATTACCAAACCGCCCTCTTTGTCTGCCACATAACTTTTTGGGTACACTTCTTAAGCCTGCCGCCACCTCTGGATCACCTCATACTCGTTCGTGAGAGGATTCCCGTTTGTGTCCCTGCACATGTCACATCGTTGTACGCGTTCCAATTTTATACTCTCCTCAAGTCACGGAGTCTAATCGAACCTGAGAAATGCATACACGGTACTCTATTTACATTCTCAGTTGCACCCAACAGCAGTGAGACATATTCTAGTTGCATTAGGAACGACAGCTCTTTCATGGTTCGATTATTTTTTTTGGGAATTGTATTACCCTGCTTGGGCTGACGATGCTTTTTGTCGGGCCCCGTTACAAGGAACGGTAGCACACAAGATCACTCAATTTGTCCCCATAATAAACTTGCGGTGGTAGATGTTTCTTCTTCTTCTTCTTATTGGCATTACATCCCCACACTGGGACAGAGCCGCCTCGCAGCTTAGTGTTCATTAAGCACTTCCACAGTTATTAACTGCGGGATTTCTAAGCCAGGTTACCATTTTTGCATTCGTATATCATGAGGCTAACACACACCGCACGGCTAAGGAGGGCCCTTGTTTACCTTCGACCAAAAAACGAGACGTACCATCGCCTCCGACGCAAGAGTCATTAGGGTCGAAAATGTATGACCTTTTAGGATGTGGAAATTTGGGTTGATGACCTTTTCGTTTGTAACTAATTAACCCGTAGAATTTGCAAAAAGGAACGCTTATGTACTTCGCAAAAGTCAAAAACCTACCTTCTCAGCTATTGTAAACGTTCGGATCATCACCGAGACTGGTTCGTTGTGTTCAAAGAACGTACGATGAAACCGTTGCTGTAGCAGAGATCGTCGTTGAATGGCACGAATATTCAGTAGCCGAGAAGAATAAATTTCGTTGCAAGCTCGTTTTTTTACCAATTTGCAAGGCTCAATCATGTAGGAAGGTGGTACAAGGTTTGACTATTGCACAAGAGTAGCATCACCTTGTTACATTTTCATAGATAGGGATCTGAGGCTAACCACTACCTGGAAGCAAGGCATTTTGAAAATCGTCGTTCTTGGTTTTCATTGGTTTGCAACATGGGCCTTATACAGAGTTGAATTCATACGACAGTAGGTATGCATTACTGGATTACGACAGTAGGTATGCACGTTGGAAATTGATATTGCTCTCAGCTAGCTGTTGAGCACGATGATTCCGTTGACTTGCGTTTTTAAGACGTTTTAGGTTCCAACGGCTACGTTTAAGGAGGAACCATTGTTGACCGATCCTACAGAAGCAGTTCGGCTTGCCAATAGCTTCTTATCAATCATTTTCCCAATAAAGACTACGTAAAAAGTATTATAATCGATTTCATTGTGGTCGCGCAGGGCCGAATTTATGGGGGGGGGGGGGGGGGGCGTGGCCCCGGGCCCCCACAAATCTTATGTACCAAAACCAACCTTTTTTGTACATTTTGGGGCCCCCACATACCGTCGGCCCCGGGGCCCCCTTCCGGCTAAATCCGGTCCTGGTGGTCGGGAATCGGTTCATATTCCACAGGATGAAAGTCTTCAGGCTGGAAAGTATATTCAACAGGGAAGATAATTTTTAACGGAGAGTGATGCAAGCTCGTAGGCCACAGTGTTAAACGGTCGCCACGTTCGAACAGAAAACAAGATGCCAAACGTGCTGGGGTGATGTTGATGAACTACATATAACCAGCATCAGGGTTGACAATAGTCATCGTCGCAGCGCAGCACGAAATGCCACAGTATCGACGAGTTGTGGTGTCTTCAGTGCTACTCGACGTATCGTCGATGACGCGCACTACGTTAGTTTTCGTCGTGCAACCAAATCGTTATGACGACATCGAAGCACGTAGACTTTATACCATCATTCTTCAAGCGGCAGCTGCCATGCGAAGATTTTTATTAATGCTTTGTAATAATGAATTAGAAGTAACGTGTGGAGGCGTTATAAATGTTATCGATATATTTATTTAAAAAAAGTTCCTATTATTTGTTTATTTGAGGCGCCATTATGTTTTTAACCAGTCCGTCTATAATGACGTGCAATCAATAATGTGAAGAAGTGACGACTATCTTCGTGGTAGGCATGCGGAGCGAAGAAACCCAATAGGTGTTGCGTCCTGCAATATTATGACAAAGACTATATTTTTTTAGAATTCTTCATACGACGAGAATGACTATTGTCAGCCCTGGGCATACTTGATTTGTTGCTGCGATCGCAAAAATTCCGTAAAAATAGTCCAAACTTTCAATGGAATCAATGGAGTCGTTCAATTCAGTCTCAGTCAGAATAGTCACGTCGTGATTGCAGTTGGTAATAGGTATAGGGAGGGTGGGTGTACCAATTGTCGCCATACATAAGAACAACTATTTTTTTTTAAATAAGTAAAAGGCATGTGGGTGGGCTTTATATATCAAGCGAAAGGTTTTACTTCCTGCTTCTTAGAACAGCTGTGAAAACCACAATAAAATTTGTTATAATCATCAAAATTGATTAATCCATAATAGGAACGTATGCACCAGTTGTGGCACTATTCTTAATTTTGGTTCCTTATTTCGCAAATCCCATTCTTTTCTTATGGGATTGGCCAAATAGGTAACACTAGTGCGACAACTGGTGCAAAGGAAGTCAAAAATTAAGCAAAATCAATTTTTACAATTATGCTTTGCTTGTTTTTGAGGAGATCGAAGGTTTTATCGTATCATATGAACATGCTTTATCGATATGAACTTGGTTTGCGGTGATTTGATTGGCCATTTGGCATATAAAGCACTAGTGCGACAACTGGTGCTATAGCCACAACTGGTACACCTAGCCTAGATCATAAATTTTAGTTTGAAAACCTCGAACGTTTTGGCAAAAGAGCACGCTGTCACCGATTAAGCATTCGGCTGCAATATAGCACAATATAGGGTGATTGAGTGTGTGAGTTAACAGAATTGATGCCACCGTCCGCGTAAAAGCGCTTTATAATGGTGTACGGTTTTTGTCCACAGGATTGAAAGTTGGACGGCGGAAGTTTTTTTTATTGGTCTACAAACCAGCCCATCCAGCTAGAACGATGCTAATAATGTATGTGATCGCAATGACGGGTAGTGGAAGTCCAATTTTTCAATGTATTTGTTTATCAAGGCTCAGACGTTTTCTAAACACTTCACGGAGCCGAATTCCTCTATTAAAAAAATAAAAATTACAATATGGGGTTGGTGTATCAATTGTCGTCATACATAAGAACAACTATTTAAAAAAAAAATAAGTAAAAGGCATGTGGGTGGACTTTCTATATCAAGCGGAAGGTTTAACTTCCTGCTCCTTAGAACAGCTGTGAAAACCACAATAAGATTTGTTATAATCCTCAAAATTGATTAATCCATAATAGGAACGCATGCATAAGTTGTGGCACTATCCTTAATTTTGGTTCCTTATTTGGCAAATCCCAAATTTTTCTTATGGGATTGGCCAAATTGGGACCACTAGTGCGACAACTGTTGCAAAAGACGTCAAAAATTAAGAACAATCAACTGAAAAACTGATTTCATTTGAGCATCATTCTTAGACCCGGGCGTCTTTTTTTATTCTAGTGAGTGTTAAATAAGAACTCATAAGATTTTTTTTGCTTACACTGTTATACATGTAATGTAAAACAAGTGTTCCACATTCAGCTCAAAACAATTATTTCTGATTTAAGTGTAGTAAAGTCGGATTGCGTCCTCATTTTTACTAGGTATTAACAGACAATACTTACTCCTCAAGATAGATGGATTTTTTTATGATTGGAGAAATTACTTTTACTGATCCCAAGAGCATCCACTTTCTAGAAATAACCCCTAATGGAAATCTATAATTTGATCTACCAGTAGAAAAAGTAGTATATATTAATGCAGTCCTATGAAAACTAGTTGAACGAAGACTGTTTTGTGTTAAAACGCTATTGTTACAGGATACATAAAAAAGTATCCAAATACATTTCCCGCTAAAAAAAATAACGAAGGCTTCAAACGTACTGATGAAACAAGAACCCATTGAAAAATAAGAGAAATACATAGCCACAAAGCAGCTTCTAAGGCGAAAGAAATATTGTTAACACTTACCGTAGAGAAAAAAATGTGTCTGTAAATAATACGGATATGAACGAGGATGAACTGGAGTGGCGTTGACGTATAATTGTTGAAACCAATACACCGTAATAATATGCTTATTTGAGTATCAATGTAGTGTTGTTCGTAGAACAGAAAAAGAAATCCTTCAGCTATAATTGCAAATCTATATTTTCAACCCATCAACAAATTCCGCCAAATCAACGAGGTCATCACTGCTTAGCTTTAATTTTTTGGCTAAAGTATTAATCTCCTGAGCGGATCGTTTCATAGCATTTTGCCACTTGTCTCCGCAGTCCAGTGCGTCATTGTCAGCGCAATAGAATATTTCATTGACGTCCTCTTCCAACTTGTAGGAAAGAACGTACTTGAAGACTCGCCTCAGTTCGTCCACTGCCTTCTTTCGAAGCGAATCATCGCGGCAGACCAGATTCAGCACAAAAACGCCACTGGTGCCGACCAGCTTTTTTGTATTCTCTAGCACCTGCTTCTCCAGGAAAGCTTGCGGTGGACAACTCATACCCAGCGTTGGATCTTTGCTGTCCACATCAAACAGAATCGCTTTGAAACGGTGATCTTGTTGAACGCACTCCGTTAAGTAGTCCATTCCATCCTTGATTTCCACTCTGAGTCGATCGTCAAGCGTGAGACCAAAGTAATTGGTAGCTACGGTAAGCATTTCAGGATCGATCTCCACTGCCGTCATTTTGGTGTTTCTGAAAAAAAAAATATACTAAGAACCGTTGATAATTCTCAAGCTGGAAACCAACCTGAGGCACTGGTGGATAAACGTGCAAAGGCCGCCTCCTCCCAAACCAACAACCATCACGTTGTTGTTCCCTGCTTTGTCACTATCCAGTCCCAAAGCCAGATGAACACCGATCGTCATGTACAGATGATGTTGACAAGCCAAGTAGCCTGGATCGATAACCTTTTGGGACTCCTTCGACTTCCCCTTCCCTTTGACTAGCTTGATGGCGGCCTCCGACTGGATCACAAATTGATTATTCAGGAAAATCAACCTTCTGAATATTTTATTGTCGTTTCCTATGATTTCCTCCACGATGTAATTGCCTGAAAGAGTACTGCGACCCTTGAATATCGTTTCGCGACGACCCACTTCGGATCCCAGGGAGAGAAAAGGAATCTAAAATAAGCAATAAATTTAGGTTCAAATTATGTAAGTTTATAATCCCTTGGCTACTCACATGCGCATGCAGTCCATGGGGAGCTAACGATTTCACACTTTCGGACAATTCATCCTTCACTGCGTCACAACTGGAATAAGTCTGTCCACGATGCATCGACACAATTGCCAACCGATCATGGCTGGCCGATGCCAATAACTTTTGCCGTCCTTGAGGCGTTGAAAAAAGCCATTCGGTTTCGCGACCTTGAGGAACAATGAAAGCTGCATACTTTCCGTTCCCTCGTACCGGCTTTTGATCCAGCACGTGGATCGTATACCGCGGAATTTCTTCCCCCGGCCGATGTAAATCCAGTGAAACCTCTTTCATGCCGGCAATACTACCCCGGACAAGCCCGTTGCATACCATTGATGCCTTTTGAGCGGCTGCGACAGATAGGACAACTTCTTCTGGCTTCTGAACTCGCTGCACCTGATCGCCTGTCAGACAAATTTCGAAAACCTTCATTGGAAGTTTCTTAAATTTCGTAGCTACTACAATAAAAACTGGCATGGACGTGCCATCACTGCTGCTTTCAGCCGTTTTTTGTTCTGCTTCCAAGCAACGGACCACTCGCAGAACGAACTCGTTCTCGGGAAAGTAGCCTAAAATTTCTTTTAAAATATGTTCCTGGAGCAGTGAAATACAAACGTAACGACCACCAATGCGTAGAACCCGCGCAATTTCTGAAAAATATTTCCTAACGGTGGTTAGAGTGGGTTCGGTTTCATCAGTGAAAAGGGCATCCAAAGTGCCTTTATCTAGCACGACCGAATACTTTTCATCGCTGAAGTTCATAGAAGTGGCGTCCATGTGGTACCAAAGCATTTCCGGTCGTTGGAGCTTGTTTGCTTCCTGCATTTGTCGGATGACAACTTGGGAGATGTCGATGTTGGTCATTTGTCTAAAAATACATGATCCAGATTATGATTATTATTTTGTTTAGGACTCAAATCGTTATACATTAGCTTACTTGAATCCGACGTCGTATAAATCTAAACTTAGCTTTGAATTTCCGCAGCCCACCATCAGAATTTCGTCCTTGGATTTCACACACTTGTGCAGCTGACCGCACAGTTCCGGATATTCGCCGTACCATTCAAATGCTTGTTTACCTCGTTTTTTAAAGAAATTATTCCAGTATTCAGTGCTACCGAATTCGGTTGCGGTTTTCGGTAATAAATTCATTTTATTCTCAAAAATCGAGATAAAAATAAGGGATAACTTTTTATGCTGAAGGTACTAAACACATGCGGCCCGCGATGTAAACATAAACAAGAGGCGTGAAAACAGGGGTGGGTTAAAAAGAGGAAAACTGACAAGCTACACGGTTAAATCCAGCTAACTAGAATGAAGTGCAAACAACTCAAAATTAAATTCAATACGCACTTTTTGAACCCTTGGCTTTGAAGGGTCTGTGTAGCTCCAAGAGTCAAGTGGACTGCATAAACCGAAGGGCTCAGCGTAAGCTAAATAAAAACGCAACCGCAAACGTGAGCTTCTGAATTTGAACTGATGTATTTCCGCTTTTTACACACTCAAAATATTTAGGTTAATAGGGGTAGAAAATAATGCGTTACATAGAGTTTCATTGACACGGAAACAAATATTTGTATGATCAACATCTTCCCGGCCGTTGAAATGACTTAATTTCAAATTTCAGATGTGGTTCTCTCCTCCTCGTCCAGCGGCAACAAGCACAAATACTTCACCGCTCGTTTGATGATCGTGTCCTTGGTCTTCAGAGTAACCACTCGCACGTGGCCGTCCTTCCCTGGATGCAATTCTAAGATACGTGCAAGATTCCACTGAAGTGGTGGAAGATGGTCGTCAACGATTAGCACCAAAGCGCCCACCTTGATACTAGTCGTCGTGAAGTCACGTTGTCGTCGTTGAAGTTCTTGAAGATAGTCGTTTGACCAGGTTCGCCAATACTTCTGCTTCAGGTCCTGCAACACCTGCCATCTAGACAGTCTGCCGTGCTTCATGGCTTCATACGATGGTTCGGATATTGCTTGAAACTCTCTGCCTATCAAAAAATGAGCAGGCGTGATTGCAGTCAAGTCATTTGGATCGTCTGATGATGGCACCAAAGGACGAGAGTTCAACGTAGCCTCAATTTGTGCCAACACTGTCGTCAATTCTTCGTACGAGAGTTTATGATCCGCCAAAATTGGTCGCAGATGAAATTTAGCCGACTTCACCCCAGCCTCCCATATTCCTCCGAAGTGAGGACTACGTGGAGGGATGAAGGACCACTCGATGTTTCGCTCGACGCAAAATACATTAAGCTTTTTCTTATGCATCTCAGTTTCAAAAAGATCGGCCAATTTCGCTAGCTCATTGTTCGCACCGACAAAGTTGGTGGCGTTGTCCGAAAATATTTTCTTGGGTAGACCGCGCCGACTCACAAACCGCTGAAGAGTAGCCAAAAATGCGTCTGTCGATAAATTTGACACTGCTTCCAAATGCATAGCCCGTGTAGCCATGCAAACAAAAACGCACACATATCCTTTGGTCATTACACATTTTCGCACAGAGACCGCTGATTTTAACAAAAATGGTCCGGCGAAATCAATCCCTACGTTGGAGAATGGATACGCAGCTTGCACTCTGTATTCCGGCAGGTCTCCCATCAGTTGCGTCGCTCTTTTCGGATTAGAACGGTAACATGGTGTACATTTGTGTACCACGTTACGAATCAGATTCTTCGCTTGGAGAGGCCAAAATTGTTGTCTTACAACAGCCAGCAACGCTCGCTGACCGATGTGCATGTTGGTCTTATGCAAATGGCGAATAATTACAACGGTCACAGGGTGTTTGGCAGGCATCAAAAGCTGATGTGCACTCCCATATGGAATTTGCGCGCGTCGAATTCTTCCTTCCACACGCAATGTGTCATCTCTTTCGTCGATGAAAGGGTTCAAGCATTTCAGCGGATACTTCCCTTCTTCCGTCAAGGCTCGAATTTCGTTTTTGAAGCACTCTTTCTGGATCAGTCTCACAATCAGTAACAATACACGTTTCATTTCGTCCGCAGTAGGAAATCCCTTCGCAATTTGTCTTCTTCCGTTTCGAATGTAGTCAGTGAAACGAACCACGTAGGCCATGGATCGTTGCATGATGGAAAATCGGCTTATGTTGTCAAACAATTTCAGTCGTTGGCTTTCGGTCGATGTGAAAAGAGTAACTACTCGTAATTCTGGAAGACCTACCTCCGAAACCGGTGATGGTGTATCAATTTGGAAATTCCTTCGCTTCAAGATTTCAGGACCGTTCCACCAAATTCGATGTCCTTGCAGTTGATTCGGTTGAACGCCTCTAGAAATAAGATCGGCAGGGTTCATCTTCGTTGGAATATATCGCCACTCAAACTGGTTGGTCAGCATCTGGATCTCCTTCACTCGATTCCCAACGTAAAGCTTCAACTCATCTGGCGACTTGTTGATCCAACAGAGTACTATCTGAGAATCGCTCCACAGTACAACAGATTCGAACTGTATTTCCATTGCGTCGACCAACTTAACAACAAGACGAGATAACAGAAGAGCCGCCTGTAGCTCCCCACGTGGAGTTGTAATTTCCTTTTAGTTCCTTGCTTCTTTGGTAATATTCTTGATTTACTACAGACTAATTTCATTTCAGCACTACCATCACGTAACATAGATCGAGTATAGAAACAAGCACCATATGCCAAATCGGACGCGTCAGCGAATCCGTGCAATTCGACACCAATGCAATCCTGACTCAGCACGCAACGAGGAATCTGCAATCCGTTCAATGACTGTAGTCGTGCTCGGAAATCCTTCCAAAGATCCACCAAATCCTGCGGCAAAGCATCATCCCAATGTAGTTCAAGAAGCCATAATTCCCTCATAAACAATTTCGCTGCTGTTAGCACGGGACCAAGAAACCCCAGCGGGTCGAAGATTCTTGAAATTTCACTCAAAATCTGTCGCTTTGTCAAGCATGAAGACGGTGATGGTTCGGCAAGTCGAAACATGAACACATCAGTGGTAGGATTCCATGCGATTCCAAGCGTTTTCATCAAACAGTTGATAGCCGCATCATCGATCGTAACCAGCCTTTCTCGCTTTTCAACTGGTACCAGCTCCAGCAATTCATTCGAATTCGAACACACTTTGTGTATGCCGAAGCCACCGGCAGTAAGCATACCGGTTATCTGTCGCAGTAGTTCCAATGCTTCATCCAAAGTTGCTGCTCCCGCAAGCATATCGTCGATGTAGAAGGATTTCTTCACAGCTTTAGCAGCAAGTGGATAACGTTCTTCTTCTTCTTCAGCGAGTTGCCTCAATGCCATCGTAGCCAAAAATGGCGAAGACGCAAGTCCGTACGTGACCGTTTTCAAAGAATATACCTTCAGTGGTTCGTCACGGTTACTTCTCCAGAAAATCCGTAGAAAGTCGTCATCCATCTGCACCTGCCGGTACATTTTCGGAATATCTGCGCTGATTGCAAACATGAACGTTCGGAATTTCAAGTGAATGGACACCAAATCGTTCTGCACCGTAGGACCAACCATTTGTGTTTGGTTGACAGATACTCCAGTCGACGATTCTGCCGAACCATCAAATACTACACGAAGTTTTGTAGTTGAGCTGGTTGGCTTTAGCACGCAATGATGAGGCAAATAAAATGCTTTAGTCGGATCTTCACAATGTTTCGAATTCATTTCGACCATATGCCCCAACTCTTCATACTCGTGCATAAATTCAACGTATTGCCGTTTCAAATCGGGATCCTTATCCAGCCTCTTCTCAACGGCCAAAAACCTTTTCCTAGCCATGGTTTCGGAATCGCCCAACTGACCCTTCGCCTCGTTGAAGGGTAGTCGCACGAAAAATCGACCGTTTTCGTCACGCCGATACGTTTCAAGAAAATGCACAACGCATGCATCATCGGATGATTGCTTGTGCACAGTTGCTTCGTCGTAAGCATCAAAATACCAAAATCGTTCAAGTAACTTACCGATGTCGTCGTCGTCAGTTACCATCGTACAGAGCGTACCACCTACACTCAATTGGCTAGTTGGAATCAAACCGCTCACAATCCAACCAAGGGAAGTCTCTTGAACAGCAGGCAAATGGTCTGCCAACTGCAGCTGTCCATGCTTGATTAGCTTAAAGAAAAGTCCTGAACCAATCAGAACATCCACAGGACCGGGTACGTTGAATCCAGGATCAGCCAACTTGATGTATTTCGGTATGTCCAACTGGGAGGTCTCAAAACGCTGCATGGGAAGTTCACTTGTGATTTTCTTTACAACAAGGAACTCTAAACACGGTGACTCATAATTACTTCCTGTTGACTTGATTCGTGCGTGCACTTTGAACTGAATGCTCATCTGGTTACCACCAATACCGACGATTGTATAGTTTGCCTTTCGCCGTTTCAGCCCAAGCTTGGCAACCATCGCTTCCGTAATGAAGTGCTTGTGTGAAGCAGAATCCAACACAGCCCGGCACTCCATCATCCGCTTCCCAGCACCGTGGACCGAAATAATCGCTGTAGCCAACAACGTATCTTGATCAGCTTCTACGTTCGAGCATAGAACCGATCCGTCATTACCTGTCGTCTCTGTATTCTCAACGGCATCTGCTGGTGGCCTCGGCGCGTTCGCCTTTGATGCACCGCTGTACTGCTGCACTACTGGTTCATCTGAACGCGTATTAGTGGGATGCAGTGACGTATGATGACGTTTGCCACATTGTTTGCACGACCGCTCAGACTTGCATTTTCCCGTGATGTGTCCCCTTTCCAAACAATTGAAGCAGGAACCACTTTTCCGTAACGAGTTATATTTCTCACTCAAGGTCACTTTCTTAAACGCTTCACACTTCCAGAGTTCATGTTCTCCTTTGCAATGCGTACACTTTTCGCTCGTAGTAACCAGACTATGTACTTTAGAGTCTGGTTTTCCAACGGAGCGCACTTGCTTCACTGCTTCTGCTGTCGCCTTGCTACTACGACTTATCTTCTCAAACACTTTGCACCTTTCCTTGAGGAATTCCATCGTCGATCGATAATCCGCCAAATCGTTATCCTTCTGGTGTAACTCCCATGCCTTACGGGTCTCCAGATCGAACTTCTTTGCTAGCACGTTTAGCAGCATCATTTCACCCAAACCTTCCACCGGTAACTCCAGATTTTCAAAGCGTCGATATTTTTCGCAACCGTATCAATCAGCCTCCGCAATCCAATCGCACTTTCCTTCGTCATAGACGGAATGTTGAATACCGCGTCGATATGCTTGTCTACGATAATCTGTTTGTCTTCGAAACGCTCACGCAGCGTCTCCCAGGCAGCATCATAATCGTTATTGTTTATGATGTCCTGGTCTATCACGCCAGCAGCTGCACCTATCAGAGAGTTGCGCAAATGGTACAATTTTATCGCCGGAGGTTCGTTATCGTAACGAGCCATCACGTTTTCAAACATATTTTTGAACGCGAACCAGTTCTCGAAATTTCCGTCGAAGGTTGGCAATGGAGCCTTCAACGGAGGAACGTATGGGTGATTGTGAACAGGCTCTTCTTGCACCACCGCAGGTGTCGCTTCACTTTTCACTGCCGCATCAATTTTCTTCGTAATTTGCACATACAGCACACTGTACATTTCTTCCACTTCAATGAACCGCATTTCTTCCGCGCACCTCACCTCTTCGCTAGTGTTAAGGTCGTAAACGCGATTTTGAAGGTCACTGTACTCACTGTAGGCACTTTCCAACATTTTCAATTGGAGTTGCAGATAATGCTTGTCTGCCGACTCAGGCCTCTGCACCGCAATTTGAATCCTTGTCAATTTTCTCGCCACCGTTTCCTTCTTCTGTACCAACACATCGAAATCAACTTTATTCTGTCGAACCATTTCCCTCTGATTTTGCTGGTACAGTTGCTCACTCACAGTGAGAACACGCGGCGGATCTGTTTCATTTACATTTCCGGTATTCGTGGCGTCCGCCATATTTTTCTGGTTCTTCTTATTACTTTTCGGAGTATGCGTAGTCGGCGCCATTTTGTTTTTCACGTTTGCACTCCACTCGCGACACGTTCAAACATGTTCCGTATACGCCGATTCGATATCGTTCTATTTCCGTAAACGTTTTACCGTTTCACTTCCCGATTTCGCAACTTCCAAGCTAGGAAACGCGCTCAAAACGCATTATTGAATTCAACCACACATTCGGCTCGTATGGACCAAAAAATGTAGCTCCAAGAGTCAAGTGGACTGTATAAACCGAAGGGCTCAGCGTAAGCTAAATAAAAACGCAACCGCAAACGTGAGCTTCTGAATTTGAACTGATGTATTTCCGCTTTTTACACACTCAAAATATTTAGGTTAATAGGGGTAGAAAATAATGCGTTACATAGAGTTTCATTGACACGGAAACAAATATTTGTATGATCAACAGTCTGTTCAATGGAAGGGGTTGCTGAACAATACCGCCAGAAGCTGGACGAGTAGATATCGCCATATAGGAGATGCCAACGGTCCTGGAAAGAAATGGCAGTACGAATAAGAGGTTGATAGCTGAAGCGCAGGAGAACTTGGAAAGAAACAGTATGCGGATGTTTTACGCAACTGTCCATATGGCACGCGGCAAAAGACTGCGCCAGTGCCCGCCATGTGAAATAACCAAGAGGCGAGTTTGTTGACACACAAGAATATGGTGGAGCCACGTGGAAGAAGCACTTCAAAGATTTGGTGAACGGTTTAAGCGAAGGTGTATTAAGGTGATTATACAATCAAGCCATGTGGTGAATTTCAAATTCACCACACGGTTTTCCACTCCTATTATCAAAAGTTCAAACCCAGCGTAATATTTGTTGTACAATGCTGAAATTAAAGTCGATTGCTTAGCATGAGTAATCAAACGATCTACAGATGTTGTGATCCCCATGGGCGTCGTTGTTCTCTCAATTCGTGCTCTTGAAAAATCACTAGAAAAAGCACGTGGTTTCCAAGATGGCCGATTTGTGGCTTTGTTGTATAACCACCTTAAGGAGGAGGATGGACATAGTCAACGCTGGTTGAGATAAATAAATAAGACACTATATGGGGGCAGCAGGGACTATGTCTAAGGGCTTGACGATCCCTACCCAGGTCATCAGCGAGTTGTGGTGCCTGCCTAGGATGGGAGGGGGGCTTGACAGTGAGTTCTGTTAAACTTCTATAAAAAGCTGCATGTATCCGCAAGCAAGCTCCGCCAAAGCGACCGAGTGCCGCTCAAAGCACACAAGCCCAAGTCCTGGTGTTATGTCGGACGACCCTCCGACGAGGCTGGAGGTTTGCGCAGGCCCAATGAGCCGCCTTTAAAAACACTTCTGACGGCGACCGGAACGTTGGTGAGCGAGCACTTTACACTGCACCGGAGCTTGGTGGGTGGTAATGAGGGTGGAAATGGGTGGAAAAATCACACCTCACCCACGGCTAGGACGAATAGCTGGTTTATATTGGGGATCCACTGCTCGATCTCGTTGATCGTCTGACTCACTCGGTGACGGTTAGAAACAGCCGCGCGTGTAGGGGAGAGACGTTCAATATGCGCCCCCTAAGCAAATCTTCGAATTTAACGATGATAATGGTCGAAATTATGTACTTCCAATGTGTTAACCACTAATTTAACTTACCATCTATGACACGGAATAAAAATTTGGACGAAAAACCAATTATATTCCGAGAAAACGATTTTATTTTGAAGCGCTGCATTTTCGTGCAATTTCAAACCATGCGGGTTGAAACGCGCCACCCCGAGGCTAAAACGCGCCAGCCTAAAAATGTAAACAAACAGCAGTGAACTGACAGAAGAATCAAGTATCAATTTATGAAAAGTCCTATTCTCGTTTCCACTGCAATGAAATGTAAATTAATTTTTTTGCTAAATTTTCGTGTAACTAGTTGATGTGTGCATACAAGATATGTTTATTCTTTAATTTATTTGGTGGGCGCATGTGACCTTGTGCATTACAGAGCCAAATCACGATTTTCTGTGCATGGTATATGTATCACACTTCCAAGAAGTGACATCATGGTCTACATGAGTAACCAACGATCTATCGGACTGCTTCGAATGTGATATATGCCCTTTGTGATACGTAGAATAGAACGTGTTCACATCATAGGTTCTTGATAGTCCAAGAAATCTCTGGATTAAGGCTATAAAGTCTATAGAAGCAACAAAAAATCGATCGAACGGTTTTAAACATGGTACATGCCTTTTATGACACATAGAATAGAATGCGTACCCAGCATAGGTTCTTGGTCATCCAAGAAATCCCTGGAATAGGCCTTTCGGTCTACACGCGGAACCAAAGATTTCTTAGATTGTTTCAAATATGGGACTTGCCCTTTGTGATGCACAGAATATAATGTGATCAAAGTATGAGTTCTTGGCCATCCAAGAAATCCCTGGAACAGGCCTTTAGGTCTACATGCGGATCCAAAGATTACTTGAATGCGAAGTGGTATTACCTGTTGCCATGGGTTGTAGGTAGTCTACGAACTCCATACATTCAAGGTCTGTTGATTAACCTTCGTATTGGAGGCAGATATTGAAGAATAAACAAGTTGTGTGACCCCTTCTTGGTATATGTTTGTATTCCAAGTAGTTCTTGTTGTTGTCGTGGGCTCCAGAAAGTCTTCGAACTCCATAGAGTCAAGGTATGTAGATCAACCTCCGTAATGGAGGCAGCTATTGGAGAATAACCAAGTTTTGTGACCCCTTCTAGGTATATGTTTGTATTTCGAGTAGTTCTTGATGTTGTCACTGATGCCAGGTAGTCTACAAAATCCATAGATTCAAATCCAACCTACATAATGGAGGCAGTTATTGAAAAATAAACGTTATAAAGTTGTGTAATCCCTTCTTGGTATATGTTTGTATTGCAAGTAGTTCTTGTTGTTGACGTGGGCTTCAGATAGTCTACGAACTCCATAGTTTCAAGGTCCGTGGATCAACCTCCGTAATGGAGGCAGCTATTGAAAAATAAACAAGTTGCGTGACTCCTAGTGAGTATGTGTTTGTATTCCGAGTTGTTGTCGTGGGCTCCAGGTAGTGTACGAACTCCATAGATTCAAGGTTTGTAGATCAACCTCCGAAATGGAGGCAGCTATTGGAGAATAAACAAGTTGTATGACCCCTTCTTGGTATATAATTGTATTCCAAGCAGTTTTTATTGTTGTCGTGGGCTCCAGCTAGTCTACGAACTCCATAGAGTCAAGGTCTGTAGATCAACCTCCGTAATGGAGGCAGCTATTGGAGAATAAACAAGTTGTGTGACCCTTTTTTGGCATATGTTTGTACTCCAACTAGTTTTTGTTGTTGTCATTGGTGCCAGGTAGTCTACGAACTCCATAGAGTCAAGCCCTGTGGATCAACCTCCGTAATGGAGGCAGTTATTGAAAAATAAACAAGTTGTATGACCCTTTATTGTTATATGTTTGTAGTCCAAATAGTTCTTGATGTTGTCGTGGGCTTCAGGTAGTCTACGAACTCCATAGAATCAAGGTCCATGGGTCAACCTCCGTAATGGAGGCAGATATTGAAGAATAAACAAGTTGTGTGACCCCTTTTTGGTATATGTTTGTACTCCAAGTAGTTTTTGTTTTTGTCATTGGTACCAGGTAGTCTACGAACTTCATTGAGTCAAGGCCTGTGGATCAACCTCCGTAACGGAGGCAGTTATTTATTGTTATTTATTGAAAAATAAACAAGTTGTGTAACCCCTTCTTGGTAAATGTTAGTATTCCAAGTAGTTCTTGTTGTTGTCGTAGGCTCCAGGTAGTCTTCAAACTCCATAGAGTCAAGGTCTGTGGATCATCTTCCGAAACGGAGGCAGTTGTTGAAGAATAAACAAATGGTGTGACTTCTTCCTGATATATGTTTGTATTTCGAGTAGTTCTTGTTGTTGTCGTGAATTCCCAGGTAGTCTACTCCATAGAATCAAGGTCGGTGTATCAACCAGGGTTGTAAATTTTCGGCAGCACTGGATGAAGGTGATGTTTTTTTATATCATGTTTTTATTTTCTTCCTGCTTTGAAATCAACCTCACATTCCCGGAGAGGCAGAAAAGTAAACAACAGAACTCACATCACCCACTGCGCCGCGAAGATGAAATTTACCACAGCAAAATGTACACATTCACCCACCAAATTGAAAAAATTCACCACGCGTTTAAATGTGCCACTCACAGTCATACGGTACGGCGCGAACTGAGCAGCCTGTCAGAGCGACTTGTGAGTGGCTGAATGCGAAATTGAACTGTCGGTGTTGGAAGTGATTTTTCGGCTGCACCCAGTCGCACTCACCACGGCGGCGATGAAGGCGACTGCAGATTATACTGAGATCCATGTTTTTCACTGCATTGACTGTGAAATATTTCTACCCTGGTATCAACCACTTTAATGGAGGCAGTTTTTTGAAAACAAGTAAGTTGTGTGCCCCTTCTTGGTATATGTTTGTCTTTAAAGTAGTTCTTTTTGATGTCGTGGGCTCCGTAATGGACGTAATTATTGTGCATTGAACACTTTTTGTGACCCCTTTTTTGGTACAGTAATATCCCGATTTTTTCAATCCTAGTAAATTTTGGGGGGATGAAGTAGAAAAAGGCAAAATACGTGAGAGGAACCCGTAATTTCTTGTCGAACAGGCTTACAAAATTCTTGACAGATTCTCTGTAATGATCCATAATAAACCACAGGCGGTGAAAGTTATTTCATGAAATTTATTATTGTTTTCGGTATTATTTGAAAACAATAGAAACGACAAAAAAAATATTAAAAACTTTTGTGGTGATAAAATCGGGTCGAAAACGTGGTAAAATCGGGGTCGACAAAATCGAGTAAATACTGTATATGTTCGCATCCCATGTGGTGCATGTTATTGTCATGGGTTCGAAGTAATCTACGAAATTCGTAGAGTTAGGGCCTGCTGATTAACCTCCGTGATGAAGCCATTTATCGAAAAACTAACAGTGGGTAATGTCTGTGACATAACCGCGAAGTGGACGTAGGACTTGGCTTGATCATGCATGTAAAAATAAATATTTTGCTCAGCATTATTACACGTTTCGTTACCAATCTAGAGAAAAAATATCAAAATGGAAGGCTATCAATCGATTTTTTATCTAATGTTGATTGTCTAATGTTTAATGTCTAATGTAAAAAGATAATTCTTTGATTTCTAGAGACGCAATATCATCATCCCTGTCCGGGCTGACAATAGTCATTCTCGTCGTATGAAGAAAGCGAAAAAAATATAGTCTTCGTCATAACATTGCCCGACGTGACACCTATTCGGTTTCTGCATGCCGCATGCCTACCACGAAGATAGTCGTGAAGCCAAAAGTAAAAAGACGATTTCCGTCGTCACTTCTTCATATAATCGATTGCACGTCATTATAGACGGAGTAGTTAAAAACATAATGACGTCTAGAATAAAGAAATAGTACGAATTTTGGTAACATAAATGTTTCGATAGCATTTATAACATCTTCATACGTTACTTCAAATTCATTTTCACAAAGAAATAATAAAAATCTTCGCTGGGCAGCTGCCGCTTGAAGAATAATTGTAAGAAGTCTTCGTTCTTCGCTGTCGTCATGACGATTTGGTTGCACGACGAAAGCTAGCGTTGTGCGCGTCATTGACGATGCGTCGAGTAGCAATGAAGCCAATAAATCTCGTCGCTACTGCCGTTTTTCTTGCTGCGACGATGACTATTGTCAGGCCTGTCCCTGTCGCTGGATGTTGGTTCTCTACCGACCGCTCAAGATAAAATTTGAGCAGGAACTAAACTCGCGTGAGCCATGATTTTATCATTATATCAGAACTCTAGCCGAAGCTCCGCCCCTTTGATGAATAAGACCATTGAACATCGTTTGCTCACTGCTAGTCGTGGGTAATTAAAGTGACAAAACATTTCAAAATTATTATTTTCTAAATAATAACTAATGAATAAAAGAATTCACTATCAAAATAATTATATATGGGACATTCGAAGTATTTTCAATGCCATAATTGCCAAAAAAGATGAACTATAGCATAGGAAATCCGCCGAAGCTCCGCCTTTTCGATGAATAATACCATTGTAAATCAGCTGATGGCTACACCTTTACATTGATCAATAAAGCGAATGATTTCTTCATTATAGCATTGCAACTTAAGCCGATGTTCCACCTCTTTGATGAATACATCGCAAAACATTTGTTGGTTCTACCTTTACGTTGACCAACCAAGCAAGAATCCCCATATATTGGGCAACAGACAGCACATTCACACCATCTTGGGTTACCAAAGATGACTAACGCCTAAAATGATTGCCAGGGTGCGATAATTGCAAATATTACACTAATTTTACAATTTTTGAAAATTTTAATTACATTTTTCAACATTTCATTTTTAAACTAAGATTCCAAAATGGGATCATGTGATGATTTCTAGCACATTATTTCGACATGTTATGCTGCACATTGAATTATACGTTTAAGCACCCCTCGCAAAGTCTCTTCGCTACATTTCTTGTCTTTTGTGATACCGCGACGCTACTGAGTTAACTCTTCAAATTAGCTAGAGTGGTAGTAGTGGTAATAGCGTCACGGTAATAAAATCACGTTAACCAAGAATATTCAAAAGCTTTATACCAACGTTTGAAAGTTACACAAAATTCAGTAACTATTTACCTATTTACATCAACAAATAAATCAAATTTTAAATTGAAATACTCAAGAGACTCAAAACAGTGACAATTTTTGAAATTCTAATGGAGAAATTTCAAAAATTTTCGTTGAAATCTTAGAATAAGAAACGCATTTTCTTTTGTCGTGAGCGAGGAAGACAGAATTTTGTAACAATTCATCGCCAGGAACGCGAATTAATAAAATTGTCACGCAAACGCTCTCTAATTTGTTGATTGTACTACATTTTCAAAATGATTCTATTGCGAAAAACTCTTTAGTAAGTATATTAGTGGTTCTGAAAAGATCCATTCACAATGTTAGATGTAAATTTCCTCTTGAGCGGTTCAACTGGGAGTTTATGATTGTTTAAAACATTATGAATCGATGTCTGCAGGAATACCAAACGCTTAACCGCTGCTGCCATCGGCCGAGAAAACTTGATCAGTAGTGTTGTCGTGACGATTCTGTCGTGTGACGATTCTGCCTTGCTCTTAAAAAGGCTTTAGGTTTGCGAATGCGTGGCTGATGATGATGCAACCGTTAAAAAATTCCGACGATGCGATGCTGTTATTGCTTTGCCTGTTTCGGTCAGATTGAGAGGAAGAATTCGCGCTGTGCTATTTTATGCCTTCTTAGCAGACCTAGCGTGAGCTCATTCGTTGACGTCTGCACCAATCAGAACGTGGTAATGGAATGATGCAAAAATGATGCGGTACCCATATCTATAGGTTTTCGTGAATTCAATGTTTTGCTTTGAAAACAGTTTTAGGCCTATTGAAACAAGTTTTCGGATATTATCAAGCATTAATATGAAAGGCATACTTGAAAGCTGTCGATTGAGGGGTTAACTGCAGAAATCTGTTCACTAGGGTAAAAGCTGTTACCATTTGAAATCTTTCAACACAGCGTAACGCGGCCGATTTAGAAATTTTGAAATGACACCCGGTATAGTAAAGAGAGACGTAAGTCCTACGTCAAAATATTTGGTAGGCGTACTAGCAAAAACAATCCATCATAACCTGTACCATATAGTTTTCCATGATAAGTTCCTAATTTTGAGAAAACCCGAGTTAGATGTCTTTCGCCACATAAATTTCTGGAGGTTAACTCATGCTGGCTATTTGCGCATATACGATAGCGCCTGGCTGTGGAAGTGGCGGGTAGAAAATCAGCCACTGCCAATAATTCATTCATATCACTTCAAGACAAAATTTCCAATACGACTTATCTGCTTTTGTAAACAAAGATTCAAACGACGATTTGACGAATCTGATAGCTCTCCCACGCAAACCAACGCCATCAATAGGTAGCGGAAACCTTCATCTACCTATTGATGGTGTTGGTTTGCGTGGGAGAGCTATCAGATTCGTCAAATCGTCGTTTGAATCTATGTTTACAAAAGCAGATAAGTCGTTTTGAAAATTTTGTCTTGACTTGATCAGTGTTGTCATTAACAGTCTATGGTCACACCGCCGAGCGGCGCTTACTGTTGACTTCTCCTTTGTGCGACCTCGACAATGCCGGACCGAAAATGCCGATGATGCTGACGATTCTGCCTTGCTCTTCATAAAGCTTAAGTTTGCGATTGCGTAGCTGAGACGATGGAGCAACACTTCAAAAGTTCTGGCGATGCTGTGGTTGCTTTGCCTGTTCTTGTCAGATCTCAGGGTCAGATTGAGAGGAAAAAAATCGTGCTGCGCTTTTTTATGCCTTTCTGACCTAGCGAGAGCTCATTCGCTGACGTCTGCACCAATCAGAGCGTGGCAATGGAATGATGCAAGAATGATGCGGTACTCATATTTATAGGTTCTCGTGAATTCAATATTTTGCTTTGAAAACAGTTTTGGGCCTATTGAAATAAGTTTTCGGATATTATCAAGCATGAATATGAAAGGCATACTTGAAAGCAGTTGATTGAGTGGTTAACTGCAGAAAACTGTTCAATAGGGCAAAAGCTATTAACGTTTGAAATCTTTCAACACAGCGTAACGCGGTCGATTTAAAAAAATTGAAATGACACCCGGTATAGTAAAGAGAGACGTAAGTCCTACGTCAAAAATAACAAGCTGTGCAACCTCATCTGAGTGAATGTATGCATTCCAAGTAGTTGTACTTGTTTCCATGGTAGTAGGAACTATGTATGAACTCGATACGTACCATAAAGGGCATGTTCAACTTTTCAAACAGGCCAAAAGATCTCTGATTACGCGTGTAGATCTAAAAGGCCCTCCCCAGGTCTAAAAGGCCCTCCCCAGGTTATCCCTCCCCAGGCCATCTGCGAGTTGTGGCGCCTGTCTAGGATGTGGTGGAGTTTGACAGTGGGCCCTGGTAAACCTCTATAAAAAGCTGCATGAATCCGCAAGTAGGTTCCGCCAAAGCGACCGTGTGCCGCTCAAAGCGCACAAGCATAAGTCCTGGTGTTAGGTGGGACGCTTAACAGCCCTGACACGACGGCCCTCTGACGAAACAGGACTTCCACAGTTATTAACTGCGAGGATTCTAAGCCAAATTATCATTTTTGCATTCGTATATCAATGAGGCTAACACGATGATACTTTTATGCCCAGTGAAGTCGAGACAATTTCCAATCCGAAAACTGCGTAGACCAGCACCGGGATTTAAACCCAGCCACCCTCAGCATGGTCTTGCTTTGTAGCCGCGCGTCTTACCGCACGGCTAAGGAGGGCCCCTACCACAAAGGGCTTGTACCACCTGTTGAGCAATCCGAAAGATCTCTGGTTACGCATGTAGATCTAAAGACATATTCCCGAATTTTCTTGGATGACCGTAAATCTATGCAATGGACGCATTCTATTATATGTACCACAAAGGAGTTGTACCACTGTTGAAACAAGTCGGAAGATCTCTGGTTACGCGTGTAGATCTTAAAGTCTATTCCAGAGTTTTTTGGGAGACTATGAACCCATGCGATGGACGTATTCTTTTATATGTGCCACTTTTAAAACAAGCCGAAAGAGCTCTGTTTACGCGTGTAGATCTTAAGGCGTATTCCAAAGTTTTCTTGGATGAATATGAACCTATGCAATAGACGCATTCTATTCTATGTGCCGCAAAGGGGTTGTACCAATTTTGAAACAAGCCGAAAGAGCTCTGGTTACGCGTGTAGATCTTAAGGTCTATTCCAGAGTTTTCTTGGATCACCGTGAACCTATGCAATGGACGCATTCTATTCTATGTATCACAAAGGGGTTGTACCACTTTTGAAACAAGTCGAAAGATCTCTGGTTACGCGTGTAGATCTCAAGGGTTATTCCAAAGTTTTATTGAGTGACTATGAGCCTATGCAATGGACGCATTCTATTCTATGTGCCACAAAGGGGTTGTACCAGTTTTGAAACAAGCCGAAAGAGCTCTGGTTACGCGTGTAGATCTTAAAGCGTATTCCAGAGTTTTCTTGGATCACCGTGAACCTAAACAAGCTAAAAGATCTCTGGTTACGCATTTAGATCGTAAGGCCTATTCCGTAGTTTTATTGGATGACTATGAACCTATGCAATGGACGCATTCCATTATATGTACCACAAAGGGGTTGTACCAATTTTGAAACAAGCCGAAAGAGCTCTGGTCACGCGTGTAGATCTTAGGGATCTTATGTGCCACAAAGGGGTTGTACCACTTTTGAAACAAGTCGAAAGATCTCTGGTTACGCGTGTAGATCTTAAAGCAAATTCCAGAGTTTTCTTGGATCACCGTGAACCTATGCAATGGACGCATTCTATCCTATGTACCACAAAGGGGTTGTACCACTTTCTACACAAGACGAAAGATTTCTGGTTACGCGTGTAGATCTTAAGGCCTTTTTCAGAGTTTTCTTGGATCACCGTGAACCTATGCAATGGACGCATTCTATTATATGTACCACAAAGGGGTTGTACCACTTTTGAAACAAGCCGAAAGAGCTCTGGTTACGCGTGTATATCTTAAGGCCTTTTCCAGAGTTTTCTTGGATGACCATGAACATATGCAATGGTTGCATTCTATCCAATGTATCACAAAACAAAGGTCCAAGCTCCAGGAGGTTCTCGAAAAACTTTAAAGCCTTGAAAATGATAATGAACGTCTTACTGTGCGTCATCAAGGATCTTTACCACTTATGACTTCTTGATTTCTTGGCGTACCAAGAACATCTTAAGGCCTCAGCCCTCAAACAATGGGACGACCATGATAACGAAAACAATTTGGACGACCCTAATACCGAAATAGGTAAAAGACACATCTTAAGACTAAAAGTGTGTTAAATATCAAACTTTGCTTACCTTAAAGATTGCAAATTTTTTTTACGCTCCAAATTCCAAATAGCGCTCCCTCCTTTCACGCTCAAAATCACAAATAAAGGGAGCGCCCTAAATTCGAAATAACGCTCCCTCTTTTTACGCTCTGATTCAATTTACGCTCCCCCGTTTTGGGCGCAAAAAGAGGTTTTGCAGTACTAGATTTAAAATAGTCCGATAAATCTTGAAGTGACGGGTGTAGATCTTAAGGCCTAACTCCAGGGGTTTCTTGAATGACCCAGAATCTCTTACGATGGCTCATTCTATTCTAACCATCCAAAAGGACATATGCCATAATTTAAACAGTCCAACTGAACTTTTGTTACGCGTGTAGATCAGAGGACCTAATTCCAGGGATTTCTTGGATGACCGAAAACCTCTGCCGTTGACTTATTCTATTCTTCACATCCAAAAGGGCATGTACCACATTTAAAACAGTCCGATTGATCTTTGGTTACGCTTGTAGATCTGAGGACCTAATTCCATGGATTTCTTGGATGACCGAAAACCTCTGCCGTTGACTTATTATATTCTACATCTACACATCCAAGAGGATTTATTGGATGCCCAAAAATCTATGCTGAAAAAAACTCGCATCTATTCTTGCTTTTTTTTCTCTATTCTACAATTTCACTCCTTGTACCTTGCACCTCTCACGTCTCGTTTCTCACTTCTCACATCCCATTTATCAATTGTCATATTCCTCTTCATGCTTTTTTACTCATTTCTCACACAAAGTATCTTGCTTACTACTTCTCCCCTTCTACTACTTGCTTCTCGCTTTTCACTGATCACATCTTATTTCGCACTTTTTACTGCTTGCCTTTCGCTTCTCACTTCTCAATTCTCATTCTTTTTTCTTGCTTCTCCCACCTCACTCCTCAGTTCTCATATCCCAAATCCAGCTTACAATTCACGATTGATTATAAAACTATTTAGGGCTTTTTAGTCGAATTCTGAATTCCTACTTCTCACTTGTTGTTTCTCACTTCTCACTTCTCATCACTCATAACTTCTCACTCATCACTTTTCACTTTTATTCTATCACTTTTCAATTTTTACTTTTTTACTTTTTAATTGATAATATTTTAAAAATAAATTATTATCGGCACACGCCCTTCTCAAACTATGACATCCATAGTTAAGCACATTAGTTGGGCGCGTTTTATCCTGCATGCAGAGGTTTTATTAAAATGTGTGTTTTTCTATGAAGAATGCAGTAAAGTAAACTTTTTAGTAACTTGGCACAATCTTTACTAATTTGTTTTTCCAGACATGTGCAAAGATTATTGAAAAAAATGTTTTTATCTAGTGGAAAATCCTTAAGGGAACGGAAGCTTAAATTTTATCAAAAGGAGGAAAAAAAATTATTTTTAAAAAATTTATTAAAGACGTCTTAACAATTATTTTTAATTTGTTGATCTAGATTCTAGAAACATGTTTAGGCGTCAGCTGCCATCGGTTTTGTAACTTAATTTAGCCTATTAACCCAGAAAATGCAATGGCTCGTATTAGCTGACTGGCGCATTTTAAACCTAGTTCCCCTACTTACGTTGGGTACACATAAGCACCCCACGTTGAGTAGGGAATCCTATTCAACGAGATAATTAGGCCGACATTTATAGTCAATAGTCATTTCTGGAGATTGTCGCTTTCTCCCAGGGATGCCAGATACAATTTTTAGAAGTCTGTATTAATCTCAGCAAAATGTCTGTATTTGTCTGTATGGAGTTCATAAGGTACAGGAATTAGAAAATTATTTAAAAATCATGCACTTTTGATAACGTAGAATATCGAAGTTTCAAGAATCAAAATGTCGGTGTAGGACTTAGTCGCGTCAAGTATGATATACTAAAGTCAAGTAAGGTTGCTGTTGAGGTCGAAATACGTATTTTTGGAAACTACTCTAAAGTTACAATCAAGTGGTGGAATTAAACGGGATAATACTTTCTTGTCTTATGCTAAGTGAAGATATTCCACTACAAAGCTCTTAATAATGTTCTTATCAATATGTATGTTGTTCATTAGCATAAATTGATAATACATACGCAACTTTCTAACTGAAAATCCGTTGGGAAGTTCAAAAGAGTTCAAATCGGAGGAGAGGCACAGAAGGAATAAATCCGCTAAGAAACCCAAAGAACAAAACGGACATCTTTTGGGTTTACAAACAGAGTAAACCTTTGGTCTTTCGAACTTGTTTGGGCGCTTTTGAACAAAATCGTTTCGGCTTCCGAACGTGGCTTTGGAATCCCAAAAGGATATTCCTTTTACAGAGACAGAAAAGATGCATTCAGAAGTCCAAATGGCTCCACTTGGAATTCCAAAAGTATACCTTTCGAAATTTTAAAACCAAGTCCGTTTGAAAGTAAAGTCCAAAATAATTTCGTAAATTTTTCCCAACAAGGTTTCGTTCGGAAATCCAAAAGAATTCTGTTTAGGAAGCCCAAAAGAATTTCTTCCAGAATCCTAAATAATTTCGCTCTGAAACTCAGAGAAAGGCCTTGTTTTCGGCATATAAACCGTTATTTTTTGGTTTTCGGCTTTTGGAAAAATCTCTTCTAGGTTTTCGAATTGATTCCTTTCGCGCTTCCTAGACAAATCCTGTTAGAGCTTCGGTAGGAAATCTATAAGTATTCTAATCAGAATCTCTTGCCCAGAAGCAGAAAAAGATTCCGTTCAGAAGCCCAGAACGCTCTAATCGAAAGTCCAAAAGATTCCGTTCGGAAGACCAAAAGTATTCCGTTCTTAATTCTAGAATGGTTTTGTTCAGAATCTTATCAATTCCGTATGGAAGTCCGAAAGGATTTCTTTGGGAAGTGATTACAGAGTGATTACTTTCAAAAACCCAAAAGAATTTCGTTCAGAAAATCGAATAGATTCCGTAAGTGAACTCAGAAGGATTACGTTCGGAAGTTCACATAATTCTGATCGAAAATCCGTACGATCGGATATCTTTTGGGCAACCTAATGGTATTTTTTTGCTTTTGAATGGCTTTAGAATGGATTAATTTTGGATTTTGGCTTTAGAATGGATTAATTTTGCACGAAAAAAAAAATCCAATTTGCTATAATTATCTTTTACTGAATGCAGAAATTGAACGCGTTGACCATATCAAGGATTTGGAAGTAATCATGGATTCCCAACTCACATTTAAGCCTTGATTTAAGCAGCATTTATCGTACGTGGTGGACAAGACTTCTCTATCTCTCGGATGCATTTTCAGAATTGCTCAAAAAAATCACTGATATCTAATGCCTTGAAGTGTTATACTGCTCCTTATCGCGTTCCATCAGAGGTATGGAGCCCAAACTATAACAACGGCGTTGAAAGAATTGAGTCGGTACAACGCAGGTTTTTGGGTTTCGCACTACGTAAGTTACCCTGGAGAAATTCTGTTCAATTGCCGAGTTATCACGATCGTTGTCAACTAATTCACCTGGAGCCCCTGCATGTGCGTAGGAATACGGCTAGGGCTTTGTTTATTGCTGACGCTCTTCAAGGTCGCTTAGATTGTCCATCGCTTCTTGGGCAAGTGAACATCACCGTTGCTCCTCGGTCTTTGAGAAATAACTCCTTGCTCCGTTTACCGTTTCAACGTACCAATTACAGCTTGTACGGTGCTATGACTGTACTACAAAGGATATTTAATAAAGTTGCTTCATCGTTCGACATGCAGGACATGCGACTTCCGGCTCCAAATCTCCAGGAAATCCAGGAGGAGATCGGCCGGCTGGAAAACAACAAAGCCCCTGGAGTTCAGAGGCGCATCCACATTCCGAGTCGTGGGTAGGACAAATAGGAAATGCCGATTTGGGCAACTGGTATTAACAGTCGAGTCAAGTACGAGACACTGAAGGCGATCTTACGTATCTGTAGGTCGAAATACGTAGCTGTCAAGGTACAATTAACTGGTGGAATTAAATGGGATTGTACAAACTCGTCTTATGACAAGTGATTAACAGTAGCATTAATCGGTTTGCAGGCGTTACAAGACTATTTTGTCACTTACATCCGTTAACACAAATAATAATTTTGGACTGATCACTGGAAGCAAGGCACTCTTCAACAGTCGAGATCTATCCTGGCCCCGTTCTTGTGAATGCTAGAGGGAAAAGAATGGTTAATTGGGACACCTATACTTAATAAAGGAGCAGAGAACTCTACGTCCTCCCATCGATGCCATGGGAAATTTTGGAACTGTTAGTGTGAAAGCTGTAACGGTAGGAATCGTTTTGGTAGAACGTGAAACACAGAAAGAACTAAGGTATACAGAATAGGAAAGGGCGAGCCTGTGATCGAACCCATGATCTCCTGCTCATAGGCAGAAACGATAGCCGCTAGACCACCGATCATGTCTCCGATTTGGGCAACAGTTCTGGTATTGAGAAATCAATGCAAATTTTACCTATAGTATAGTGCCGCTGAAAGCATAACTGTACGCATGTTCATATGGAATCCATTTCAAAATGGAAAAGTTATGCTTCCATTATAATCAATTCTAAAAATAATCAGAACTTGAAAAGTTCTTGTGGCCTGAATATTTAATATTTAATATTGATAAAATTTCCTCGATTTTTAAGAGAAAGATTGCTTTTCCATTATCGATTATCGAATATATTTACAAGCTTCTGTTTTCGGAGCTCAGAACACTTTAAGAGCAGTCTTCGGTATGTTTCTGATTCCTCTGATTTCAATAGATCTTTTGAGGTTTGAAGAAGACTTTTTCCGTAGCCTTTTAATAATCCATTCAATCGTGCTTTATCATAACTTCTAAAATATTTAATTAATCGCATTTGCAGATTTCAACAACTTCTATTTCACCTCTGTAAAACCTAGACATCTTTGAGCGCTTTAGGGATTTAAAAGTGCCTGAAGTCCTAATCAACAATCAGTAGTCTATTGCTTTAGGATCCCAAAAACATCTATGATTATTGTTTGGATTCTTGCCATTAAATGACTTCATATGTTCTTACCACAATCATGGGTAGGACAATGCTTTGACTGTCCCACCCAGGTAAATTCATGCGTAGGACATGTCCTACCTGTCCCACCCACTCCCGGCGCCACTGCTGGAGTTGACCAACTACCAGGAGAGCTGTTTAAACATGGTGGTAAGGCACTGGCGAGAGCGCTGCACTGAGTAATTACCAAGGTTTGGGAGGATGAGGTTCTGCCGCAGAAGTGGATGGAAGGTGTCGTGTGTCCCATCTACAAAAAGGACGATAAGCTGGAATGTAGCAAATACCGCGCAATTACATTGCTGAACGCCGCCTCAAGGTACTCTCCCAAATATTATGCCGCCGACTAACACCAATTGCAAGAGAGTTCGTGAAGCAGTGCTAGGCGGGATTTATGGGTGAACGCTCTACCACAGACCAGGTGTTCGCCGTACGTCAGGTATTGCAAAAATGTCGCGAATACAACATGCCCACACATCATCTATTTATCGACTTCAAAGCCGCATACGATACAATCGATCGGGACCAGCTATATGGCAGCTTATGCACGAAAACGGATTTCCGGATAAACTGATACGGTTGATCAAAGTGACGATGGATCGGGTGATGTGCGTAGTTCGAGTTTCAGGGGCATTTTCGAGTCCCTTCGAAACGCGCAGAGGGTTACGGCAAGGTGATGGTCTACTATTCAACATCGCTTTGGAGCGAGTAATACGAAGGGCAGGGATTGACACGAGTGGTACGATTTTAACGAAGTCCGTCCAGTTATTTGGTTTCGCCGACGACATTGATATCACGTAATTTTGAGAGGATGGAGGAGGCCTACATCAGACTGAAAAACGAAGCTGAACGGATTGGACTAGCCATCAACAAGTCGAAGACGAAGTACATGATAGGAAGAGGCTCAAGAGAGGACAACGTAAGCCACCCACCACGAGTTTGGATTGGTGGTGACGAAATCGAGGTGGTTAAAGAATTCGTGTGTTTGGGCTCACTGGTGACCTCCGATAACGATACTAGCAGAGAAATTCGGAGACGCATCATGGCAGGAAATCTTACGTACTTTGGAATACGCAAAACGGTCCGATCGAATAGAGTTCGCCGCCGTATCCAACTGACTATCTACCAAACGCTTATTAGACCGGTAGTTCTCTAGGGACACGAGACCTGGACGATGCTCGTGGAGGACCAACGTGCACTGGGAGTTTTCAAAAGGAAAGGGTTGCGTACCATCTATAACGCTATCTGACGGCTTCCGAAGCGCTTCCGTATGAAAACAAATTCTATCCTTTCCGTGCGCGTCCAAGAGAAAGATGATAAACGCGATGCGCGATGATTAAACGTCAGATAGCCTTATGGTGGGTGCAGATGGCAGTCGGTACGTGGAGGAGGTGAATGAACCACGAGTTGCATCAGCTGTTTGGAGAACCATTCATCGTTCACACCGCGAAAATCGGAAGACTGCGGTGGGCCGGGCACATAGCCAGAATGTCCGACTGTAATCCGATGAAAATGGTTCTCGGTAACGATCCGACGGTAACAAGAAGGCGAACTGCACAGCCAGCAAGGTGAATCGATCAGGTGGAAGACGATTTGCGGACCCACCGCAGACTGCGTGGCTGGCGACGTTCAGCCATGGACCGAGCTGAATGGAGAAGACTTTTATGCACTGCACAGGCCACTCCGGCCTTAGTCTGATGATAAATAATGAGCTTAAAAACAGTAAAGCTGCTGGGAAGGACGAGATCCCGGTCGAGCTTCCCAAATTTGAAAGTGCGCAGCAGCATTAATCGATACTCCACATTATTTTTAAAAAAATATGGAAGGATGAAGAACTGCCTACCGGTGGATGGTCTCATTTGCCCGATCTATATAAGAAAGAGCACAGACTAGAGTGTGCCAACTACAGAAAAAGAAAGGGCACAGGCTATAGTGTTTTTGCTACAGAGGGATCACCCTTCTGAACTAGACGTACAAAATTCTGTCGCGTATTCTGTTTAACAGACTGAGACTTTACAATGTTCTGAAAACTCAGATGTGAATACGTGGACTCTTCTTCTTCTTCTTCTTCTATGGCTCTACATTCCAACTGTAACTTGGCCTGATTTTCAACATAGTGTTCTATTAGCACTTCCACAGTTATTAATTGAAAGCTTTTCCATGCCCGCCATTGCATGAGTTTGAGTATGTATCTTGTGTGGCAAGTACAATGGATACACAATGCCCAGGGAGTCAAGAATGTTTCTCATCTGTGGTAAGCTGGAAATGATTGAGTTTGTGGGTAGGATGGATAAACGATTTACAAAATAAACCAAAATGCAAATGTTACAAATATGCGATCATGGGCAGTATATGGCACCCAAAAAAGTTGTCTAAAATGCACGCTATTTCATGAAGCTTTCCAATTCAAATTAAGGTTATACATACTTTGGGGACTTTTGGAAACTTCCTAGCCTTTTGAAAGTAGGCTTCCGAGCCTTTCGAAAGGAGGTTTCCGAGGTCTTAGAAGGAGGCTTTCGAGCTTCTAGAAAAGAGGCTTCCAAGTCTCTCGAAAGGATTCCTCCGAGCCTGTTAAAAGGAGACATCCGAGACTGTTGAAAGGAGGCCTCTAGGCCTATTGGAAAGATGCCTCCAAGCCTTTTGAACGGATGCTTTCGAGCTTATTGAAAATATGCCTTCGGGCCTCTTGAAAGGAAGCTTCCGAACCTCTTGCAAGGTGGCCTCCGAGCCACTTGAAAGAAGGCCTCCGAGCGTCTTAAAAGGAGATCTGCGAGCCTCTTAATAAAAAGGCCTTCAAGGAAGAGTGGTTGGGTTCGATTCCCGGTGCTGGTCTAGGTAATTTTCGGCTTGGAAATTGTCTCGACTTCCCTGGGCATAAAAGTATCATCGTGTTAGCCTCATAATATACTAATGCAGAAATGGCAATAATGAACACTAAGCTGCAAGGCGGCAATATCCCAGTGGGGGATGTAATGCCAATGAAGAAGAAGAAGAAGTACCGTTCTCAAAGTTCTATGCAAAGTGATCCTAGTCCGGATTCAGGAGATGATCGAAGCAACAATTTGACAGGGTTGTGATATTTTCCACGAATAACACGCACATCACAAATTATTGTTTTATTAATCTGAATCATTGGTTAATGAAAACGAAAACTTACATTTTATTTATTAAAACATGACATTCGATTCTATTTTTCGCTATTCTTTGTTTTTTTTTTTAATTTTAATTCTAAAATTTTGAATTTGTTGGTCGCTTAGCGTTTAATGTTGTCTAAAATTTTCTCCATAAAAGTGGGATAATGTCGATGTCTTGATGTATTCTTTTATGTTTAATTTTGGTTCTCGTCGTAGCGATGCTAGGTCTGCATAATACACAATACACAAATATATGTTCGTAACGAAAATTTATATAACAAGAATATGACTTTGGAATTTGTTTCTCTGGTGTACCTCCGTTCACCATTCTCTTTTATGCAGTACAACACATAATCAATATGTTGTTTCACCTTATTTTGCTTCAGCATTACAATGTTGAGTTAAAAATTGCGATTTTTCTGTAGAATATGTTTAGTAAGTTGTGGTTTCGAAATAATGCATGATTATTTTTGATGTTCAAGTTTAATGGCAATTTAAGCATGTGTTTTCTGATTGAATCCAGAAACCCAAGGTTTGGACAAGATATCATTTTCTGGTACTATAAATTGCCACCAAAAATGCGTTTGATGCCACAATTCAGTAAAACTATCCTTATAGAGTTACAGGTTATTTGATTTGATTGACTAGTTTTTTGTAATATGACATAAGTTTGACGATTTTCTCGGTTAAGAGTGAGGTTGTTCTATTCCGGCATATCATGCTCGCGACGATTTTCTTGGAGCAAAAAATGATGATTACTGTTTCCACATTTCTATTGTGTTTTATGTTTGAAGACGGGGACTTAAGGCAATATCTGTCACTCAATATTTTTGATATTGTGGTTGTATTATGTGGTGGATATATATAACTCCATCGATTATATATATTTGGTTATTGCAGTTTGTGTAACAAAAATGCTGTTTGATAAGATAACTTATAGATGTAGTTCATTTTACTGTAATAAAGATGGGTCTTTGAGTTACGATTCTCACAGACCCGTCTTTGAGTTATATTGTTTATTTGTAATAGATTTTGAAATTAAAAATGACAAAAATCTGAGTGTTGCACGATTTTCCAGTAGATTTGTGTAAGCCTGTTGTAAAATTGATTTGGTTGCAGTTTAATAATTGTATCCGGTTGTATTTATATATTTGACGTATATAAATGTTCTATTGTTTATGTCTTAAAAACTATTGCGCCGTATCAAGTGACAGATGTTGCTCCTTCCCGATTTTGAAGGACCGCTATTTTGCGATCAATTGCAGCAGCTTGTTGAGAGGGGATCTATACGAAGTTTTTTTTACACGACATCGATGTGTGTTTCGGGGTTAGCTATTTGTGACAGTTATTGAACGTTGAATTTATTCAATGATTGGTCAATTTACAATTGTTCGTTTTGAGCAGTGATGACAGTTGAGCTGCTTATTCAATCTCTAGTAATATCTCTAATTAGAAAATTGATCTCGTATGTGGTTTTATAATATTGAAGTAGGTATTTACATTACAAAATGATAAAATAAGAGAAACAAATGAGCTCTTAAGAATTGAATGCACAATAGGGAAAACCTCTTTAGATTGATCAGAAATAATAATTATTTAACTTTGTAAAGCTTCGTGTGTGCTAAAACACATTTTTTCATTTATTATGCACATCCAAAACAAAGAAATTTAAGCTACAATGTCCTAATTATTTGTCTGTAATCGAAGTCACACGATCACGTTTTACGGCATGAACTTGAACGTTAAAATTTTAACGGCGTATACAACACGCTCTATTGTTCATACACTCACTCAAGTAAAAAACCGAAACCGAAATCAGATTTTTCCCACGATCTGTGCATTGAATCTGACTCCGAAAGAGGTGCGCTTTTTTCATTTATCGGGAAAAAATACAATCTTGCTAGACTAATCTGGTTTGCAACTGGATTGTGTACACAAAGTTGTGAACGGCACTTACTTTTACGAAAATAGCTAAGATAGCTGAGATATTACACGAGAAAGATGTGTGACATGGAAGCTCTTCTGACTCCACCTGCAATCATACACGACTTTATCTAATAATGTACTACAATATAGGACAATTGTTACATTACATTAATAACTTTATTATTTTACACGTATTCACACAACATCTTCCATTGCAAGTGCAGCTCTATAGATTTTCCATAAAAAAATTTAAACACAACAATTGTTCCGAAGACATGGGATTTCTGTACAAAATACCGTCGTAAAGACTTCTACATGCATCTTACTTCCTCAGTAGGACGTCAATTGCACGTTTCCGGCCACCGAAGCTTCTCAGCTCATTGTCCACTCGTTTCTGCAAACAATTGTAGATGTCGACATACTGGAGTTCGGCTGCCAAATGTAGTGCGCTATGCCCTGCCTTGTCCTGTACATCCAAGATCAACCCGCGAAGCTTGAGAATTTCCTTCACTACCGACACGTCCCTTGAAAAGACGGAATAATGCAAAATGGTTCGGCCGTCCTCATCCAGCGCATTTCGGTCGATCAACGACCGCTCCAACACGATTCGAACGACGTTCAAGTTTTTGTTCGAAACGGCTGTATGCAGGATCGATTGGCCGTTCCCTAGAGGGATCCTCGGGTCAGCTCCACTATCGAGAAGTATCCTGAAAAGCCGTTCATTTCCGGTCTGTGCGCAAATGTGAAGCGCCGTAAAACCGTCCTGGTTTTGTCCGTTCATGTGATAGCCATGATCTACGTGAAGTTTTACAAAATATTTCACCATCTCCTGAGATCCCTTGAGGACAGCAATGTGAAGGCAGGTATTCTGATGCGTTGATACAGCTAAGACGTGGGTGATTATATCCGGGAAGTTGTTAACAAAATACCGCACTACGTCAAAGCGGTCATACATAGTAGCAATGGTAAGAATATTTTGACCGAATTTCATCGTATGATTAACATTAGCTCCACTCTGCACGAGCACTTCTATTGTTTCGATATCTGCATTGATCACAGCACAGAACAGAGGAGTTAACCCACTGGAGTCAACAAAGTTAACGTCGAAGAATCGTTCTTGCAAGAGATAGCGTAGAATGATGTGCAAGCTTTGCTTTGCAGCTGCGTGCAGCAGGTTCTGCTCCGAATTTTTCACTACGGGTGATATCACAGAAATATTTGCGCCACATTCCAACAGTATGTTAGCGACGTCCAGGAAACCTCTCTGAACTGCAATTGATAATGCGGAGTTCACTTGATACGGATCCAGTGGCCGAGCGTGAGTCAACAGTTTTACTATTTCAATGTTGTGGTTGACTACTGCTAGATGGAGCGGCGTGATGTTATCACAATTCGTAAGGCTCGTATTCGCTCCGTTCTGTAGTAGGACGCGAACTATCTTGGTACTATTCATCAAACATGCTATGTGCAGTGGCGTATCTTGAAATCGGGAACATCGTATGTCTACATCGAATAAACGCGATAGAATTCGCACTCGTCTCTCATCCTTTGCACAATGCAGTGCAGTTAGTGAGTTACTGTTCGAATCCGTCTCTAATTTGTACTGAACGTTTGAAGATTTCAACAGGTATAGAATGTCGAGTGATTTGAGAGAATTCGGTATCTGAACAATTCGATCAAACTGCTTTTGTTTAAGCAGGAGCTTAACGATGCGGATATTTTCTAGCTGTATGGCTAAATCTAATGGTGTTTTGGTCATATGATTCTCCGAATCAATTTTTGCGTTGTGATCCAGCAACAATTTTACGATACCCACACTGCATCGCTTAACAGCTAGATGCAGCGGAGTATTACCTGCCGAATCCTGTAAATTGACGTTACCGTTGTGAGCTAGAAGAAGCTGCAATACTTCTCGATAGCCACTTGTGCAGCAGATGTGAATTGCTGCTTGTCCCCTACCGTCCTTCTTGTTGATGTTGCTCTTAATCCGTTGATCATTGGCGATCATGAAGTTCAGCACGTTAACCCGCTTGTGTTTGGCTGCTGTTGCATAAAGACCAGCGAAATCGACGCAGTTCAACATGAATTCTACTATTTCTTCTTTATCGTCATCGCAGTACTGTAGAAACAGATTGATGCATTCTTGAGTGATCTTCTCGTTCAGAAGATCGTTGTTTTTCAGAAAAATTATCGCTTCGTGATCGTTATTCAAAAACAACCACGTATATTGACTAAAGTTGTTGGTGTACCATCTAGCGCCGGCATTGGTCAGTGTTTTGATCATTTCCAGGTTACTTAGCTTGCAAGCCACATCCAGTGGAGTGAGGTTGTACATATCTCGCTGATTCAGATCATTGCACTGATCCAACAGCAAATTCAAAAGCTCGACATTGCCAGAAAGGACTGCGTAATGGAGGATCTCAACGTTGGAGTCTTGATTGATGTCGTAGTCTGGATGATTCTCGAGTAGGCTGATGAACAGTTTGTCGAAGTTGAAAATCATTGGGATGGCATCGATGTGATCGTAGCCAAAGTCGTTCACTATTTTCAACAGAATGTCCTCTTCATTGCTCAACAGTGCGAGACTGTAGCAAAATCTTATTCGAGCAAGAGGGTCAACGATCAGCTCGTGTAGTTTGCCGCTTACGGGAAAAACGTTGATCTCGTTCATTTGATAGCAAAGAGTTTTTAGTAATTCGTGCGCATTCTCCAGATCTAGAAGATGTCCCAGCAGGAGACAGCTTTGCGTTTGTACCAAGTGGTCGACGATCCCGTGATTGAGGTGATTCTTTCCTATCAGATACTGATCACGGTTGATTGTGTCGCATATTTGGGAGGAGTGTTGAAACCTTAAGCTGTCGAAAACGCTGGATTGGTGTTTTAGGCATTTTAATCGATCGTGGAAATCCCAGTTATGGCGATCGTAGATCTCGGAGATGATGTTGTTGGACAATTTTATTATGCTGAGGGTATTTTGCAAAATGGTTTTGAAGCTGACGTTGGGTACGAGTATTTCGTAGGTAATATTCCCGTGCGAAAGGTAGTTCCTTAAGTTACGACCTGACAGAACAGGAACGTAGCTTGACAGACTCTCGCTATTGTTCTGAAGTTTGTGAGACAGTGCCCATGTAGCTTCCAACATGACCATTTCAAATGCGATCTCGTCAACTCGTTCAAGTACCCGTAAGTTCATGTTTTGGTCCAGGAATAGGTTTTGTAATCGCTTGATTTTTTCTTCTGCTATCCGATTTTCTTCTTCCCGGAGCTCGTTCAATATTGATGAATCCAGCTGAATACCGTGTTTGACTAAACATTGACGCAACAGATCGTGCTGGTTGTCTTTTGATTTCTGAAGCAAAGCATCATGTCGTAGGAAACTAAACGATCGTGCGGTTCTTGTTTCTAAGTGATCAATTAAAATCGAATAGTTGTCTGTGGACAATGTTTCGAAAAATTTCAGTAGCTCTGTTTGAGTCGACTCACTTTTCACTTCGTGATGATCGATAGCGAAGATACTCCTTGCTATTAAAAGCATGGATTGTGATTTAGCCGTATCGTCGTTAATCAACTTGAGATCATCATGGAGGTAAAGCAATAGCTGCGACTTTATTTGATTTAGAAAGCATTGATCTACGGTGCGATCCAATCGAAATGATCGTAAGTGAGATCGAGTCAGATGACGAATTTTATCATGACTATGATTAGATTTGATCTTGGACACAATACAATCAATCATGAGAATCGTATTGCTGAATTGTTTGTGTAGCGTATTGTAGTTATCGATCTCTTCCTTGACACGATTCTTTATCTGCTGGATGCGATTATTCGGTTTCAATCGGGCCTTGCATTGCAATTCAAGCAATGAGTCTACAAAAGAGTTGACCTCCAACAGAAGAAATGGTGAAAACTCGAGATCCTTCCAAAAATCCCTAGCATTGTTACGAAATAGATAAGCATAGTAGGACTTCACCTCTTCAATGCATTTAGTGTCGTACAAACGATTCATGAGCGTCTTTATTGCTAGGATGTATTCTAGGTTTTGTACGTACAACAATAAATTTCTTATGATCTTAAGATTTTCGTGCAATTCTGCGTAGTTCACCCTGTCATTACTCACACTACCAAATGATGCGAAATCCTTACTACAGTGCAGCAAGTGGTGACGAATTGTTGTGTCATCGAGAAGGTATTTTTGAACCAAAATGCTCAAGAAGCTGCTTAAATGTCTACCTAAGTGAGGAGTGTCGTTGCAATTTCTGAATGTTTCACCTAACACCTGAATGACTCTCTTAATGGCTAACACGTCAATTTCCCTGCTAGCGTTGAACTTCATGTCGATAACTGAGTTCAAATAGCCCAGAGCACGGTTAATCGAGTGAAGCTCTTTCATTCGACTGTAGTTTTTCGCAAGCTTCTTAAATACTTTCCTGTTTTTATCGGAGATTTTCAGAGGACGTGTCTGTGAACAGTGATAATCAAACTCGTACTCACTCGCTTCGGAGCGTATCTTACGACAGATGTCATCCGATAGAAGATGGTCTCGCTGTATCCGTCTTAGTTGACTAAAAAGTTGCTGCTCGGTGAGGTATTCGTACGCCACTTGACGTTTGCACCAAAGGTCGTGGAACCGTTGGCGATATCCAATCAGGTTTTGACCACCGCTTGTGACCACGTAGTAGCAGAATATTAGCTCCCGGTTCAGCTCCGTTGACCATCGGAACCGTGTGCGCGCTTTCGATGGTGTTAGATGGACGGTTTCAATGGGCGAGGGAGCTGTCGTTGTGGAGTATGAGTCCAAAGCTGAAGACGGTGGACTCGGTGAAGGTGTCAGATTGTTGTAGCAAGGTAGAGCGATTATCTTTCTTAACTCGTTGGCTATCGCTTGCAGGTAGACTAGCAGTTGCCGTTTGTCAATCATCGTCCGGTAGATGTCATAGTGCGGAGGGTTTTTCCATATGTGTAGGAAGATTCCTGGAATGGGAAGATGGAAATTCCGTCGGTTAGACATCAAAAGTATAAAACCCGAGTAGCACAATTTTGACCGATTTGGTTATAGCAACTCATATATGACTGGATTTCGTCAAACACAGATCACAGTAATTCGTTTATGACAAGTGTGCTGCTTGGGAAGACAAAAAATATTTCCAAAAGGTCACATGGAGGTCGCTTAACCACGAAAAGAAAAACCAAATTGACCATGTTCTGATCGATGAACAATTATTTTCCGACATCCTAATTGTCCGTAATTATCACAGCACAACTCGTTTGTTCCTGTTCTAGTTATTACCTGGAGCTATAGGCTTGCTTTTCATGTAATGCTCTCTTGACATTTCCAACTTTATTAATTGAAAGCTTTTCTTTCGTGTGTGGCACTGTGCCCAGAGAACTGAGAATGTTTCCCATCCGCAAACATCGTAGACGGGGACCCAGAATTGAACTCACCATCTTCGAATTAGCAAACCTACGCCTGTATTTGCAAGGCTAGCTGGACACCCATCTTAAGTGTTATGTTAATCTCGTTTCATCACATTGCAATCTAAAACTCATCTTTTGAATGCGATTTCGCCAACAGAACGTCTTACGTTGCATAAACTTACACAAGCAAAAATACTATTTCCACTATTCTGTATTTCATTTTCCAGAACAAAGTTATTACTATCCAAAAAGGTGAGGAGGGAGCTGCTTGTGCCCACTAGTCTGTGATGCTCGTAATTCCCCAAAGGCATCAGCTCGGCACGTTCCAACTATGTGAACGATTTTTCCCAACTGGGCAGCTCGAGTTGGCCCGTGGGAATGGCAAAAGAATACCTTCCTTGGTCGTTTGCAAACACTGACACTTCCTCGGAACAAGAGCGAAAAGAAATGGAAAATAATTTAAAATTTTTGTCGATTAAATCCTATACCCTTCCCGACAGCTGGCCACCACGCACCTGCACCTGGGTCAAAGTGGACAGCCGCGCCTCACCATCCGCACGTGTCGTATACCAACAGTTGGCTGGGCCGATTGGTGATAGCAGTGCTTACTTGCACTTTGGGAATACTCTTTTGCGGAAGTTTTTCCATCTGTTTGTGATGATTTGCCACAATTAATGTATTTTTGCGTGAAGCTGTGTATATGTAAAATGCTGAAGAATATTTGTTTGCTTGTTTAAGAAATTTCGAAAATTCTTTCATTAACTTATACATAGTGTCACAACATATCACGATTACATCGATTTCTACAAAAAATTTCAATCAAACGGCTTATGTCTAGCCGTTAGATGGTAGTTAAATGATTCGAAAAACCCAAAAAAAAAACAGATAAACGTTTCAGTTTGCATGTGAAAACCCCTGATCGATCAACCTATAGCGGTGCAGGTGGCTTTCTCGTGCACTAGGTAATAACTGAAGTGAGAATTTCTTAGCGTCTTGTGTCTGTGTGTGTGTGTGTGTGTATCCAATCTAACCCCCACTGTCTGGCAGTGATGTTATGGAAGAAAGCTGTCTGTTTTACAAAATTTACAGTCAGATTTAGTCCAGGAGTTAGATGGTGCTAGCTCTACTGCAGCTCCAGTGACCCATTTCAGACTGCCTGGTATTTCATGACCAGTCCGAGGTCACTTTTGCTCACAATAAGCCCCGCCTGTTCATGCTACCATTATCAAATGGATAATGGATCCATAAACAGACTTCCGGATTTGAAATCCAGCGCGTATATAGTTTTCTTTTTCAAATAAAATCATAGTATAAATATAATGAAACAATCTCACCAAGTTAATCCTTTTTCGATGAGTGACCTTTGTTGGTTTTAACATATAAGGCCATGGGGACCTCCATCCCGTAGGTGGCCAAGGTGTGGTTTTCGCCAAGTTAACAGCGTCTCTGAATGTAGTAGTTTTTCACACTTCAATCACTCCGAATCTCAACGATCCGATTTTCACGCAGAAACTTTCTTGATTCGCACAAGTCACTTTAAACATATTTCACAATCCTAAATTTAATTACTGGAAATTTTACACTACAGACAAAACAAATAATCAGGATGCTTATTATTCTTCTGAGAACTGCCATCAGCCGAAATTGAAGAAAATCTGGCAGTGAAAATTTTGGCATCCGCCCGTCGCGCGTGGCACACTACGATGAAGTGAGAATTTCTTAGCGTCTTTTCGTGAAAATCGTATTTTGGCCTCATATTACGGTTTAACCAATTTTAAATAGAAAACACTGGGATAGGATTCCCCGTCGGATTGTTGCAAGCAATTCGGTTCAAGAAAAGTGTCTAGAAGATAAACCTAGCATTCTTAGTATTTCTCCAATTCAACAAGCCTCGTTGCATAAACGTACATCTCGTGCTGAAAAAACATCTTTTTGCAGCTAGTTGCACAAACTACTATATTTTGGTGGGGTATAAGGCCGCCCATTTACCGACGGAATTTCAGGTGTTTTTGTATTTTCGTTTGGACTGGAGAACTCTTCAGTAGAAATGATCTACAAGAAAAGGTCTTTTTTGGTGTATGTTGCCATTAGGGTAACCATTTTTTGACAAATTTTGTAGAATGTTTTTATTTTATTTTTTATTTATTTCTATTGATAAAATTATTTTGAGCTTTTTAGTGGAATGTCTTCACTTATCATAAGACGAGTTTGTACCATCCCATTTAAATCCACCACTTGATTGCAGTGTAGAGGTGTGCTTTGGTTCGAAAATCGTCGCAGCGGCGTTTGTTGTAATTTTGGTCGGCGGCGGCGGCGTTTTCGGCGTCACGCCGAAAGCCATTTCAGCCGGCGGCGGCGTCAGCGTGAATCGGTGTGGCCTTTTTGTGTTTGTTTCCTAAAGATTTTTTTCGGATTTTTTTTTCTGAACATATTCAAGACATTAAGGAGAGAATATTTTGTATACCGCCGGAAAAATCTCAAGGATTTCCCTAAAATTTTTTTAAAAAAGTTTTTCAAAAAGATCAATTTGGAAAAAATACTTTCGGATTTTCCACGGGTACTACTTTGAAGTTTTCGCGAGAAATTCTTTGGAATTTCCAAGTGAAACCTTTTTGAATTCCAAAGTAATTGTTTGGAACTTCCGCGGAAAAATCTTGGAAATTCTCATGATAATTTTTTACGGGAAAAGTTCCAAGGAAAGCTGTTCAGAATATCAAAGGAAAGTTCTCCAAAATTTCTGTTGAGTATTAAGCGGAAATTTTTACTAGAAATTTAAAAGGGAAAAGGACAACACCTTTGGCCGTATGATACATTCAGCTAAACATCTTCCGGCATCCACCCAAAAGTCTTTCGGTGGCAAAGCCAGTCGTTCGAATGCCAAGTAGCCGAATAACATGATAAGCCGAAACACATCTAGCCTAATTTAATTTGGCTGAATAATACCTTAGTCCAAAACGATTATAAGATCGAAACAAATCATTTTCGAAATTTGTCGAAAATGTAATTTGACCGAAAGCGACATACAGCCGAAAGAAACATTCGGCCAGACTAGTAATTTGGCCCAAAGAATTGTTTGCCCTAACTGGTAATTTGGCCGAAATGCTGTTTGGTCAAAATGGTCATTTGGTCGAAAATGTCGTTTGACCGAATAGATAACCTGGCCGTGAATCCCATTTGGTAGAAATGGTCTTTTGGCATAAAGAGCCATTTGGCTCGAAAGGGTTTTTTCTGCCAAAAAACAAAATCGGCTAAAAGACCTTATCGGACAAACGGCTTTTCCGACAATATGATCAGTTCAACCGAACGACACTTTCGGTCGATTTTCTATTTCGCCCAAATGACTCTTACTGTCAAACGACCATTTCGGCCAAATCAGCTATTCGGCAAACCGACTGCTGAAAAAGTCGGAGTTCTGCAGAACGGCAGAAGTGCAAGATTGGACGCGTTCGTATTAAGACGCAAAATAGTCTCGAGATCCGCGTATGTGCATTGTGCAGTCGGAGATGAATAAATTAGTGCAAGATTGGACGCGTTCGTCAACAGTTTACATATGCCACCAGGCATCAATGTTGTAACTTTTTTCTCGTCGAAGGCAGCGCAGGTAATTGATTAGTGTTCGGAAGACCGTGTGTTAGTGTTGCGCATGGTTTCGGTCAAATTGCCACCGGACGTGCAAGGTGTGCTTTTTTTCTCGTCGAGGGACGGCGAAGTTAATTGATGTGTGTTCGGAGGATCGTGCGTTAGTGTTACGTGTCGTTTCGGTCGTTCAAAGCGCGATCCTTCACAGTTTGCATATGTCACTGGGCATGCATGATGTGGAGTATGCGTTTGATCATGTTCATGCTCGGTTCCTAGACACTTTACATGATCCGGTATACTTGTGCTTTGAGCGGTCAAAAAATAAATCAATTGGTGCGCGTTTCATCGTGTTCCTGTTCAGTATGTAGGTACACCCGATTCCGTTTTTACACGGATTTTTTTTACACGGCCGTGTAAAAAAACCCCATGCAATTTTTTTGCAAAGTTGCTCCATTTTTCATGATTTGTCGAGAAATCATAAAACTTTTTTTACACGGATTTTCAAATTTTGAACTGAAAACTTTTTTTCACACGTAACGCATCCCCGTGTAAAAAAAATGGGTGTAATTGGTTGGTGTGCGTCCCAATAATAGTTTGCTAAAATTTTTTTGTGATAAAACTGGCACGGTCGCATCATTTATCATAGTGAATCTAGACTAGATCCAACGATGCCTACCTACTAACTGATAATCCTTCCTGTGGTTCTTTTGAAGACGCAGAGACAAACATGTTCTTCAAATACCAAATCACCTATTAATATTCCTTCCCTCTTCCTGGTAGTCAGCAGGACGTGTCCGGCGCCGCTATTGACCATTTTATCATGTGTATTAATTTGAAATTCATTGTACTTCGTTATTCGTATGAGATTGACTGCCACAATTTGCCCGTTGTCAAGTTGCAGGTAGTTCAAGTATGACTAAAAAAACAACAAAACTATTACATTATTTTTCTAGTTTTCAGGTCGCACTAGCCACCAAACAGCGTATTTCAATTCTATCTAAAGCTTTCTAGAACATGCAAAAAATGTAGAAATGAAAATGAAAAAGATATGATGAAAAAACCATTTTTAAGGGGTTGTCAGCATAAAACGTAAAAAATCTACAAAACTAACGGAATTACGAACTTGGTTTCTTCGATGAAGTGTTTCAGGAGAACTTTTACTACAACTTTTATTGTGGATTTACTTGACCAATGGATTCGAAGGTCGGTTCACTTGCCTATCTCAACGTTCCCTTCTCCAGCAAGGTTTGCCAAACTCAATAAATGTTTGGTAGATTACCTTGTTTTTTGCTCCTTGTCTATCAAAACAGATGTTAAAACATCGGAAAAAGAAAGAGAAGTCCGAGGGAAACAGCAAAAAACACGTGGCAGATTTGTCAGTTTTGACAGATTTTACTATGAAGATGGGTGTGAAGGTGAAAACGGCGATTTCAACGACCGTTCAAGGAGCGACTATTTCGAACGGTCGGGTCCAATAGGGAAATCCACGTACAATATAAAGAATCAAATAAATTTTAAAAATAATTTTTTCATTTAACTTTTAGGAGGATTGACCTGTAACCTGAATACCTCCAAAGAAGAATAATAACATACTAATAAAATGTCTCGAAGACACCATTACGCTAAATTGTATAATAAAGGTAGAGGAAGAGGCCCCAAAACGCCCCCCGGGGCAAAACGACTTTCGGGTATTCATTTATATTTACCATGTTTGAGATAGCCTTTATAAAACTAGACGTGAAATTATGTAGGTTAGGCGAAAAAAGTGTCAAAATAATAGATAGGAATGTAGGAAAAACAGAAATTATCCACATTTTGATGAAACATCTAATATTTTTTTTTTTTTTTATTGTCTTTATTAACGAGGTTTTCGGCCCTAGACAAACATCTAATATTTTGGCGAGGCAAAACGCCCTAGTGGAATTATCCTACAATGTACTCGCATATCCACGCACTGTCCATACCAGAATGCTGATGCGCCGACGCGTGGTACGTTGTTCCCTAAGAGCTGCCGGCTAAAAGGCGTTTTGCCTCATGAGTTTTCCAGCAAAGAAATATCACCACTTTTTTGAAATGTATATATTATCAATATGATTGAGATTTTTTCTAATTTTAATATGGCATCAGCTAGCTATATTGTTTAACTGTTGCGTGAGGTACAAACACCCATAAAAATCGTTATAGCTAAGGCATAAAAGCAGTCTATGTTTAGCTAGGGCATATTGCCCCTCCATCCCCTAAAATACTGGACCAATTTGTGTTCATGGAGTCGCATGGTTACTCACCGTTGGGTTGTATGGTTGAATGGTTGGGTTGTACGGCTTCCTAAAGGGATTGTCTTCGGATGTAAAATGATTATTTTTGGGAATCCCAAACGAAGTTTCTTTGGAATTCCAAAAATCTCACAACGAGTTCCTTCGGAATTACAGAAAAAAACGTTTTCTACTCTACCTTACCAAAAACGGAGCACGATTGTGACAGCAATTCCCATTCGTAAAATGGTGGATACTTTCAAAATACCAAAACAAATTTCCAACAGATTGAAATAAATCCCCTTGATATTCGAATACAATTCTATTTGAAGCTTCAAATAGATTTCCCACGAAATCCCAAAGGTTTTTTTTTCTGAATCCTCAAAAGATTCCTTTTTGAATTCCAAAAGTATTCCCTTCTGATTTCTGAGACACAAAAGATTCACTTCCGAAACCCCCAAGCATTACTTTCAAATAGTATAAGGCGACCCAAAAAGATTCTTTTTGGAATCCCATAAAGATTCTCTTTGAAATCTGAAAACGATTCTCTTCGGAATCCGAAAAGAATTCTCTTCGGAATCCCGAAAGCATTTCCTTAGAAATCACAAAATGATTCCTTCCCCAATCACGAATTCTCATCGAAATCTCTGAAGAATTTCCTTAATTCGGAATGGAAGAATGCCGAACGTTGTGGACATTGTGGGTTGCCAAAAAAACGGAACAACTATTCGGATGGGATGCCGCACACTGCAGGCACGGCAAATGCTGGGTAAAGCGTACCATTGGTACTTCGCGTACCTGAAGGAATAAAATAGACCCCATCTCGCGGTCCTTAGCCTCTTACCCAGCAACTCCTATCCCTACCTCCCCGCGGTGCTGGCCGGGATACGAGCAACCTTAGGGAAGATCGGGTAACCAACCCCGGTGGGAACTATGGTCGTATGCTGACAGGGAAGGGGGGTTTGCTCCTCTCCGGAGGTGCAAATCTTATTGAGCGTCTGTTCTCCATGTCAGGATCGGCTCACAACAGCGTCTGTTCTCCATGTTAGGGGCGGCTGATCATCGTCCGAGTGCCAGCGAGGGACTCTAAGTGAAACTGTGCATCATGGTCCACCGGAAATAAGGAGGAATGGTCCTCCGGAAATTTAGGGGGTTTGGTGTCAGACCCTGCAAGCCAGCCTTTAAAAAATCATAAGCAACGAACAATCAACAAGAGAGTACGGACCGAACCATCGGCGAAGACCACTGCGACGAAAAGGGACTAGCGATTGGAAACTCGGTTCGTGGAACTGCAAATCTCTCAACTTCATCGGGAGCACACGCATACTAGCCGATGTGCTCAAGGACCGTGGATTCGGCATCGTAGCGCTGCAGGAGGTTTGTTGGAAGGGATCAATGGTGCGAACGTTTAGAGGTAATCATACCATCTACCAGAGCTGCGGCAACACACATGAGCTGGGAACAGCTTTCATAGTGATGGGCGATATGCAAAGGCGCGTGATCGGGTGGTGGCCGATCAATGAAAGAATGTGCAAGTTGGGGATCAAAGGCCGGTTCTTCAACTTCAGCATAATCAACGTCCATAGCCCACACTCCGGAAGCACTGATGATGATAAGGACGCATTCTACGCGCAGCTGGAACGTGAGTACGACAGCTGCCGCACACTGCAGCAGAGCCGTGATTCGTATATTTCTGAGTTGGTCATCTCATAGAACCATCGGAATCACCACCGCTGTTGTTGACTGCCAGCTGTAGTTTAGCGACGCAGTTCATCAATAGCATCTTGTCTTATATCTTATTATTGGCATTACTGGGACATTGCCGCCTCGCAGATTAGTGTTCATTCAGCACTTCCATAGTTATTAACTGCGAAGTTTCTGAGCCAAGGTACCATTTTTGCATTCGTTTATCATGAGGCTAACACGATGATACTTTTATGTCTAGGGAAATCGAGACAATTCCAATCCGAAAATTGCCTAGACCGGTACCGGGAATCGAACCCAGACACCCTCAGCATGGTCTTGCTTTGTAGCCGCGCGTCTTACCGCTAGGCTAAGGAGGGTCATCAATAGCATACAATAGCAAAAAATCCGGAGTTTTCAGCGTTCATCTGAAAAAAAAAAATAGATTTAGTCAAGGAAAACCAAAATTGTCCTATTCCTTGAACATCAAAAAACTCATATGAAAATAATAAACAAACAGCCAGAATGATAACTATGGCAACAGTAAAATATTAGAACAGTTCAAGTTCCTGTTGAAGCGTTGCTTGGTTTCACTGGGAAATGTACCGAATTCTTAGTACATGGAACCATAAAATGTGTACTGACTTGCTCTGACTCCAACATCTTGATTATTTTATATCTATAGATATGGTGCAACATATGTCTTTCGTCACATAAGATTGAAGTGATCTAATTATTAGGATTTATTGAATTTCGGTTTCTATCGCGATCAAGTTTGTTTCACTAGTTAGAAACATAATATTTAGTCAAAGCTTAAAACGCTAAATCAACATTCCATGTACACATTTTGTGCTCTTTGATCACTCTTTTTATAATGAGGTTTCCTGTTTCATCGTGTTTCTGCTCAGTAATCAGATAGTTTACGCGATCCGATTTTGTTATTCTGTATGGTCGAGATGATAATCAATCAGTGCCTGTTTTCTCGTGTTTCTGCTCAGTAAGCAGATAGTTCGCGCGGTCGAGTGAGCAAATTAATTGGTGCGGGATCGAACGTGTTATAGGTAGGACGCAGAGCATTCGCAAAATCCGAATTTGTGGTTCTGCTTTTAGCGTTCGGTGAATAATTATGCGATTGAACGTTTTTTGTATATGATGCGACACATTTGCAAGCTCCGGGTTACTTTGTTCTGATTTGGACGGTCCATAAGTAAATTAATGAATATATTTGAATAATCAATCATTAATAATAAAGAATTTATTATTATTATTGACAAACGCTCTATATTCGGTTAAACGACTATTTCCCATAAGACGCTCAAAAATAATCACGCTTTATATTGTTGAATAGAGCTTCCAATTATTCACCTTACACACACATGGGTTATCTGCATCTTCACCAGAAGATGTTGAACTATCATTCTTTCCCATCTTTCCATGAATATAACGACGTGGCCAGGTATAATACAACTGCTACGGTATAGGAAAAAGTAATATTCCCAGGGACCATTTTGCGACAATATACAGTAGATTGCTTAATTGAGCAATTTTGTACAATCACGTAAGCTATGGTATGCTTTGATCATTTTTTTTAAATAATGATGGATTCTGCTTAGCTGCTTAATTTGTAAAATCAGAGGTCTCCTTCATGTATGTATCTTGTTTAATATTGGTAAAGATATCCAAATCTAATCTTTGAACATATAGCACAGCATAAAGTTAAATTTATAAATACATATTTTGTTTATTTAATCATCATAGTGCACGTCCGATCATGTCTCCTTTAGCACGCAGAACGATTGTATTATATGATCATCGAAATATCTTCTGCGTTGTGCGGTCGGGAAATCAATCAAATAGAATCAAACTCCAAAGCGAAAATGACTCACCAGCTTCTTTCAAATCGAATATCATATCAACATTTTCCTACATATTCCCTAATTGACATGCATTTGGTCGAGGCCGGTGCTGATATATTTGAAGCTTATATTATTGCAGTTCTTACACATTATAGATAGTCCTAAACAATATATGTTGGTTCTTTTTGTAATTACAGCTGACCTGGCATTAACGGAGTTGGAACCGTGGGTGGTCAATGCTCAGTAGTATCTGTAACACGAATTAATTTACATTTGATTTCAATAAAACAATTGTAAATCGATTGTAAATCGTCATTGTTCGAAAACATCCCTTGGGGTAGGTTGGCCGAAAGTTGTAAATTATTTTTAATTACAAAGTTTTACCGATTCTCCAACAAAATCTGCATTGAAGGAAGAAAAAATGAAAGCAAACGCAAGCTTACACTGGCGGAGGGAAAGAAAGCAGCTAGAGTTGTACCAACATATTACAGAATTATATAATTGTGTAATATGTTGGTACAATTCTTGCTGCTTTCTTTCCTTCCGCCAGCTTAACCCACTTATGAACATTTTTATTGATACATTTGATGTGTTTCACTTATTTTATCAAATTTGATCAACCAATCCCAGCCCTGGCCAATTGTTCACGTCGCATTTGTTTGTTTAAAACTTTTTTACTGATTTATTTTTCATCGATGAAAAATTTCACATATTTTTGCTTGTAAAATTTTTGACAGCGCAAACCGTTTTTCAATTTTTTTTACCAGAATGAGTACAGACATTTTGAAAGCAAAACTCGGCCAATTAACCCACGTATCCCCTATTACCTACAATTCATTGTTGCTGATCGGACCTTCTTCTTCTATCCATATAATAAAAATTAAATAGTCTGTGTTCGTATCCGCATAACTCAAAAACGGCTGGACGGATTTTCTTCATTCCTTCAGTAGTTTTGTTCATTATCGTTTCCGACTGGTTAATGTGATATTTCCTCATGCAAACATCACGAATTAGGTTGAGTAAATCGTGAAAAACTAAAATAAAGATTCGTATGGAAATTTCGTATGGGCAGTTCACAACGCGCATTTTCGCCTACAATGCAGGACAACGTCTGCCGGGTCGACTAGTTTGCATATATAAATACCCATAAGAGTCCTGTAAGTAAAATTACCGACATGTGCAGCATTTGACAGGTCTCCTGCTCGTTTGGAACAAGATTTTGTATTGGAATGACAGATGAATCTTCTTCCAATTCTGACAGTGTCGACACTTTTGTATTAAACACACTTTACCATAGTCTTTCAATTATCATAGGAAACCTTTGTTTCAGCATCGTTGAAATCTCTCAATAATTCAACATTGTATGCTATCAAATGCTATCAAAAAATATGGCGGCATCACAGATTCAAAAATATACGTTCATTCCATTCGATTTTTTTTCGTTTGATTTCCGATTGAACCACGCCTGCTTTTCCTGATGCCAGATAAAAACAAATAAGGTATGATATCCCCATACCATACACCCACCCTCGAACATGTTTTTTTCGCGATACAATATCCTTCAGAATTTGTTTATATTGACTGTGAATCCGATCCCACAGCACATCACCCACACTCCAAAGTCACGAACTGAGTTGTGATTCGTTGCACGATACTTTATAGAGCGAAAAAATATACAAAACCCGGGAAAATTTCCGCCCACTTTTCCCGAAGGGTTTTTTTTCTCCCCAACCCTCACACTTCCGCTGTGCTGCGATGCAAACATTTTTTTCCTGTTTCTGATTCTACTCCCCACTACGCACCCTATTGTCCATTACCCCACTAGGAAACATTTTTTCCTCTTTTACCACCCACCCCATCCACAAAGACTACGCGAGTGAGTGAAAGAGCACATTTACCACCGACCGGTGCAACCCTCGCAGCCGAATTGTGGTTCATTTTTTTTACGTTCTGGCTCTCCATTATATAGGTCCATACCCACCCAAACACCCTACGTCAGGGTTCGAGCTGCTGACGAGGGAGGAAAATCAGCGGAAAAAAGCTTTTATACTATGGGCTTGACAACATCCGACAACAACGGCATCGAATGACCGTTTAGGGGGATGAGGAACAATGTGGCCTCTATAGGTAGCAACATTTTCCCGTTGGGTTTGCTGGGGTAGCTCAATAAAAACTCCATAATATGTAAAATATGTTGAATATGTATTCCAAACTAAATGATCATGACGAATAGTGGACATTATTGGTAGGTATAATAATTTCCATGTTCAACGTTTAAAATTTAAAAACAGGTAGGGGAACGGTTCGGCACTTCATTTCCATCCCATCAAAAACAAAGCAATGAAAATAAATTTGATTTGTTTTTTTATTTTTGTGATTTTTTTCAGCAATGAGCACGCATGTTAGCAAAAAAGAAGCGACAAGATTGATGCTATATTTTTCTGTTTTGCGATGAGATGAATATATGTTCAGTGAGATGGAAAACGGAACAGTTCCCCTAGATATGTAGTGTAATCATGCGTATAATGGAAAATTCGCTAATTTTTTTTTGTCTTGAGAGTTTTTAACTGTTCAATAAGTCTCATGTGTTTTTTATCACATTTAATTCTCATACCGTAGCCATCGTAGTTGTTAGTCGTTATTAGACAAATATTGGAAGCCATCCCCACTGTACTATATGCATTGAATTCTTTTATTCAAATGTTCCTTTTAGTATTAGGAACCGAAAATGAGTTCGACGCATCTCCGTGAGCGTCACTTAGAAGTAATACGTAGTTGGATAGCTACAATTTGCGAAGGTAATCTGCAGGTAGTCGTCTTGGTAAGCGACTAAATATCTAGACGAACATTTGAAAAGGGTGTTACAGCAAAATTTATTCTTTTAGGTTCCTCATTTACATACTGAGCTATAAACACAGACAAAGAATTGGAACGAATTAAGTTTGGCTGTCACTCCACACAGTAGTGGGTGCCTTCAGCTCACTGTGGATGATTACGCTTCTGAACCAATGCGCACACGTTTCACCAAGCACTTATTATTCACCTTTACTATTAATTTATTGATATCATAACTAATAACAAAGTTATTCAATTAATATTTTCACAAAATTTTCAATCATGAAAACACGAGTATTCTAATGTTGCATCGTTGAGCATCTTTTAAACAGTTTATCTCTTTTGAAAGTTTGTTATGAAGCGAATATATTTTTGACATTTGCATGTGCGTGCATTATGAATGTTTTTAGAATATGGTGGGGTTCAATCGGCGGATAGATATTTGTGGTGAAATTTGTGCTTTCTGAAAGTTTAATAAAATGGGTGTGAATAAAGTTGTTTAATGCCAGGGTGGTTCTCACTTTTGTCGATGAATGAAAGATTAAGCTTCAATGCAATGCTTCTTAAAAAAGGGTTAGTTGTGCATAGTTTGTTTTATAGAAGCACATGCAGACACATACAAGAAAAAGATGTGTACACTGGGGTCGCTTTTTATGCGGGTGGGTTTCATAAATTTCTCGGGTCACCACAATATCCACAACTGTAGCACTTGATTTTTCCATGATTTTTGTGTGTGGATTTTTTGTGGGGTCAATGTTTCATTAAACCCATTCATTATTTAGTTTACATCTAAACAGATAACACTCCATCGTCGAATGCGCCCCACGCTCGCCAAGTCGTTTTGCACCTGGTCTGTCCACCTTGCTCGCTGTGCCCCACGCCGTCTCGAACCTGCCGGATCGGAAGCGAACACCATCTTTGGAGGGTTGCTGTCCGGCATTCTTGCAACATGTCCTGCCCATCGTACCCTTCCGGCTTTAGCTACCTTCTGGATACTGGGTTCGGCGTAGAGTTGGGCGAGCTCGTGGTTCATTCTTCGCCGCCACACACCGTCTTCTTGCACACCACCAAAGATGGTCCTAAGTACCCGTCTCTCGAATACTCCGAGTGCTTGCAAGTCCTCTTCGAGCATTGTCCATGTTTCGTGTCCGTAGAGGACTACCGGTCTTATTAGCATCTTGTACATAACACATTCGGTGCGGTGGCGAATCTTTTTTGACCGCAGTTTCTTCTGGAGCCCGTAGTAGGCCCGACTTCCACAGATGATACGCCTTCGTATTTCACGACTAACATTGTTATCAGCCGTTAGCAAGGATCCGAGATAGACGAATTCCTCGACTATCTCAAAGGTACCCCGTCTATCGTAACACTGATTCCCAGGCGGGCCCTGTCGCGCTCGGTTCCGCATACAAGCAGGTGCTTTGTCTTTGACGCATTCACCACCATTCCAACTTTTGTTGCTTCACGTTTCAGGCGGGTGTACAGTTCTGCCACCTTTGCAAATATTCGGCCGACAATGTCCATGTCATCCGCGAAACAAATAAATTGACTGGATCTGTTGAAAATCGTTCCCCGGCTGTTACACCCGTCTCTCCGCATAACACCTTCTAGCGCGATGTTGAACAACATGCACGAAAGTCCATCACCTTGTCTTAGTCCCCGGCGCGATTCGAACGAACTGGAGTGTTCACCCGAAATCTTCACACAGTTTTGCACACCATCCACCGTTGCTTTGATCAGTCTGGTAAGCTTGCCAGGGAAGCTGTTCTCGTCCATAATTTTCCATAAATCTACGCGGTCTATACTGTCGTATGCCGTCTTGAAATCAATGAACAGATGGTGCGATGGGACCTTGTATTCAAGGCATTTTTGAAGGATTTGCCGTACAGTAAAGATCTGGTCTGTTGCCGAGTGGCCGTCAACGAAGCCGGCTTGATAACTTCCCACGAACTCATTCACTAATGGTGACAGACGACGGAAGATGATCTGGGATATCACTTTGTAGGCGGAATTAAGGATGGTGATCGCTCGAAAGTTCTCACACTCCAGCTTGTCGCTTTTCTTGTAGATGGGGCATATAACCCCTTCCTTCCACTCCTACGGTAGCTGTTCAGTTTCCCAGATTCTGACTATAAGTTTGTGCAGGCAAGTGGCTAGCTTTTCCGGCCCCATCTTGATGAGCTCAGCTCCGATACCATCCTTACCAGCTGATTTATTGGTCTTTAGCTGTTAGATGGCATCCTTAACTTCCCTCAAGGTGGGGGCTGGTTGGCTTCCGTCGTCCGCTGAACTGACGTAGTCATCTAATCCGCTTCCTTGACTTTCACTGCCTGTACTCTCAGCGCCATTCAAATGTTGCTCGTAGTGCTGCTTCCACCTTTCGATCACCACACGTTCATCCGTCAAGATGCTCCCATCCTTATCCCGGCACACTTCGGCTCGCGGCACGAAGGCTATAGAGCTTACGCGTTTCTTGAGAACGGCACAGCTGTTCAATCTCCTCGCGATCCGCTTCTTCCAGACGGCGTTTTTTCCTGAAAAAGGCGGGTATGCTGTCTCCGCTTCTGTCTATAACGTTCCACGTTCTGCCAGGTAGCACGAGCAGCGTCCTTCACCTCCACAATCTGTCTGCACTCTTCGTCGAACCAATCGTTCTGTCGACTTCGTCCAACATACCCGACGTTGTTCTCCGTTGCGTCGTTAATGACTGCTTTAACTGTATTCTAGCAGTCCTTAAGAGGAGTACCGATACGGAAGGCTGTGTTGAAAGTAGGTGCTGCGAATGGCCATATTCTTGGAGGCGGCGAAATCAATTAGTCGTAGGCCGTTTTCGTTCGTCAGCCGGTGAGCGCTGAACTTCCCAATAGTCGGTCTAAATTCCTCCTCTTGGCCAACCTGAGCGTTCAAATTCATAGGAGATGATTTCGACGTGGTGGCTTAGGCAGCTGTCGTACTCACGTTCCAGCTGCGCGTAGAATGCGTCCTTATCATCATCAGTGCTTCCGAAGTGTGGGCTATGGACGTTTATTATGCTGAAGTTAAAGAACCGGCCTTTGATCTTCCACCTGCACATTCTTTCATTGATCGGTCACCACCCTTTGCGGTCACGCGCCTTTGCATATCGCCCATCAGTATGAAAGCTGTTCCCAGCTCGTGTGTGTTGCCGCCGCTCTGGTAGATGGTATGATTACCTCTAAACGTTCGCACCATTGCAACGAACTCGGTGTTTTCGACAAAGTTTTTCAGGAGAACTTTTATGAAGAATCAATCTTTATATGTTGTGAAGTGCAAAAAATAAATTTTTCATCTCACTTTTAGGGGGATTGTTCATAAGGATGAATACCTCCAAAGAAGCGCGTCAACTTACTGATAAAATGTCTCGAAGACACCATCACGCTAAATCACATTATAAAGATACTATTAAATAAACGCGCTAAAAACACGATTTTAGCCACTGTGCATTGATCCCTTCAAAAAACCTCCTGCAGCGCTACGATGCCGAATTCACGGTCCTTGAGCATATCGGCGAGTATGCGTGTGCTCCCGATGAAGTTGAGAGATTTGCAGTTCCACGAACCGAGTTTTTAATCGATAGTCCCTTTTCGTCGCGGTGGTCTTCGCCGATGGTTCCGGTCCGTAGTCTCTTGTTGATTGTTCGTTGCTTATGTTTTTTTAGAGGCTGGCTTGCAGGGCCTGACACCAAACCCCCTAAATTTCCGGAGGACCATTCCTCCTTATTCCCGGTGGACCATGGTGCACAGTTTCACTTAGAGTCCCTCGCTGACACTCGGACGAGGATCAGCCGCCCCTAACATGGGGAACAGACGCTGTTTTGAGCCGATCCTGACATGGAGAACAGACGCTCAGTAAGATTTGCACCTCCGGAGAGGAGCAAACCCCCCCTTCCCTGTCAGCATACGACCATATTTCACACCGGGGTTGGTTACCCGATTTTTCCTAAGGTTGCTCGTATCCCGGCCAGCACCACGGTACGCGAAGTACCAATGGTACGCTTCCCGGGCAGAAGCCAGGCACGGTGGGCCAGGCACGCAGCCAGAATGTCGGATAGTAATCCGGTGACAATGGTTCTCGACAACGATCCGACGGGAACATAAAGACGAGGTGCACAGCGAGCAAGGTGGATCGATCAAGTGGTTGGCGACGTGCAGTCATGGACCGAGCTGAATGGAGAAGACTTTTATGTAGGCCTGCACATGCCACTCCGGACTTATTCTGATAATAAATAAATAAATTCACAGAAATTAGATGATGATCCTAGTCTTGTTATTTTATTGGCTCTTTCGTTCTCATCAATTCCATAGTGGCGTGGAACCCAATAGAAAGTGACTTGGTCATAACAAGACACATTGTGAAGGGAATTTATATATTGCCGCTCGTGTTTGGAAGTGCGTGTCGCTGATTTTAAGGCATTCCAAGTGGCTTGAATGTCCGACATAATACAAATATTTGAATATATGTACCTATTTAAGTCGCTGATGATAAATACAAATTAGAGCATTCCAAAATAGCTTGACTTTCAGCTTGAAACAAAGTAGACCAGTTAGTCATGGGAATTGATATTATCATTATTATTATTAAGGCTAAGGCTGAAGTGGCCTGTGCAGTAAACAAAAGTCTTCTTCATTCAACTCGATACATGGCTACACGTCGCCAGTCACGCTGTCTGCGGAAGGTTCTTGCTTGTTGGATTTCCAACACAAGCGTACTGATTTCGTTGGATCAAACCCCACCGGAGAAAGTGGTTACCCTCCAAAACATTTTTCGAACTAAATGTTCCACATGTTGTGCAATTGCACAAATCTATATCTATTACACCCTAACTTACGGCATCTAAAGGCATTTGACCAGATTATCATATACGGTGAATAGACTTCGGCTGCCGAAAATTTTCTCTAATAACACGTGTCTCGATGTAACTTTATCACCTATATGAATAGCACTTGTCGGCGTCATTGCCTCTGTTTATCGTAAACGTGCAGTTGATGCTGATAAGCTTTCCCTTTCTTCGGCATGTTGAAGGCCACTCTCCCCGAAGTAGTGGGGTAGTCGTCAGAGTTTGAAAGTTCAAAAATTTTACACTTTTCCTGACTGTGTCGTTCCGTTGCCGCCCATCGTCACTTGCTTCACATTCCTGACGAAATTTGAATCACCGAGTTGAATAGAAAAGACCGACCAGCTGATGTCCTCTCCATAAACCGGTACCTATTCAGTGAGCAAACAAGCAAGCAGTAGAATCATTCCGAATCGGTCTGACGGCTAACAGTTGCAGCTCACTCTGTGCAAGCCATACAGCATGGCATGGTAGTCCTAATGGGAACGTATCCTTTAATCGCTTCGAATGATGGAAGCGTACAGGCTGTCATTGGGAGAAGGCGCTCGGCGAAAGTAGGGCAAACAAGTCAAGGCAAAGCTGAAAGGTCAAGTGAAAGAGGAAGAAAGGCCCCTTCTGCTGGTTGGCTGTGCGGCACACTTCCTTAAGAAATTCCACATTCTGTGTGTTGCTATTTTCGGACGTTGCGTGTCGTTTCCAGTTTCCTTAGCTAGTGGCCCCGAAAGTATTCGAGTGTCCTCAGTAGCATTTGCGTGGGATTTCCTTCTTCCAATAGGGAGGTCTTTTAAACAACGCTTTCCTTGGAGCGAATTTTTTAAACAACTTTTTTAAACAACTTTCACGATAAAGTTCACTTCCCTTAAAATAATAACAAACGGTGTGGGGACGTTACGTCTGAAAGTGAACGCCGTCGCGGGGTTGCCGCCGGTACCTTCTGGACGGGCAAAAAGAGTCGTCCTACCGCAAAACGTGGTAACAACCAAGAGACACGTCCACGAGCAGTGTGGGGATTGTGGAGGAATCGAACCAAACCTACTCACCACCTTCCACCCTGATAGTACGGATCCATAGTTTTAGCAAGAGAGCAAACGCCTGAATGTGCGCGGGTGTTAGTCGTTATGTATGTGTGTTCTGGGGAGAAATTTGTGTGATTACTCTCAGCCCAGTCTGATGTAAATTTGGGGTGGTGGGATTGTTGCATGGCGTTGGAAATGACGATGATGATGGACCATGCGATTTTATTCGAAGCGGATCAAAACAACGTGCTTTTATTACCCTTCTCAATGAATGCAGAGCGTGTTAGTCTAAGACGGTTTGGTTGAATCAAACAGAGTTATCGGGATAAAACGCATTTTATTTAGATTGGCTCCATTGGCTAAATGTACTTCGTTGTTGAATTTTTCTACCTCTACACCAGCTGAACGCACTATTGTGGAGTAAACTGTGGAGCTGCGAAAATATCAGAACTCGGTACTCAACGGTTTGCCGCGGATTCAGCTGGGATTCGGGGTGGATGTACACAATGCCATCCGATTCTAATACATAAACAATTCGATTAGACCGTGGAATGGGTTATTAGAAACAGTGCCACACATCGCGATGCGACATATTTCACTTCCCGCCTTCCCGCTCCTGCCATGTTCTGATTCTTCACGGTTCCATCCACATCAACATGTTAGCGAAATTTGTCCCAGCAAATTTTATCTAGTCATCTATTTCTATCGACCTTCCTCAATCGCTTCGAAATGTTGGAGATACTTTTTGCTGTTCGTTTAGGACTACCCCCTCTTCGGTGGGTGGCATACTTTTTGCTCGATGTGCCCGCAATTGAATTCAACATTGGCTGTCGAAAGTTTTCCTGTTGACTGTATTGGGAAAGGGTGATGCTAAAGGAAGGGAACTCTGGACTCGATTTCAACAGTGGAAAAGGTCTCGCAGGGTACAGACAAAGCTACATAATTTATTGGAATCGACTGATGAACAAGGGTCTAGCATTTGAAAAATCAAATATTTCACAATACTGAAAGCGGAGAATTCAGTTGCGAGCTGAAAAATATACATGTATCAATCCACCTCGTGTATAATAAAAGGTTTGTAATTATACCCAGTTCTACGGCTTCTGTTCAAGTGAAAAAACAGTCTTACTTTTTCAAATCACAGCACTCATGTAAAACTCATAAAGAAATTCAATTTATATGATCATCTTTGGCCAAATTATTTTCATCGGCTGATTGAATAGTGTGTAAATATTGGAGTCGCTCAGATTCATTACGAAACTAATTAATTATTTCTCCAAAATATTCTCTAACAGCATCACGTTCAAATTTTTTAATGCAAACATTGGTAATCTCTACCAGTTTGTCCTGCTGTATCGAACACCAAAAGCAAACATTCATTTATCATTTTCGAGACGCACTACCGATATCAGCCTTCCATTCACCTCCCGCTTTGTCAAAAAACAGACCAACTCTCGAAATAGAAACAAGAAAACCAGCGATGACATCTCACAAAATTTTCGATCTGAAAACCTTTTGGCTCTGGAAATTCAAGATGGAAAAAGGAGATTAATAATTCGTGGTCTTGCAAAAAAAAAAGATAATTCCTCTGACTGTTTTCCCAGGAACGTCCGTTGTGCTTCTTAGGAATTTCACCCAAATAAGCCAAGCTTTGACTTTTGCGAAATCATTTGTACAGTCATCATTTGCGATTGATTTTCATTCTTTGGTGGTTCAAGATGAAAAAAATCCACTGAAAGTCACAAAAAAACTAAATATTTATCAACGTGAGATGGCGGTGCGAGAGGATTTGGTGCTGTGGTACATGGGAGTTGAAATGTTCTTTATGTTTCACCACTCTACTGGTCCCACCTTGTCGTAATTATGGAGAGTGTCTTCATGCGAGGTAAACTTGAAGTTGAATTTTGGAAACAAACAGGAACTTCTGAGCCTTCCTCGTTATCGCATCGATCTAACACAGATGCTTCGATAATGCTGGGTGGTTGTCCCTTTGGTAATAACATTAAAATCTATCAGCAGAAAGTTGGATAATAAAGAAAGAAAAAAAAAATACTCTTAGCCGGGAAACTATGGTAGATGTAACTTACGAGGTTTGAGATTAAACAACTTTTGTTGACGGGTTCACTGGTAAGGTTCTTCTGCTGGCGAAATTGAATGAAGTAGGGCGGCCTATATTTGTTAAACGGTATATGTATGTATGTATGTATGTGTGTATGTATGTATGTATGTATGTATGTATGTATCAAAAGTGGCTTAATAATAAATATTTTTTTAACAGTCCGTTCCAAACAGCCGTAGGGTTTTCAAATGAGTCTCCAGTTATCCTTGAGATCAAAGGCGTAGGACTACCAATCCGCAGATAGCGAATTCTATTCTCGGTCCGTTTATAGTGCTCGATCTCTTGGCATAGTGCTAAAGCTTTCAAATATCAATTGTAAAATTACTTAAAGAACACTAAATTGAAAAGCAGGCCAAGTTCCTGCTGAATGTAAAGTCATTGAAGAAGAAGAAGGTTTGCTAAATAAACTATATGGTAACTTTACCAGTTTGGGCCATGTTCCTAATTTGACCAGTTTCTCGCATAACTCCAAAAGTAAAGCAATTTTCTAGGGTTTTATTAGCTCTAACGGTAGGTATATGGCTTATCTTTCATTGCTGTTAAAACTTATCGATATTTTTTTTGGAAAATATGCATTTTTCAGGTTCGGCCAAGCACTAAGGTGGCCAAAACCGGTATACTTCCCCTATTTGCAATTAGATGTGTACGCTCATAAAAAATCGAAGACGGCTGCGTTTGTCATAATTATGCCCGGCGGTGGCAACGTTTTCGGCTTTACGATTAAAGCAATATTAGCCGAAAGGGGCGGGCGGCGTAAACAGTGGCTCTTGCGTTTTATTTTTCTCAGGGATTTCTCCATGTTTTTCGGAGCAATCCTTCTGGAATTCACTTTCTTAACTTCTTCGGAGAACCCTACTAAAATTTTGGGGTAACATTTATGGAAATTCTTTGGGAAAGTCTTTTTAATTTCCCCAGGACATTTTATCGAATTTCTGTGAGAAATCGAGGTGGTTGAAGAATTCGTGTACTTGGGCTCAGTGGTGACCTCCGATAACGATACCAGCAGAGAAATTCGGAGACGCATAGTGGCTGGAAATCGTACGTACTTTGGACTCCGCAAGATGCTCCGAACGAATAGAGTTCGCCGCCATACCAAACTGACAATCTACAAAACGCTCATCAGACCTGTAGTCCTTTACGGATACGAGACCTGGACGATGCTCGTGGAGGACCAATGTGCACTTGGAGTTTTTGAAAGGAAAGTGCTGCGCACCATCTATGGTGGGGGCCAGATGACGGATGGTACGTGGAGGAGGCGAATGAACCACGAGTTCCATGAGCTGCTGTTCCATCGTTCACGCGAAAATTGGACGACTGCGGTGTGCCGAGCACGTAGCCAAAATGTCGGACAGTAAACCGGCGAAAATACTTTTTTTTGGGTGGTGGACCTAATGAATTTTTGCTTTATGAATTCCAGAAGCACCTTAACCAAAAAAAAATCCAACTCCGGAATGGCTTGGCCGGTGGTTTTAAAGAATTATAGATCTTTCAATAAAATTCAGCTTTCGTAGATGGTGAGAATAGCAATTGGACCAAGTCGTATCAAGAACAATACAATCCCGGAGTGGGTTGATTGATGACCAGAATAACCAACGGGCATGTTCAGGCCGGGATCAAGATATATGAATTTCATTCAAGGCGAATAAATTTCAACTTTGAAAAAGGTCAGTTGCCATCGCTGAATTCCCTCGCTGCAGATTCTTGTATTCAGCTTGCCGCCACTTCAAATACTCATTCTCGTTAACAGCTGTACCGGTTTATATAGATCTAAAACAAAACAAATTCAAATTATGAGAGCTCATCGAATATTCAACGCAACGGTTTGTTTTTCACCTTTGCACAAGATTCTGGTTAACTGGAATGGTTCAATCAAAGGTAATTGCCTATTTCCGGGGATTAAACCACCCGACTTGGACGTTAATTTACAATGTTATGAAAACTCATATGTGAATATGTACGTTATGTGGAAGATATTGATTTGAAAAATGTATTGGAGGTAACCACTTTCCCTTCGATGGGACTCGAACCCATGACCCTACAGTACGCTAGACTGGTGCTTTAACCAACTAAGCTACGAAGGACCTCCGTCGGCCTTCGCAACCTAGCGGCTACTGAACGAGCTCGAGATTCCCAAATTGGACGCATCGCATAGTCAAATCACTCGCAATCCATTTATCAAGCCAATACTTCCACATGTGTATTGTACACGTCCACATTAGAGGAGCGTGAGTATTTAGAATGTCTGGCGGCTATACACATTCTTCATCAGCAACGGTACTGATCAAGTGAGGTTGTGTAAGCTATTTGCCAGTCGGTCGTCAAGCTCAGACCCGACCGCATTGCGTAGGCAAGAGCACGCAACTCAAGTTCAGTTCAATCAAAGGTAATTGCCTATTTCCGGGGATTAAACCACCCGACTTGGACGTTAATTTACAATGTTATGAAAACTCATATGTTAATATGTACGTTAACTGGAATGGTAAATGTCACTGGATCAAATGCGATCGCATACTTTGTCTGCATAAAATAGGAGAATTTATCTCAAATTCATACAAATTCCTCATCAGTCTTTCCGTAAATCTATTATTTTATAACAGTTTGGATTTTTTAGTCGCGAACAAAAACTATATAGGCTATATTGATTTGATTTACGTTTATTTCAGTCTACTCTGTATTTTGCCTTTGGCTTATTAAAGTCCTTATGTATAGGACTTCTTCCCCAGAAGCTTGCTCTATGCTCCTTTTCATATGAATTTTCTGTTCCTATTCATATTTTTGTTTCCTATTCCATCAGGTTGGTAAATGATGAAAAAGACATACTCAAATGATGGGAACATGCCCCTGAGTCAACGTTTTGGAACCTGTGTCAATTATTGACGAAACATGGCCTTCCGGAAGTAAGTCTTCCGGAAGTAAGTCCCATGGGAAAACTGTCAAAACGCACGCAAACGTATCCATTGTGTTTGGCCCATTAGATTTGGGGGGCATCTGTACTCCACATGTCACCCAGTCCAGCATAGCAACCATTTTTTCTAGAAGGACCACTTCAGTGGTATCTACCACGAAAGTCAATACGTTTCCATAGCATCGATCTGCTGTAATCTCTTTTTTAAAAATTGTCTGACAATGGCATAAAAGATGTTCCGAGTCCTAAACATATATGCTACAGAAACGACATATGTACATCATCTTGAAGTTTTCCTAACAGCTTCAAGTGATATCGACTCGGACAATGACATGTTATAAGACCTGTGGAAGTACCTAGATCTTTTTTTTTTGGAAGATCTACAATTTTGCGAGTACTAAACACGTTGGATTGGGGCCCTCCTTAGCCGTGCGGTAAGATGTGCGCCTACAAAGCAAGACCATGCTGAGGGTGGCTGGGTTCGATTCCCGGTGCCGGTCTAGACAATTTTCAGATTGGAAATTGTCTCGACTTCTCTGGACATAAAAGAATCGTCGTGTTAGCCTCATGATATACGAATGCAGAAATGGTAACTTGCCTTAGAAACCTCGCAGTTAATAACTGTGGAAGTGCTTAATGAACACTAAGCTGCGAGGCGGCAATGTCCCAGTGGGGATATAATGCCAATGAAGAAGGAATACGTTGGGTTTAATAAAACGTCTTGACTGCCACGCAATTAAGGTGTTTTTTTAAAATATCCTCTATTTTTGAGTGTTCCCAAGATTTGAGTTCCATTTTTTTAGAAATGTCACAAAGTATGGCAATATGGGTATCGAACTCCAGCATTTTGCAAGACAAGTGGAATTATGACATCCGGATATGATTCTGGGGACATTAGCAACACTGGGGTCAGTTCCGAGGCCCTTGAGGAAGCATCAAAATCGGTCATTTTCGAAATGTCACAAACTATGGCAATTTCGGTATCAAACTTCAGAATTTTGCAAGACAAGTGGCTCATTAATTTTTCGTATAATGAAGAGATGAAGGGCCCTCCTTAGCCGTGCGGTAAGACGCGCGGCTACAAAGCAAGACCATGCTGAGGGTGGCTGGGTTCGATTCCCGGTGCCGATCTAGGCAATTTTCGGATTGGAAATTGTCTCGACTTCCCTGGGCATAAAAGTATCATCGTGCTAGCCTCATGATATACAAATGCAAAAATGGTAACCTGGCTTAGAAACCTCGCAGTTAATAACTGTGGAAGTGCTTAATGAGAACACTAAGCTGCGAGGCGGCTCTGTCCCAGTGTGGGGATGTAATGCCAACGAAGAGAGAGAGAAATTCGAGCGAAGATAAAAAAAATGTTTTGAGCTTTTATTGGAATGTCTTTACGTGTCATAAGACGAGTTCGTACACACTTAAAATAAATCGCCCAATTCGGTAAAATTTTACCGAAATCTCAACAGCAGAACTGTTCGGTAAATAATTTAACTGATTTTCGGTGATTTTGACAGTTGAGCAATGGAAAAAATTTCAAAAAATCTGTAAAATAAATTACTCATTCCGTGCCGATAGTTCGAACGAGCCAGACGTGTGTGCTGTGTCTCATCGCGGGTGTTGTTCGGTAGTGCGAGTCTATTGTGTGGTGCCTACCTACGGATCCAAGGCGATCACTGTCGGCGAGCGAAGTAGCTGCTTCTGGCGACGCCAGTGAAGCAGGCTATTGTTTCTGCTGCTACCTACAGCAGCAGCGCAGATAAGTGGCAAATTTTGTTTTATTGTTCTCCCTTTTGGAGCGGGACTGATTTAAATCAACTGAACTAGTTTTTTTTTCATTTTTTTTCTGATTTGGTAATAGTTTTAAGTTAGTATAAGCCAGAATTGTCCTTCCACCTTTCGGGGTGAGAATGGAAGCAGAGACTGTGGGAGGTGATGTGCCACCAAAAGAGGTTCGCACACGATTTTACCAGGCATCTTCGCCTGGCCCTTGGGTTGTTTACTTTCGGCAGAAAGCGAAAAGCCTAGATTTTCTCGGCATCAAACGAGACTTGACGCGTCGTTTTACGAAGCTTGATTTCAATCAAATCAACAGAAACAAACTACGCATCACCGCACCTACATACCAGGTGGCGAATGAAATTGCTGGCGACAGGGCGTACAATGTTGAATATATGGTTTATGTCCCCTCGCGGGAGGTCGAAATAGAAGGTGTGATCAACGCAGCGAGCCTGACTTGCAAGGATGTACTTGCGGGAAAAGGCCGCTTGAAGAACGCAATGGAGTCTACCGTGGATATTCTGGATTGCAAGGAATTGCATTCAGCAGCCTGGTAGACGGCAAAAAGGTATATTCTAAGTTAGGCTCGCTTCGGGTGACGTTCGCCGGTTCGATGCTCCCAAAATATGTAGATGTCGAGAATATGTTGTTTCCGGTGCGTTTGTTTGTACCAAGGGTATTTAATTGTACCAACTGCAAACAATTAGGTCACACTGCTGAGTTTTGTGACAACAAACCACTTTGTGGTAAATGTTTCTGTTGAAACTGGATCCAAACTTAATTTCCGAGCAGTGTTTTTATTGTAACAGCTTGAAACTAAATAGTTTTTATTAGACAATAATCTTAACTTAATTAACAAAACTTACATAATATAGTTCTTGAATTCACTTCCCAGTTCAACTCGATGCGGGTGCCTGCGTGCCTCGGTGAGATATCTAGCCTTTTATAACTAAAATTAAACTAAAAATTCACGATAGCTCTTAATAATTTTCCACTGAACGCAATATGTATGTTGTTTGTTTACTTTTACGAATTCTTCCTACTCTGGTTCTACTTCATGATATTCGCCTACCAAAAATTAAGCCATTTTTACACCTAATCAATCTACCTACCAAAAAGGTTTTTCGGGTCTTTCTGCATTTGAATTAGGGTGGTGCTAACAGTTTCCAAAGACATCGGGAGGATACCTGTCAGCAACATGCCACAAAATGTGCTTATTGTGGTTTGGATCCTGCTCATGGTTTGCAAGATTGCCCGGTGTACAGAAAACGCACCCAAAAAGTGAAGCGCTCGTTGGTACAGCGCTCCAAGCAGTCTTATGCGGAAATGGTTAAAGCGCAAGACACATCCGCCACTGCCACCGCAAAGACTGCTTTTTCAGCTACCGTTCAAGTAAGTGACTATTATGATTCCATCTCCATTGATGAATCGGACTCTGACGCAGCCGATATGGATGATTCTTCGGAGGTACACGCGCCCGAAAAGAGGTAGCAACCGTCTTCCCTGGGATCGCGCCGTAAGAAAACAAAAGTCATCCATAAAGGCTTGGCAAAATCTGAAGGTAATGGGGGATTATTTAAAATCCTGAAGCAACCAGTCTTCACTGCAGATCCCTGCTGCTCTAAGACATTCCCGCCATTGCCTAAAACCGATGTTCCTAAGAAACATCCGGCTAGGATTATCAATGAAAAGGAAAATGCTACTCGCACTTCCGAAAAGAGAATCTCGTCCAAGCGAGGATTGATATCCTTTAAGGACCTCGTGGACCGCTTTTGAATCTTTTCAATATTCCGGATTCATTGAGGCCAATCATTGACCTCTTTATTCCAACAGTAGAAAGTTATCTGAAGCAATTGACTGTTTCATGGCCCTTCTTGAAGAAATTGTATCTTTCGATGGATAATACGGCCATACAAGATACAATCACTGTGCTGCAGTGGAACTGTCATAGTCTAAAAATAAATTGGACGTGTTCAAGTTTTGATTCGCAATTCCGATTGTGATGTATTTGCTCTTTGTGAAACATGGCTTTCTTCTGAAGATGAAATCAACTTCCACGATTTTAACATTATTCGCCAAGATCGGGACGACCACTATGGTGGCGTTCTTTTGGGGATCAAAAAATGCTACTCCTTCTACAGAATTCCCATTCCGGTTGTTAATGGCTTAGAAATCGTCGCTTGCCAAGTAAATGTAAAGAATAAAGACCTTTGCATAGCTTCAGTTTATATTCCACCAAACGCATCTCTTAATCGTCGACAGCTTTGGAGCGCAGTCTCCCTTCTATCATCTCCAGTATTGATATTGGGTGATATGAACGCACATAGTATTGGATGGGGCGAAACGTATGACGATTATAGAGCGCCTATTTTCTATGATTTGTGTGACGATTTCAATTTGAATATTTTGAACACAGGTGAAGTAACTCGAATAGGACCAAATGGTCAACAAAGCCGTATTGATCTGTCTTTATGTTCAAATTCACTATCATTAGATTGCACGTGGAAGGTAATTCAAGATCCCCATGGTAGTGACCATATGCCGATAGTCACCACAATTAAGAGTGGCTATCAACAATCTGAGCCAGTTAATGTTCCTTTCGATCTCACGAAGAACATTGACTGGCAAAAATTTGCATCGGCGGTGAAAATTGGTATTGAATCAACTGATATTCTTCCGCCACTGGATGAGTATCGATTCCTTACCGAATTGATTCATCAAAGCGCACTGGAAGCTCAGAAACGACGCGTTCCAAGTACATCTGTCATAAGAAGACCAGCCACTCCTGGATGGGATGATGAATGTACTAAGTTGTATTCCGAGAAATCTGATGCCTTCAAGGCCTTCCGTAAACACGGAAGATCCGAGCTTTTTGTAGAGTATTTGAGGCTTGAAAGAAAGCTCAAAAATCTTCTCAAGGCAAAAAAACGTAGCTACTGGCGACGTTTTGTCGAGGGACTATCACGAGAAACCTCAATGACAACACTTTGGAAAACGGCCCGCAACATGCGGAACCGCATTTCCACCAACGAGAGTGAAGAATACTCCAATCGATGGATATTCAACTTCGCAAAAAAGGTCTGTCCAGATTCCGTACCAGCAGAACCGCTATTTCGAGAATCAGTCACTGATCCCGGTTCTTTGGGTGGACCATTCTCAATGCTGGAACTATCTATGTCTCTTCTTTCATCGAATAACTCTGCTCCGGGATGCGATAACATCAAATTCAATCTTCTTAAAAACCTCTCAGATATCGCTAAAAGACGATTACTTGACCTGTACAACTGTTTCATGGAGTACAACATTGTGCCACCTGAATGGCGACAGGTAAAAGTAATAGCTATTCAAAAGCCTGGGAAACCAGCGTCTAATTACAATTCCTACCGACCGATTGCCAATCTTCATGCATGAGAAAATTATTGGAAAAAATGATCCTTTCAAGAATCGACCATTGGGTTGAACATAATGCATTACTCTCAAATACTCAGTTTGGATTTCGTAAGGGTAAAGGAACAAACGATTGTCTAGCGTTGCTCTCTTCAGATATACAGCTGGCCTTTGCGCACAAGGAGCAATTGGCTTCAGTATTCTTGGATATTAAGGGCGCTTTTGATTCAGTTTCCATAGAAGTACTGTCAGACAATCTGCACAGTAGTGGATTACCCGTTATTTTGAACAATTTCTTGTACAATTTGTTGTCAGAAAAACAAATGAACTTCACACTCGGCACTCTGACAACTTCCAGAACTAGCTACATGGGGCTTTTTCCAAGGATCATGTTTAAGTCCCTTGCTTTATAATTTCTATGTTAAAGATATTGACAATTGTTTGGAAGGACAATGCACGCTCAGACAACTTGCAGATGATGCCGTGGTCTCTCTAAGAGGTCCAAGTGCAGCTGTCTTGCAAGGACCATTGCAAAGTACCCTGGATAATCTGACTGTTTGGGCCAGACATTTAGGGATCGAGTTTTCACCGCAAAAAAACTCAGTTGGTTGTGTTTACTAAGAAGCGGTATCCTGCTCAACTGAAACTCAAGCTGTTGAATGATGACATCAACTAATCTTTATCTTCTAAATACCTTGGGGTCGTGTTTGATTCCAAATGCACCTGGAGACTTTATATTGAGTATTTGATAGAGAAATGCCGGAAAAGGATCCATTTCCTACGTTCTATCTCCGGAACATGGTGGGGTGCTCACCCGGAAGACCTCATCAAACTATATAGAACGACTATTCCCTTTGTTTTAGAGTACAGCTCTTTCTGCTTCCTCTCAGCAGCTGATTGCCACCTAATTAAATTGGAACGAATTCAATATCGTTGTTTGCGTATTGCCCTTGGCTGTATGCATTCAACGCATAACATGAGCCTGGAGGTGCTTGCTGGAGTCACTCCTTTAAAGCACCGTTACTGGGAGCTCTCATTAAGAATACTAATCAAATGTGGAACAAGTAACAAACTTGTCTTACATAACTTCGATAATATGCTTGAACTGATTCATCGGTCAAGATTCCTAAGAGTTTATCTCAACTACATATCGTCAGATCTTTGTCTTCCATGTTATACTCCCCCTCGAGTTGACTTCACCAATGACAGTTTCTCAATTGAATACGATCTGTCCATGAAACATGCTATTCAAGGAATACCAGATCATCTTCGAAATCTTTCAATTCCCTCCATTTTTCTGAAAAATATGAACATGTCAATTGCAACAACAGATATTTCACTGATGGTTCTCGCATCAACGGATCCACTGGCTTCGGTGTTTTCAATGTAACTTCAACCACCTTCCGAAAACTTCAGGAACCGTGCTCGGTTTATGTTGCTGAGCTGGCAGCAATTAACTTCGCTTTGGGGATAATTTCCGATCAGCCCGTAGACCATTATTTCATCTTCTCGGATAGTCTTAGTTCTATCGAGGCACTCCGGTCGATGAAACCTGTTAAGCACGCATCTTACTTTCTTACAAACATAAGAGAGCAGATGCGTGGTTTGGTCGAAAGATCATTCAAGATTACCTTTGTTTGGGTCCCTTCTCACTGCTCAATCCACGGCAATGAGAAGGCAGACTCGCTGGCAAAGGTGGGCGCACAGGAAGGTGAGGTTTATGATAGACAATTCTCGAGCAACGAGTTTTTCCCATTAGTCCGTCAGAGTACTCTTCAAAGTTGGCAAAGAAATTGGACACACAACGAACTTGGACGGTGGCTATTCTCTATAATTCCTCAAGTTTCTGGGCGAGCGTGGTTCAGAGGTGAGGACTTAAGTCGAGGCTTCATTCGCGTGATGTCGAGACTTATGTCCAATCACTATTCACTAAACGCACATCTGTACAGAATAAACCTTGTCGATAGCAACTTATGTAGGTGCGGAGCCGGTTATGATGACATCGATCACGTAGTTTGGTTCTGCTCGGAAAACGACGTCTCCAGAGAGCAATTATTGGATACCCTAGTGGCCCGAGGTAAACAACCCTTCCAGGAGATAAGAGGTGTTTTGGGGGATCGTGATGTGGTCTATATGCAAGCCATTTATAGTTTTCTTTGTTCCTCTGACATAAAAGTCTAATACTTTTGTTTTTTTTTCTTTTCTCGAAGTTTTTTTTTGTTTTGTCTCTGTCTTTCTGTCCCGTAGAGCGCCGTAGCTCTGGCCGTCCGGAAGATGCTCCCATGCGAACCATTTTTCGAGCACGACGACACACCACATCGTCCCCGACGCCAAATGACCGGATGAGCTGCTGAAATTCCTTGATTATGATGATTCTCTGATTCCCGAATCCTAATCCCCATCCATCCTTAAACATTGTAAACCTAACCTCGAGTCACCACGAGTACGTTGGCTTATTTCCCTCTCTTACTAATTTAATAATAAGATTATGTCGATTGTACATATCACAAAGAAACGTGGCTCCGTAAAGTGTTATACACGCCTGAGCCTACCAAATAAACGAACTTGGAAAAAAAAAATAAATTACCGAACAGTTCTGCTGTTGAGATTTCGGTAAAATTTACCGAATACGGTGAAATGAGTTAAGTGTGTATAATTACATTCATTTCTACCGGTTGATTGTACCTTGACAGATACGTATTTCGATCTCAACACTAAGGCCGTCTTCAGTGTCTCGTACTTAACGACGGTTCGACAAGTCGAGTACAACCAAGAATTAACTGAAATTGTACGAACTCGTCTTATGACAAGTTCTAACAAAGACTTTTTTGTGTCCGAATTGATTCTTTTCAATGTCTTTTCGTCCGAAACTAAACCAGTAATCATTATCGCAAAATCAAAAGAAACTTGATTTGTCATAAGATTTTGTCTAATTTAGTAACATAATAATTTATTTTTAGTGAAGAATAAATTTTGAAAAGGGTTCAAACTTCGAATCTGATGTGGCACGAAATGCGTCAAAGTGAAGAATTCATTTGGCGGATTTCATGTATTCAAAAGTGAAATCTGCTTTTTTACAATCATTGGATGTTCTTCTTCTTCTTCTTATTGGCATTACATCCCCACACTGGGACAGAGCCGCCTCGCAGCTTAGTGTTCATTGAGCACTTCCACAGTTATTAACTGCGAGGTTTCTAAGCCAGGTTACCATTTTTGTTTGCATTTGTATATCATGAGGCTAGCACGATACTTTTATGCCCAGGGAAGTCGAGACAATTTCCAATCCGAAAATTGACTAGACCGGCACCGGGAATCGAACCCAGCCACCCTCAGCATGGTCTTGCTTTGTAGCCGCGCGTTTTAACGCACGGCTAAGGAGGGATGTTCTATCACTATCTTTTTACACTTCTCTTCAAATGATGCAGCATCAAAGACAAAACACAATGATCCCGTTGACTAACTGTACTAACTGGCTTTATCATTTCCTGATTGCAACAGTAACTGCGAAATCAACCTGCCAATTCTGGGAAAGGTCGGGTACATACGGCTAGTAATATGATAATTATATTACAACGATACATATTTCAATATGTTTTCGATGGAAAATTAAATCACGAATTGAATCTTTTATTGGTATTATAGAGGCCTTTGTAACCGTTTATCAGGCAAAAATTTCTCTATTCTGTTTAAAGTTTACGAAAAATCTGTGCTTCGAATCCAAGTAAATTAACTCTCACACACTAGCGGGACTGATGGTACACACGGGTCAAATAGATTTTCCTTCAATTTTCTTGGACGTTGCGGCAAGGCGGAAACGCTACTGCATCGTTAATCTGCACCTAAATGAAAAGAAAAAAAGAAATGAACGAGGAAAAAGTTTTCCATTCCTTGTCTGCTTCGACAACGATAGACGTGGTTGTTGCCATATGGCTATGTATATAAAAAAATTGGCAAAGCAAGATCGTTGACTTACTCGACCGAGAAGATACAAGCACAACGGCCACAAAAGAAATTTAAGCTTTGAAAATTTAACTTTTTGTTAATTGCAGAGAAATGGTAGTTGATTTTACTGATTTGAATTCGAGATCTAAGGTATAAAACAATTAACATTAAAAACCAATTTAAATTTTTTACATAATTGTAACTTTTTAGTGATGATGTAAACATTTGTTTTAGTTTCACGGTCATGTCGAATGTGGAATACTGCAACACATGTATGTAGTACAATATGTAATGTTATTTAATTTGATGAAATAATTAATCAGTTAACAGTATGAATATTCTCAAGTTTGTACCAATACATGTATATCTTCAATTTCGCTAAAACTTTAAAATTATTACGTTGTGGACAATAAATTCCCTTGAAAACAAATAAATACAATAGCACCGCAAAGCCATAAGAATTTCAAAGAAAATTGCTCATAAATTCAACAAAAGAATCCAACCTACCCCGTTTGTTCAAGAAACATCCGCACTTCCAAATAAGATTTCAGTGTACACAGACCATAAAAAAGATTGTATAAGCGCAAAAGCTTTTCCTTTGCAACTCGGTTTTATTTCCAGTAAATGTTCTTTTCTTCTCAGCACCTTCGCCGTCGTACCGGTAACCTTTTCATCGTTCCAAAAAATCAGTTCCATTCTGCCCATTTTTCTCCCGCACTCACATCGCCTGAGGTTGGGCAATTCCCCTCCCCCCTCTCCACTTGCCCAAGATAACCACCTTTTTCCACGCAGCAGACACCTCGTCTCAGTGTTCCATCTTCATCCTTTCTGCTTCCTTCACCAAATGGTCCATATATCTTCTCAACTGGTGTCGTTTCTCCATTTTCGGAGGTCTGCCCAAAGCAGTGGAACGCTTTCATATGTAGCTACATAGGTACAAGGTTTTCCTTTATTCTATTTATTTTTTCTCCTTTTATCCATGAGATCCACACATTTCCCTAAACTGTTGCTGAACTGCCCTTCGAGCGGCACGGACTATCTCGCTTCACTATATTTTTCCGTTTGCCGGCAACGGTTATCATTCGAAGGTTTTTCCACTTTATCCTATCTAGTCTACAACTCGCCACGGATTTTCCATATGTGAGTACTGTTCTGGCACGCCAGTGATTTATTTTTTTCTCCGGTAAAAATATGGCTATAAAAGTGCTTTCGCCTGGCAACCCCCATGAACCACCACATCCTGTCACGATAAGTTTGTACGGCAAAGCAATAAAACAGATTGCTGCTATTCTAACCACGCTGAATTCTACCAATAAAGAAGAAAATTGTGTACATATTCCTTTTCTAGAGCAGAAAGGTGTCTTTACTCAGAAGCCATACTCAGGCAGGAGAAAGACTTTCTTGCAGCGTGGGGTCTTTGTTATTTTAAACTTGATTCGGTGTCTTTGCTTTTGAAAAGCAGAATCATTCTTTCTACAGATTTCAAGAAACATTTTCTTGCTAATATTAAAAAAAAAAACTTTTGAATGTTTCTTCATACATACCGTCACCGGGGGTGGCAATGGGCCATCACTCTCATTAACAGTTTGTAGGTCAGAGAACTCAATCATTCAAAAAGGTTTTTATATTTAGGTTGTCCTGTGCTGTCCTGTCCTGTTTTCTATGTTATTGAAACAGTGACCCGTTCTTACCCTAATTTGGCCCATTATCACCCACCGATGACGGTACTTCTTCTAAAGTTAAAAATGTAGATGGGGTCTTCACAGTAGGCAAACAGTACCATTAATAATTTTCTTCAGATGTACCTATTTAGGGTCTGTCTCATTTCTCGAATTAAAGCCTCAATGTCGATTATCCACAAAAAAGGAAAATTTATGGATGCCGCAAGAGCAGCTGCCCAGAATGCCCATCAGGCAGCGAAAATCGGGTAAAGTACCAGATGGGGATTTTTTGGCGTCAAATGTATGGACGGAATAGACTGTGCGGTCTCAACGATGTCCTTGGAATCTTTTCCGGGACATTCGAGTGCCACATACCGTCTTCTTGCACACCGCCAAAGATGGTCCTAAGCACCCGTCTCTCGAATACTCCGAGTGCTTGCAAGTCCTCCTCGAGCATTGTCCATGTTTCATGTCCGTAGAGAACAACCGGTCTTATTAGCGTCTTGTACATGACACATTTGGTGCGGTGGCGAATCTTTTTCGACCGCAGTTTCTTCTGGAGCCCGTAGTAGGCCCGACTTCCACAGATGATGCGCCTTCGTATTTCACGACTAACGTTGTTGTCAGCCGTTAGCAAGGATCCGAGGTAGACGAATTCCTCGACCACCTCGAAGGTATCCCCGTCTATCGTAACACTGCTTCCCAGGCGGACCCTGTCGCGCTCGGTTCCGCCCACAAGCATGTACTTTGTCTTTGACGCATTCACCACCAGTCCAACTTTTGTTGCTTCACGTTTCAGGCGGGTGTACAGTTCTGCCACCTTTGCAAATGTTCGGCCGACAATGTCCATGTCATCCGCGAAGCAAATGAATTGACTGGATCTGTTGAAAATCGTACCCCGGCTGTTACACCCGGCTCTCCGCATGACACCTTCTAGCACAATTTTCCGGGCCACATATTCAAGATTTTTAAAGTATATTAAGTACACGGTAAGCGTATATTTTCATATATCGACTTACAACGCGCATACCACCAAATACCAGTAGCCCCCGAAGACGACCCAACGGCTATCACAACCCCATTTGGACTCTTTGAGTTCAAGTATACAACCTTCGGGCAGCGCAATGCAGGTCAAACTTCGCAGAGACTCCTACATGTCATTTTAGGCGACTTGGATTTTGTCTACCCATACATCGACGATTGATGTATAGCATCGGATGACGAAGAACAGTAAAACAGCACCTACATGCAGTGTTCGAACGATTGAGACAGCATGGTCTCGTCATAAATCCCGTTAAATGTCAAATGGCTCAGCGATCCGTCGATTTCCTTGGCCACCAAGTTACATCCGACGGAATTAAGCCGAAGCTCAGCAAAGTGCAAGCCATCCTGGATGTCCCGAAGCCAACAAACTCCAAGCAGCTTCTACCGTCGTTTCACCCGATGCTGGGTCATTAGGCCGAAGGCCGTTAGGCCGAAGGTCATTAGGCCGAAGGCCATTAGGCCGAATGGTCATTAGGCCGAATGGTCATTAGGCCGAACGGTCATTAGGCCGAATGGCCATTAGGCCGAATGAGTACTGGGGAGTGAGAAGTGACTAGTGCGAAGTGAGGAAGAAGTAGAACGGAAGAGGAAAAAAAGGAGGCAGATGGAAGGAAGAAGAAAAAAGGAAAAAGGAGGAAGGAGTAAGAAGGAAGAAGTAAGAAGTAAGAAGGAAAAAGGAAGGAAGAAGAAGGAAGAAGGAAGAAGAAAGGGAAGAAGAAAGAAGGAAGAAGGAAGAAAGAATAAGGAATAAGGAATAAGGAAGAAGGAAGAAGGAAGAAGGAAGAAGGAAGAAGGAAGAAGGAAGAAGGAAGAAGGAAGAAGGAAGAAGACAGAAGACAGAAGAAAGAAGGAAGACGGGAGAAAAATTGAAGAAATCAGAAGAAGAAAGAAGGAAGAAGGAAGAAGGAAGAAGGAAGAAGGAAGAAGGAAGAAGGAAGAAGGGAGAAGGAAGAAGGAAGAATGAAGAATGAAGAAGGAAGAAGGAAGAAGGAAGAAGGAAGAAGGAAGAAGGAAGAAGGAAGAAGGAAGAAGGAAGAATGAAGAATGAAAAAGGAAGAAGGAAGAAGGAAGAAGGCAGAAGGAAGAATGAAGAAGGAAGAAGAAAGAAGGAAGAAGGAAAAAGGAAGAAAGAAGAAATAAGAAGGAAGGAGGAAGAAGGAAGAAGGAAAAAGAAGAAGGAAGAAGCAAGAAGGAAGAAGGAAGAAGGAAGAAAGAAGAAGGAAGAAGGAAGAAGGAAGAAGGAAGAAGGAAGAAGGAAGAAAGAAGAAGGAAGAAGGAAGAAGGAAGAAGGAAGAAGGAAGAAGGAAGAAGGAAGAAGCAAGAAGGAAGAAGGAAGAAGGAAGAAGGAAGAAGGAAGAAGGAAGAAGGAAGAAGGAAGAAGGAAGAAGGAAGAAGGAAGGAAGAAGAAGGAAGAAGGAAGAAGGAAGAAGGAAGAAGGAAGAAGGAAGAAGGAAGAAGGAAGAAGGAAGAAGGAAGAAGGAAGAAGGAAGAAGGAAGAAGGAAGAAGGAAGAAGGAAGAAGGAAGAAGGAAGTAGAAAGAAGGAAGAAGGAAGAATGAAGAAGGAAGAAGGAAGAAAGAAGAATGAAGAATGAAAAAGGAAGAAGGAAGAAAGAAGAAGGAAGAAGGCAGAAGGAAGAATGAAGAAGGAAGAAGGAAGAAGAAAGAAGGAAGAAGGAAAAAGGAAGAAAGAAGAAATAAGAAGGAAGGAGGAAGAAGGAAGAAGGAAGAAGGAAGAAGGAAAAAGAAGAAGGAAGAAGCAAGAAGGAAGAAGGAAGAAAGAAGAAAGAAGAAAGAAGAAAGAAGAAAGAAGAAAGAAGAAAGAAGAAGGAATAAGGTAGATACAAAAAGGGGGAAGAAAGAAGTGGTAAGGTGAAGAAAGAACTTCTCATTTTTCTCTTTTTGCTTCTTTTTGCAAATTCGGCCTAATGACCGTTCGGCCTAATGGCCATTCGGCCTAATGACCGTTCGGCCTAATGGCCATTCGGCCTAATGACCTTCGGCCAAATGGCCTGACACCGTTTCACCCATCACACTGCAGATAACCAACAGATTTTGCAGGCGATGATCGGTGAAAAAATTCGGAACGACACTACATCCCTCGAGTGGAACGAAACCTCAAATGAAGCCTTCGAACGATGCAAGCACGACTTAGCAACTTTGCTCGCTCACCCTTCTCCCGAAGCTAAACTCGCCCTCGATGTGGACGCTTCCAATACGTCCATAGGAGCCGTCTTACAGCAGATCACAAACGATGGCCCTCAACCTCTTGCATTCTTTTCTCGCAAGCTGAGCCCGAGCCAACAAAAATATAGCACGTACGATAGAGCATTTCCGAGACACTCTAGAAGCCCGAGAGTTTTGTGTCTACATGGACAACAAGCCCCTTACCACCGCTTTTCATCAACGACCGGAGAAGGCTACCCCAACACAACAGCGACGACTCATCTTCGTTAGTGAGTACACCACAGACATTCGGCATGTATCCGGCGAAGCAAACAAAGTCGCCGACATGCTAAGTCGCATCCACACTATAACTATCAACGATGCGATCGACTATGACCGCATGGCTGAGTTGCAGAAGCAAGATCCCGAACTGAAGCATTTTTTGGAATCCCCACCCACCAACACCACAGTGAAACTGAAGCTACTGAAGTCTCCATTGGCGTCTACGCCAATACATTGCGACATTTCTACTGAAGCTATCCGTCCTTTCGTCCCTCACGATTTTCGACGTAGTATCATGGAAAAGATGCACAGCGTATCGCACCCCGGTATTCGTGCCACCACTCGGCTCATCTCTGAACGATTCGTCTGGCCTTCTATTCGCCGTGATTGTAAGCAGTTCGTCTCACGATGTATTCCCTGTCAAAAATCGAAAATACAACGACACAACAAGGCATCAATATCTCGAATTACAACGCGAGATACTCGATTTGCGCACATTCACATGGACCTCATCGGTCCGCTGCCACCATCCGAATGTAATATGTATTGTCTTACTGGTATCGACAAATTCACCCGATGGCCTGAGATCTTTCCTCTACCAAACATGACGGCACTCACCGTAGCACGTGCTTTTATCAACGGCTGGATCGCACGATTCGGCGTCCCAACAAATGTGACAACGGACAGCGGTAGGCAGTTTGAATCCGAATTGTTTCGCACACTAATGAGAATGCTCGGAATTACTTACTTGCGCTCAACCCCATATCACCCGCAAGCAAATGGTCAGATCGAGCATACACACCGCCAACTCAAAGCAGCAATAATGTGCCATGAAACTTCTCGTTAGAGCGAAGTACTTCCTATTGTGCTCCTGGGAATACGATCGTCGTTGAAGGAGAACCTACATGCAACCGCATCAGAGCTAGTATATGGTACAACACTTCGGCTACCTGGAGAGTTTTTCGTTCCTGTTGAGAGCAATACACCAACACCAGAATTCGTCGCCGACTTGAAAGCTACGATGTCGAAGCTGAGGCCAACACCAACTAGCAACCATTCGAGAGAATCTACATTTTTGCAGAAGCAGTTGACCACATGCAGTCACGTTTTCGTAAAAGTGGGAGCAATCAAACCACCACTTACGCAGCCTTACGACGGGCCATATCGAGTGATCCGTCGAAAGAAGAAAGTTTTCATCGTGGATGTCAATGGCAAGTCCACTACGATATCCATCGATCGGCTCAAAGCTGCCTTTACACAGGCAGATGAGCAAATTACCGATAGACAACAAGCACAGCCAGCTGACGAAACGACAGAGCCAGATGCATATCAAACACGATCTGGTCGTCGCGTGAAGATCCCTCGCAAATACTGGTGAATCTATGGGGGGAGTACTGTGGCGTACGCGTCATAAACCACACATCAAATATATTTCCTACATCCAAAAATGAATTCGTTACTCTAACAACATATACATTCACATATACATTCCTAAACATGAGTTTTGTAAATATAGTTTTAGTTTTATTTAGACAACCAACCTCGACGGTCAATTCTATCGTCCGACAGAACGACTCCATCCTGTCCAAACATCATAGGAACGTAGACCCTACAAAATAATTAATACACCGGTTGTGGAACATTCTGATTGCGATAAACTGCCAAGAGCCAATAAACCCTAATAAATTAGACAGTAATTGCAAAGCAACGTACCGGTTATTTTTGCAGCTGTATGAATGGGAAGTTTGTAGAGTGCCAATTCCTGCTATGGTCCATAAAGTCTTTGCCCATTCCGGGGATATAATAACACTATCCAACAAAATTGAACTTTTTTTTCGCTTCCTTCAACCATTTTAAATGTACTCAAGAGATTTTTTACGCTGAATTCAGATACATATTCAGATTTTCTGTAACACGTCAAGTTTTTAAGATAAATGGATTTTCATTCACAAAATGGCTTGGTAGCCATATGGCTACTGCTTCTGTCTCATACGCAGGAGGTCGTGGGTTCAATCCCAGGTCCGTTCCATTCTCCTACTTTGTATCTTTCTCTATATTTCTTATGTTCTAGCAATCGCTAGAACTTGAAATGGACTTCCATACCGTTTCCATTACTATTCCTATACCTATTCCTATACCTATTCCTATACCTTCAACTTGAGTATTCTAACAGTAATCTGCTAGAATTGGAAATGAATTATAGAGCTCGTTCCCTGCATCCAATTAGAAATTCCATCAGTTGCTTTCTCCTATCTATCACATTGGCAGCTCGTTAACCAAGACGGACCTCTGCCTCTCGAACCTAACCCAAAAACTCCAACAAATTCCGCATAAACTCGTGGCAAGTGCAGAGGTATCTTCAGCTTGCAGTGGGCGAGTGATTGTATCATCATTTCCTTCCCCTTCCCTACATTGACTTGCATTCTGACGTGTGCTAGTCCCAAGCAAATATCTGTTGGTTCCCTGTGCAAGAACAGCTGATCTGGTCATAATGGAGTAGCAACTACGAGCAGTCAATCAAGCTCAAGCTAAATGGATTTTCATTCACAAAAGTACGTATTTTCATAGAAATTTGGATTCTCTCCTCTGCATAGCTAAATTTCGGCTCGTCACTTTGAGAAAAAAGCTAGATTTTTTAGAATGGGCCTTGTAGAATACCTGTGAATTGTTGGATTTCATTTGGCACGTTCATTTGTTGTGAAAAACGGAATTTAATTCACAAGAGTACGTATTTTCATAGAAATTTGTTTTCTCTGCTCTGCAAAGCTGAATTTCGGCTCCTCACTTTGAGAATAATGTTTGAATTAAGTAGAATGGACCTTGTAGAATGCATGTGAACTGTTGGATTTCATTTGGCATGTTCATTTGTTGGGGAAAACGGAATTTAAGTCACAAAAGTACGTATTTTCATAAAAATTTGCTTTCTCTCCACTGAAAAGCTGAATTTCTGCTCCTCACTTTGAGAATGAAGTTTGAATTAAGTTGAATGGGCCTTGTAGAATGCATGTGGATTGTTAAATTTTATTTGGCACGTTCATTTGTTGTGGAAAACGGAATTTAATTCACAAAAGTACGTATTTTCATAGAAATTTGGTTTCTCTGCTCTGCAAAGCTGAATTTCTGCTCCTCACTTTGAGAATAAAGTTTGAATTAAGTAGAATGGACCTTGTAGAATGCATGTGAATTGTTGGATTTCATTTGGCACGTTCATTTGTTGTGAAAAACGGAATTTAATTCACAAAAATTCGTATTTTCTTAGAAATTTGCTTTCTCTCCTCTGCAAAGCTGAATTTCGGCTCCTCACTTTGAGAATGAAGTTAGAATTAAGTAGAATGGGCATTGGAGAACGCATGTGGGTTGTTGGATTTTTTTTGGCATGTTCATTTGTTGTGTAAAACGAAGCAAATAAAGGCCTATTAATTCTGCAAGGCTCATTCTACTTAATTCAAACTTTATTTTCGAAGTGAGAAGCCAAAATACAGCTTTGCAGAGAAGTGAAAGCTAATTTCAATGAAAATACGTACTTTTGTGAAATAAATTCCGTTTTTCACAACAAATATACGTGCCAAATAAAATCCAATAAATCATAAAGGGTGTATTCGATAAAAATGGCACACCGAAAATCATCTGTAACTTTTGAACCGTTTGAGTAAAAAACCTGAAAATTTGAGCAAATCTTATTCATAGTGTATTGTTTACATCTGCAGAGTTTCATAGTTATACATACAGTGGTTACGATCATGTTGTCGGAATCAGATTGCCAGGGAAAAAATTTGCATGTGACTGAAAGCTGAAAATCCTGAAAATTATATGTTTACAAGATGCAAAAAACCCCAAACTGAGATGAAAAGCGAAACACCACTGCAAAAACTCGCGCCCGGAAATTTTACATGAAGTTGTTCACCAAATCGTGTTGCATCGCGATGGATGATGAAACGAAAAAAATTTCGTTGCCAAGTCTAAGCTAGATATTCCGGACGATTTCCGAACAAAGAAGTTATCAAAATTTGCAAAGAAGGCAGATGATTTGCGGATGTGGTGAAGTAAGCGCTCCCTTCACTACTTCCGGAACAATCAACGGTACGATTTACACCGAAGAGTGCCTCAAGAAGCATATTTTACCATTCATAAGAAAACACAAAGTATCAACTCTGTTTTGTCCTGATCTGGCGTTCTGCCCCTACGCTAGAAAAGTGTTGCAGTGGTACCGAGCTAACGGAGCTAAATTTGTCCAAAATATATAAACCCACCAAATTCACCGGAACTTCGCCCGATTGAAAAATTCTGGGCAATTGTGAAGACAAAATTCGCAAACATAGAGCTGAAGTTGAATAAAATTTGGGTAAAAACAACAAAAACACTGGGAAAATCGATTGTACAAAATTTGATGGGTGGAGTGAAAAGGAATGTGCGCGCATTCGGAATGGGTGATGAAATCAAATAAAACAAATGTTGCAAATCATAACTCATTAAAAGTTTTTCATTCCCTGAAAATTTCAAGAAAATCCGATAATCGGTTTGATTTTGGTGAGTAAATATGTGTGTGCCATTTTTATCGAATACACCCTTTATGCATTCTACAAGGCCTACTCTACGATATTCAAACTTTATTCTCAAAGTGAGAAGCCAAAATTCAGCTTTGGAGATCATAGAATCCAAATTTCTATGAAAATACATACTTTTGTGAAATAAATTTCGTACAGTACGTGTCAAATAAAATTCAACAACTTATTTGGATCATGTACGATTTAATTCGAATACAACGTGCCCACACATCATCTATTCATCGACTTCAAAGCCGCATATGATACAATCGATCGGGACCAGCTATGGCAGCTAATGCACGAACACGTTTTTCCGGATAAACTGACACGGTTGATCAAAGCGACGATGGATCGGGCATTCTCGAGTCCCTTTGAAACCCGCAGAGGGTTACGGCAAGGTGATGGTCTTTCGTGTCTGCTATTCAACATCGCTTTGGAAGGGGTAATACGAAGAGAAGGGATTAACACAAGTGGTACAATTTTCAATAAGTCCGTCCAGCTATTTGGCTTCGCCGACGACATAGATATTATGGCACGTAACTTTGAGAAGATGGAGGAAGCCTACATCAGACTGAAGAGGGAAGCTAAGCGGATCGGACTAGTCATCAACATGTCGAAGACAAAGTACATGATAGGAAGAGGTTCAAGAGACGACAATGTGAGCCACCCATCGCGAGTTTACATCGGTGGTGACGAAATCGAGGTGGTAGAAGAATTTGTGTACTTGGGCTCACTGGTGACTGCCGAAAATGACACCAGCAGAGAAATTCGGAGACGCATAGTGGCTGGAAATCGTACGTACACAGATAGAAAAAGTTGTTGAAATTTACACGAAAGTAATGCACATAAAGGGAATGCCAAAAAGAGCGTAAATTTAACCGATATTATCACCTGAATATATGCAGTTTGTATTGCATTATGTCACTTTTTATACGAATAAGTGTCATAATGCTATGTAATTTGCATGCATTTAGGGGGAACTCCATTGGAAAAAAGTCCATGTACGCCCAAAATAGTGTAATTCTCCACGTCTTTATTATTTACGCGCTGATTACTTTTCATTATTTTTTTCTGTGTACTTTGGACTCCGCAAGACGCTCCGATCGAATAGAGTTCGCCGCCGTACCAAACTGACAATCTACAAAACGCTCATTAGACCGGTAGTCCTCTACGGACACGAGACCTGGACGATGCTCGTGGAGGACCAACGCGCACTGGGAGTTTTCGAAAGGTAAGTACTGCGTACCATCTATGGTGGGGTGCAGGTGGCGGACGGTACGTCTTCTTCTTCTTCTTATTGGCATTACATCCCCACACTGGGACAGAGCCGCCTCACAGCTTAGTGTTCATTAAGCACTTCCACAGTTATTAACTGCGAGGTTTCTAAGCCAGGTTACCATTTTTGCATTCGTATATCATGAGGCTAACACGATGATACTTGTATGCCCAGGGAAGTCGAGACAATTTCCAATCCGAAAATTTCCTAGACCGGCACCGGGAATCGAACCCAGCCACCCTCAGCATGGTCTTGCTTTGTAGCCGCGCGTCTTACCGCACGGCTAAGGAGGGCCCCTGCATTGCATCAGCTGTTGGGAGAACCATCCATCGTTCACACCGCGAAAATCGGACGACTGTGGTGGGCCGGGCACGTAGCCACAATGTCGGACAGTAACCCGGTGAAAATGGTTCTCGACAACGATCCGACGGGCACAAGAAGGCGAGGTGCGCAGCGGGCAAGGTGGATCGATCAGGTGGAAGATGACTTGCGGACCCTCCGTACTCTGCGTGGTTGGCGACGTGTAGCCATGGACCGAGCCGAATGGAGAAGACTCTTATATACCGCACAGGCCACTTCGGCCTTAGTCTGAATAAATAATAATAACGATTTAATTCAATTCAAATTAATTAATGCATTCTATTTAATTCAAACCTCATTCTCAAAGTAAGAAGCCGAAACCCAGCTTTACAGAACAGAGAAATCAAATTTCCATGAGAATACGTAGTTTTGTGAATTAAAACCCGTTTTGAGCTTGAGCTTGAGCTTGATTGACTGCTCGTAGTTGCTACTCCATTATGACCAGATCAGCTGTTCTTGCACAGGGAACCAACAGATGTTTGCTTGAGACTAGCACACATCTTCAATGTACAAGTACTGGTGATCTCATTTATTAGGTCATACTGGGCGCCTGCCACGTCAGAATGCAAGTTAATGTAGGGAAGGGGGAGGAAATGATGATGCAATCACTCGCCCACTGCAAGCCGAATATACCTCTGCACTTGCCACGAGTTTATGCGGAATTTGTTGGAATTTCTGGGTTAGGTTGGAGAGGCAGACGTCCGTCTTGGTTAACGAGCTGCCAATGTGATAGATAGGAGAAGGTAACTGGTGGAATTTCTAATTGGATGTAGGAAACGAGCTCTATAGTTCATTTCCAAATTCTAGCAGATTACTGTTGGAATACTCAAGTTGAAGGTTTAGGAATAGTAATGGAAACGGTATGGAAGTCCATTTCCAGTTCTAGCGATTGCTAGAACATGAGAAATAAAGAGAAAGATACAAAGTAGGAGAATGGAACGGACCTGGGATTGAACCCACGACCTCCTGCGTATGAGGCAGAAGCAGTAGCCATATGACTACCAAGCCCGCTTCGAAACAAGAGAGATCACGCACTGAACTGATTAATTTTATTACCGGCCGCGCAATGCAGAACACAATAATTCGGCCGACCACGCGATCGTTCTGCTATCCGAAACATGATAGAACACGCACTGAACTGATTAATTTTATTACCGGCCGCGCAATGCAGAACACAATAATTCGGCCGACCGCGCGATCGTTCTGCTATCCGAAACATGATAGAACACGCACTGAACTGATTAATTTTATTACCGGCCGCGCAATGCAGAACACAATAATTCGGCCGACCGCGCGATCGTTCTGCTATCCGAAACAAGAGAGATCACGCACTGAACTGATTAATTTTATAACCGGCCGCGCAATGCAGAACACAATATTTCGGCCGACCGCGCGATCGTTCTGCTGTCCGGAACAAGAGAGATGACGCACTGAACTGATTAATTTTATAACCGGCCGCGCAATGCAGAACACAATATTTCGGCCGACCGCGCGATTGTTCTGCTGTCCGGAACAAGAGAGATCACGCACTGAACTTGTTTTGTGAATTAAAACCCGTTTTTCTCAAAAACTGGACGTGTTACAAAAAATCTGAATACATGAATTCAGCGAAGAAAAATCTTTCAAGTACACTGAAAATGGTTGAAGGGAGTGAAACACTGTTGACTAGTCAAGGTCTGTGTCATAATAAAATACACATAAAGAGACTGCTGCTGCATGTACATTACGTTCGTAGATATAAGAGATGTACAGGGGTTAGACAAAAAGGTTGAGATAGGCTAAAAATTGTCGAAGTTCAAATCAGCATAACTTTGCGTAGAATGATCCGATTTTGATCAAACTGGGACCATCGGACGCGGAAGCTCTTCTAGTATACTGGCCTTATGCGAAACCTCTGATTGGCCCTTGGCCACCGGTGATGTTCCGAGTTTTCCGAAGGTATGTTAAAAATGCATTTTTTCTGCTGCTTGTCATTTTATTTGACGTTTACTGACAACATGTTTTATGTTTTCCCCAGAAACTGGAACTAATATGCTGACCAATGCTGGCTGCAGATCGAAAACCCGATAGGTATACGCAGAGATATGGCAATTTCCGTGAAAACGATACGGGATTGGCCATACACCCTGAACAAATCTCACTTTCGCAGAATTTCCGGAACCTGTTACAAATTGGCCAAAGAGTCTCACAGTTCTTAACATATATCTCTAATAAAGATCCTATATTCATCGTCTTGGGAAAACATGAATTTTGACACCCATAAATGCATGGTTCCAGATGGTGCCAAAAACGGCCCCTCCTGGAAGGCCCATGGAACCTGCTATAAGGGTGGCAGTGGACACTATAATTCTGGAAATGTTTCTGTAATCATCGTCTCGCAAATCCATGAAGTTAGATACTCATATTTGCATTATTCCGATCTGTTATCATTTCATCATGTTCCCGGAACCGTTTTTACGGAAATGGCCATATCTCTGCGTAGTTTTAATGGATTCTCGATCTGCAGCCACCGTTGGTCGGCATATTAGTTCTAGTTTTTGGAGAAAGTATAAAAAATGATGAAAGTAAACGTTACATAAAATGACTAGCAGTGGAAAAAATGCATCTTGAACATACCCTCGGAAAACCCGGAACATCTCCGGTGGCCAAGGACCAATCTATGGTTTTGCAGAAGAACAGTATACTAGAAGAGTGTCCGCTTCTGATGGTCCTGGTTTTATCAAAATCGGATTATTATACGCAAAGTTATGCTGATTTGAATTTCGACTTATTTTTGCCTATCTCAACCTTTTTGTCTAACCCCTGTATATCATGAAGATCAATGGGCTATATTCCAGGGAGTTAGTAACCTTAGAAGTAATAATGACCTGAATAACATGTATTTCACATTTTTTAGCCATTAGTCTTCGAAATAAGTGGAAAATATTGCAGAAATGTCATAAAAATAGTGCAAGGAGGAAGAACGCGAAGGATGAAAGGCATGCGTCGATGGGGTTATGGTTCAGTTTGATTGTTTACACATGTTTTGCTGGAAATTTTGTTCGACCCTCTATGTCTGTTATCTGTGATGTAGGTATCAATATGCTTCTTTGCATAAATCATTATAACAAATTTCAGGGCACAGACGAACAAACATAACACTCATGAAATTATCATCGTTCACTTATTTACTGGTCAATTTGAACACTCACTCCATCACTCTTGGCACGCTCACCGGATTTGCTCGAGATTGACGTTTGCTCACTACCGCCATCTGGTTCGTGATTTGCCAAACTTAGTGAAAACAACAGTTGTCGTTAGTGTTTGTACGACGATGAATTTGATGAGTGAATCTTCAATGAGTTATGTCTGTGTGCTTAAAGCCTGCATTTTTGTAGTAAAGCCCCAATGAGTTCCCCAATTCGAACGCTGATCCGACATAGAGGTAAACACTATCAATTCCACGCACATAAGTACACATATAGTGAAGCAAGACACACCAGGCGCGATGGAAGGGGTTGGAGAAGACTGATGATTAAAACATATTTAACTGCTGACACGAGCAAGAAACAACCCAAGGAGGTTTGAGCAAACACAAATGCACATAAATCTTGGAAATGACTTTCATGACGAAAAGTTAAATCGCCTTTAAGTTTAAAGTTGGGTGGAGTAAATGGGTGGTTACCACCCATGGATTTCATTTACGACTCCCATCATGGGTCACCAGCCGGCCGGTCCAGCCGTTATGTATATTCATTATTCCGGCAAAGCGATTCTTCGCTAAACACCTCCTTCCTAAGAGGGTGGTTCCTAAAAGGAGATGGTAAGGTTCGATTTAACACCACACTCACACACGAGTCGATTTGCCGGTGCCTGATGGTTTTGTACACCAAGTCCCTGTACCTTGGACTAGATTTTGCCTTGGGACAGGGACCGCGTCTTGGCATTGAACACCCATCAACATCGGCGCCATCGTCATTATCATTATAGGAAAGCCCATCATTATTATCTCTTGCTTTCTCGTGTCGGGCTAGCAGCTCCTGTTTTCGCTATGTTCCAATCGTTGGACTGGGATCATCGTTGCCGCTTTATTCACGGACGACGGCTTGCCCCAGGAGGGAAATTTTCCAAGTCATCATCATTATCGGCACCAGTCAGTCCAAATAGAGTTTGCTGTTTTCATTAGGTACCGGGTGAGCTTGCGTTCGTGAGTAGGTGGTAGCCTGAGGTGGTTGTCAGCAAATCATCATCACCTTTTCCGCGCTGTTGCGTGCCTGATGGGTATGGACGAAGATTCCACTCATTAGTGCTACTTTTATCAATAGCCACTGCGAATATAACTCGTCGAAGATGAGCTAAATTAGAAATCAATATAACAAAAATGTTTCATACTATATTGAGAGATTAAAATCATTGAAATATAAACTTTTGCTCCAATCCAAGTAGTTTGTACATCAGAAAAGAAAAAGTTATTACATTTCTACTCTCCAAACTTCTCCAGCAGTCTATTTCATTATGACACATTTTTGCTTTATTTCACAGATTTTTCCATGCAAAATTACCTCATTTATCCAGTATATCTAAGACAATTGGTCATTACACAAGAATCTGGGAAAATTAATAATTTGTCAACGTCTAGCCACTTGCTTCACGAACATCGACATGACCAACTCTCACTGCCCTGGCCATGAACGATAAACTTTTAAAATTTCTCGTAATTAAAAAATAACACAATTAAAACCTCATCAACTCAATTCAACAACCATTTCACTCCAGTGGAAACGTCTCCGATGAAAATAGGGAAAAACGTCTTGCAAAAAAAGGCGAAAAATCTTGCAACTGAAAAAGAAACTCGTTCAGAAGCAGGACGATGGTATAGAATTGTCTCTCCTTCCCAGAATGTGCAAGCTCTTCCTCATGCTGGTCCTTGCGTCGCCGTCTGCAGAGTATGGGTTCGAAGTCTGCGTTTTTGCCTGGACCGCCCGACCAACGCAGCGGACGTGAAAAAAGCGGGAACAAAGTGCAAAACGACCAGACGACCGGAACAAATATTTGGCCATTAAAACTGTCTTGGCAGAGGGATCGACATATTTTTTCTGAGCTTCCGTCTGAAGCCTTCGAACCTTATAAATTGCAGAGCTATGACTACCTTCAAGTAGTTTGTTCAGATGGAGTAAGATACGAATGTCCAAGGAAAAGGGCACGTCCGAAGCTGGAAGCTGCTAGTGGGGTGCAGCGTGCATCCTGGACAACGCAAGAAAGCGCTGCAAGATAATTTAATTATTTCGAAAAGAAAATTTAATTGAATGGAGATAATTTATTCGCTGTCCCCTTTTCATTACGCTGTGTGCGGGGGTGTTTGCCAACGTCCTTGTCGCAGAACAAGTCCAGCGAACGCGCACTGTGATGTTGAAGTGCACGAAAAAATGAGTTTGTGAAAAAAGAGAACTCCTGCAAATGAAGTGCATCCTTTAGAATGAGCACCTCGCCCGGGCGACAGGAGACGGTGGTGCTCAGGCGATAAGAACCGTCGGAACGTTGCAGTGCAGTGTTCTCTTTTTTAGCGAGAAAAATAAATAGCATCATTGCTCAAAGTACCTGGACCTCTTGTTGCAGGGGAATGGGGATAAACGCGAAGGCGTAGTAAGGATAACTGTCTTGATATGGGAAGAAAACTCCCATTAGCGAATTAACTGGGGACATGCTGATTCAAACCTTAGAATCAGTAGCATAGATATTTCCGAACGGTTTTCTAGATTCTAATTTCCGCACAAGTTCGGAGGTCATTTAAGATTGTTCAGCTTTAATTCGACATGGAATATTGGGTCGTATGAATAAAAAGTAGTAAGTTCAACTTTACTACATTTTCAGTAGTAAACGTCATTTGTGGAACACGTTCGTATGAATAAAAGAGACTTTACTACACTACACATTTCGAACATACTACAAACAACTGATTCGGTATGAATAAAACAAGAGTTTACTACTGATTTCTTGTAGTCTGCTCAAGACGTTGCTACTCATGTTTCAAATGCAGATTATTCATCAGCATCGAGGCGAATCGACTTTGTTCTTGAAAATAGAAGTCCAATTTAGGGAAACCAAGCAAAACAGACATGTCTTTTGTTGATTAGCCGCAAAAAAATGATGAAATCATCATCGTCATCATGGAGTCTATTTTGTTTTGACGTTTCTTCGTGTAGTAAATGGTAGCAAACTGTAGTAAAGGCTAAGTTCGAATGTAGCATATGCCATAAGTTCGAAAATGTTTTTATTCATATCAAACATGTAGTTTTCTCTGTGGACTTTATTTTTGAGTAGATACTACAAGCGTTGAGTTTTGCTACTTTTTATTCATACGACCCATTGTATTTTCTTTTCAAACAAATATTGCGAGATTTTAAGAAGAAGAATATATTTTAGCAATTTTGTATATGCAATGCTTTTTATAGATTTTGTAAAGTCGAGTCAAGTACGAGACACTGAAGACGACCACACAGTTGTGGTCGAAATACGTATCTGCAAAGATAACGAAGATTAACTAGTGGAATTAAATGGAGAGTACTTAATTCGTCTTAGACGGTTGATTTTGTAAGGTTATTTACGACAAAATTGGTGCCTTATTTCTTTGTTTTACGATGAGATGAATACATGTTCAGTGAGATGGAAAACAAAGCAGTTCCCCTACTTGTTCAGTGTTCAAAGTTTCGAGTGTTCAAAAAATCATTCAGTAATGGCGTACCTTTTTTCTGATAACGGCTATGATTCTGCGAAGCTCGAGCTTCTGAGCTGCTAATGGAAAGCAAAGGACATTCGCGTTTTTTTTTATTCATTTCTTTTAGTCTGTCAACTGGAAGCTTCTGCTGGTGATATTTCGCAAATAGAAAAGAAATGCAATTCGCGAGAAATGTATAGCTGGGAACGGAGAAATGTAGACGAGCTGTCCGCTTTGCTTTTTATGGGACAGTGCTTTCGCTAAACGAAAAACTCCTGCGCTGATGGGAACAGTCAGTGCCTGTAGCAGACCCGTAGATTCAATTGACTCATTGCCTTCTCCGGAAGTTGCTCGCATAATGACAGAACTGTGGAGGCTATCCTGCAGCACTTGAATCAGCAGTTTATTTCCTTCGGTACTTGTTTTCATGAAATAAATTATTTTTTCATCCAAGTTATTGCGCAAACAGAAATGAATACATTCCGCATGGCAGGAGTGGGAGCTTTGAGTCGCCACCCCTTTCAAGAAAAGGACGACACCATGGAAGACGATGGATCTTGAACAAAGAGAAAAAAAAAATAACAATTTTCTTCCATCATCGTCCCAGAAAAACTTGGCTCCAGCAACAGAGCATTGCTTTGGCTACACCAAGCAAGCAGCGGCGAAAGAAATGGAAGAACGACCACCGAAGACGCCATCACCCATCATCTTCGCGTCATTATCGCGTATCAGTTGGGAGTCCACCACTAGGGCTACGGCCAGGGCTTCCCATTATACCCATTTTCCAGCGTTGCACAGTGGGCACTGGCCAATCGTCAGCCCTGCTGTCAATGTCGATATTCAAGATATTTTTTGGTAAGCTGTTGAACAGAATGCTGCGCCAAACTAGAGAACATTCTAACACAAGCTAAATGAAAAATCAAAGCAGAAATTAGTCTTCCGTAGTACGCGAACTTCCCGATCAATCTCCTGGCATGTTAAGTGATAACGCGATCCAGCACGCACTAATTTTGTTTTCCTTTGCTAATCGAAGCATTTCCAACAGAACCGCACACGAGAGTCGTGTCTTTTGGTAGCTATGTTAGGCAAGTTTTTTTTTTGTTTTTTTACGTTTTGTTATCTAAAATTTTGCAAATTATTCGCAAAGCGTAGAATATATTTTTGCTGAATAAATTTTGGTTGGATAAACTAAACTTCATTATTCTGACCCAATTTCTCCCACTATGCATCGGTCCTGTAAAAGAACTTGGCATAAAATAACGAAGAAAGCGCGCGAAACCCAACAAAATAGATAGGTATATAAGAATTGTCTAGATTTCCCTTTGCCCACGCTCTCTCTCTCTCTGGTGATTGGCGCAGAAGACCGAAAGCGGAAAAAATGAAAATTCTGTTCAGAAAAACTATACACAGTTGGAGACTGAAAGAAATTAATATCCCACCCCGTCGCACGCTCCAATACCTGCGACATCATCCTCCGCCACCAGTTCGAACGTGAAACGACGACGTCGGAGAAGGACACTGTGGCGAGGGTTCCGGGTTCCACTCGAAGTGTGGATACTTGGGAAAAATGATGAAAAAAGCGTCGTCGCCGTGGTCCGCGTAGTTGTCGTCATCGTCGTCCTCGTCGAGGAGCTTAACAATCGGAAGGAGGCGGGAGGAAAAATTAAATTATCTGCAATTTCTTTTTCGCATTTCATTTACAGAAATGTATATAAAATTTATAAATTATTTTTCGCATATTTCTTGGCGTCCAACTTTGAAGTCTGCTGTGGACGTTGAAGGAAAGCTAGTACGGGATAGGGGGCAGAGAATTGAAAATCAACTCTCTTTGTTCTTACCGTCGATGAATTTAAATGAACATTAAACTTATTAATTTATGTGTAAAAATCTCACGAACGAAAGATTTCGAAGTTTTAAAGTGTTGATAAACGACCATAAACTTTTGTCATCGTTTTCTTGATAACTTGTCAGCTGCACAGCCATTTTTCTATGAAAATTCTGAAGAATTCCCTATAGAAATTCCGAAGATTTTTCCGTGGAGTTTTGAAGCAGAATATTTCTTTCTTTCTTTTACAAGTTTGAAAAATGAACGCGTCTCAAAAAAATGATAGACTTTAGTATCTAATAAGTCGTTCCTTTTTTAACCGATTATCAATTTTTTCCCACCAATCAATAAGAATTTTTTGTTAGATTATTTTTAATCTATCGTTTATTTGGAAGACTCGTTTTCTGTGAAGCGTTACGGGACCGAAAACATGTTTCTTAATACAATTTTACATGACTTTACATTACATGACCAAACCCCGGGTCGAAGTTGTAACAACTAAAAGCTTCCAATCAGAAACTTTTAAGGAATTCCTGTGAAAATTTAATTGAGGATTCTCACGTAGAGATTCTGAAAATTTTCCCGTGGAAGGAAATTCCGAAGAATTTCCCGTTTAAATTTGAAGAAATTCCGAAGAATTTCCCTTGGAAATTCCAAAGAATTTCCCTTGGAAATTCCGAAGAATTTCCCATGGAAATTCCGAAGAATTTCCCGTGGATATTCCAAAGAATTTCCCGTGGAAATTCCGAATAATTTCCCGTGGACATTCCGAAGAATTTCCCGTGGAAATTCCGAATAATTTTCCGTGGACATTCCGAAGAATTTCTCGTGGAAATTCCGAAGAATTTCTCGTGAAAATTCCGAAGAATTTCCCGTGGAAATTCCGAAGAATTTCCCGTGGAAATTCCGAAGAATTTCCCGTGGAAATTCCGAAGAATTTCCCGTGGAAATTCCGAAGAATTTCCCGCGGAAATTCGAAGAATTTCCGTGGAAATTCCGAAGAATTTCCGTGGAAATTTCGAAGGATTTCCGTGGAAATTCGAAGAATTTCCGTGGAAATTCCGAAGAATTTCCGTGAAATTCCGAAGAATTTCCGTGGAAATTCCGAAGAATTTCCGTGGAAATTCGAAGAATTTCCGTGGAAATTCCGAAGAATTTCCGTGGAATTCGAAGAATTTCCCGTGGAAATTCCGAAGAATTTCCGTGGAAATTCGAAGAATTTCCGTGGAAATTCCGAAGAATTTCCTTGAAATTCGAAGAATTTCCGTGGAAATTCCGAAGAATTTCCCAAGGAAATTCCGAAGAATTTCCCTTCGGAAATTCCGAAGAATATCCCGTGGAAATTCCAAATAATTTCCCGTGTAAATTCCGAAGAATTCCCCGTGGAAATTCCGGAGAATTTCCCGTGGAAATTCCGGAGAATTTCCCGTGGAAATTCGAAGAATTTCCTTGAAATTCCAGAGAATTTCCGTGAAATTCGGAGAATTTCCGTGGAAATTCCGGAGAATTTCCGTGAAATTCCGGAGAATTTCCGTGAAATTCCGGAGAATTTCCGTGGAAATTCGAAGAATTTCCTTGGAAATTCAAGAATTTCCCTAGGAAATTCCAAAGAATTTCCTTGAAATTCGAAGAATTTCCGTGGAAATTCGAAGAATTTCCGTGGAAATTCGAAGAATTTCCGTGGAAATTCGAAGAATTTCCTGTGGAAATTCCGAAGAATTTCCGTGGAAATTCGAAGAATTTCCGTGGAAATTCCGAAGAATTTCCGTGGAAATTCGAAGAATTTCCGTAGAAATTCCGAAGAATTTCCCGTGGAAATTATGAAGAATTTCCGTGGAAATTCGAAGAATTTCCGTGGAAATTCGAAGAATTTACCGTGGAAATTTCGAAGAATTCCCGTGGAAATTCCGAAGAATTTCCTGTGGAAATTCCGAAGAATTTCCCGTGGAAATTCCGAAGAATTTCCCGTGGAAATTCCGAAGAATTTCCCGTGGAAATTCCGAAGAATTTCCCGTGGAAATTCCGAAGAATTTTCCGTGGAAATTCCGAAGAATTTCCCGTGGAAATTCCGAAGAATTTCCCGTGGAAATTCCTAAGTATTTCCTGTGGAAATTCCGAAGTTTTTCCCGTGGAAATTCCGAAGTATTTCCCGGGGAAACTCCGAACAATTTCCCTTGTAAATTCTGAAGAATTTTCTGTTGAAAATCCCGAGGAATTTCCCGTGGAAATTCCTAAGAATTTCCCTTGAAAATTCCGAAGAATTTCCCTTGAAAATTCCGAAGAATTTTCCTTGTAAATTCTGAAGAATTGTCTGTTGAAAATTACGAAGATTTTCCCTTGGAAGTTCTTAAGAATTTTCTTTGGAATTCCGGAGATTTTCCGGTGGAATGTCCTAAGAATTCCGAAGAATTTCCCTTGGAAATTCCGAAGAATTTCCCTTGGAAATTCCGAAGAATTTCCCGTGGAAATTCCGAAGAACTTCCCATGGAAATTCCGAAGAATTTTCCGTGGAAATTCCAAATAATTTCCCTTGGAAAATCCAAATAAGTTCCCTTGGAAATTCCGAAGAAATTCCCGTGGAAATTCCGAAGAATTTCCCTAGGAAATTCCGAAGAATTTCCCTAGGAAATTCCGAAGAATTTCCCTAGGAAATTCCGAAGAATTTCCCGTGGAAATTCCGAAGAATTTCCCGTGGAAATTCCGAAGAATTTCCCGTGGAAATTCCGAAGAATTTCCCGTGGAAATTCCGAAGAATTTCCCTTGGAAATTCCGAAGAATTTCCCGTGGAAATTCCGAAGAATTTCCCTTGGAAATTCCGAAGAATTTCCCGTGGAAATTCCGAAGAATTTCCCGTGGAAATTCCGAAGAATTTCCCGTGGATATTCCAAAGAATTTCCCGTGGAAATTCCGAATAATTTCCCGTGGACGTTCCGAAGTATTTCCAATGGAAATTCCGAAGAATTTCCCTTGGAAATTCCGAAGAATTTCCCGTGGAAATTCCGAAGAATTTCCCTTGGAAATTTCGAAGAATTTCCCTTGGAAATTCCGAAGAATTTCCCTTGGAAATTCCGAAGAATTTCCCTTGGAAATTCCGAAGAATTTCCCGTGGAAATTCCGAAGAATTTCCCGTGGAAATTCCGAAGAATTTCCCGTGGAAATTCCGAAGAATTTCCCGTGGAAATTCCGAAGAATTTCCCGTGAAAATTCCGAAGAATTTCCCGTGGAAATTCCGAAGAATTTCCCGTGGAAATTCCTGAGAATTTCCCGTGGAAATTCCTGAGAATTTCCCGTGGAAATTCCGAAGAAATTCCCTAGGAAACTCCGAAGAATTTCCCGTGGAAACTCCGAAGAATTTCCCGTGGAAATTCCGAAGAATTTCCCGTGGAAATTCCGAAGAATTTCCCGTGGAAATTCCGAAGAATTTCCCGTGGAAATTCCGAAGAACTTCCGGTGGAAATTCCGAAGAATTTCCCTTGGAAATTACGAAGAATTTCCCTTGGAAATTACGAAGAATTTCCCTTGGAAATTCCGAAGAATTTCCCTTGGAAATTCCGAAGAATTTCCCTTGGAAATTCCGAAGAATTTCCCTTGGAAATTCCGAAGAATTTCCCTTGGAAATTCCGAAGAATGTACTATGAAATTCCGAAGAATTTCCCTTGGAAATTCCGAAGAATTTCCCTTGGAAATTCCGAAGACCCTTGGAAATTCCGAAGAATATCCCTTGGAAATTTCGAAGAATTTCCTTGAAATTCGAAGAATTTCCTTGAAATTCCGAAGAATTTCCGTAGAAATTCGAAGAATTTCCTGTGGAAATTCGAAGAATTTCCGTGGAAATTCCGAAGAATTTCCGTGTGAAATTCCGAAGAATTTCCGTGGAATTCGAAGAATTTCCCTTGGAAATTCCGAAGAATTTCCCTTGGAAATTCCGAAGAATTTCCCTTGGAAATTCCGAAGAATTTCCCTTGGAAATTCCGAAGAATTTCCCTTGGAAATTCCGAAGAATTTCCCGTAGAAATTCCTAAGTATTTCCCGCGGAAATTCCGAAGTATTTCCCGTGGAAATTCCGAAGTATTTCCCGTGGAAACTCCGAACAATTTCTTTTGTGAATTCTGAGGAATTTTCTGTTGAAAATTCCGAGAAATTTCCCGTGGAAATTCCTAAGAATTTCCCTCGAAAATTCCGAAGAATTTTCCTTGTAAATTCTGAAGAATTGTCTGTTAAAAATATCGAAGATTTTTCCTTGGAAGTTCTTAAGAATTTTCTTTGGAATTCCGGAGATTTTCCGGTGGAAATTCCTAAGAATTCCCCGTAGAATTTCCGAAGAATTTCCCGTGGAAATTCCGAAGAATTTCCCTTGGAAATTCCGAAGAATTTCCCTTGGAAATTCCGAAGAATTTCCTTGAAATTCGAAAAATTTCCTTGGAAATTCCGAAGAATTTTCCTTGAAATTCGAAGAATTTCCTTGAAATTCGAAGAATTTCCTTGAAATTCCGAAGAATTTCCTTGAAATTCCGAAGAATTTCCTTTGAAATTCCGAAGAATTTCCTTTGAAATTCCGAAGAATTTCCTTGAAATTCGAAGAATTTCCTTGAATTCGAAGAATTTCCTTGAATTCCGAAGAATTTCCTTGAAATTCCGAAGAATTTCCTTGAATTTCGAAGAATTTCCTTGAATTTCGAAGAATTTCCTTGAAATTCGAAGAATTTCCTTGAAATTCGAAGAATTTCCTTGAAATTCCGAAGAATTTCCTTGAAATTCGAAGAATTTCCTTGAAATTCCGAAGAATTTCTTGAAATTCGAAGAATTTCCTTGAAATTCCGAAGAATGTCCTTGAAATTCCGAAGAATTTCCTTTGAAATTCCGAAGAATTTCCTTGAAATTCGAAGAATTTCCTTGAAATTCGAAGAATTTCCTGGAAATTCGAAGAATTTCCCTTGGAAATTCCGAAGAATTTCCCTTGGAAATTCCGAAGAATTTCCCTTGGAAATTCCGAAGACTTTCCCTTGGAAATTCCAAAGAATTTCCCTTGGAAATTCCGAAGAATTTCCCTTGGAAATTCCAAAGAATTCCCTTTGGAAATTCCGCAGAATTTCCCGTGGAAATTCCGAAGATTTTCCCGTGGAAATTCAGAAGAATTTTCCTTGGAATTTCTGAAGAATTTTCCTTGGAATTTCTGAAGAATTTCCTTGGAAATTCCGAAGAATTTCCCTTGGAAATTGCGAAGATTTTTCCTTAGAAATTGCGAAGAAATTTGCTTGGACATTGCGAAGAATTTTCCTTGGAAATGGCGAAGAATTTCCCTTGGAAATTGAGAAGAATTTCCCTTGGAAATTGTGAAGAATTTCCCTTGGAAATTGCGAAAAATTTTCCTTGGAAATTCCGAAGAATTTCCCTTGGAAATTCCGAAGAATTTTCCTTGGAAATTCCGAAGAATTTTCCTTGGAATTCCAAGAATTTCCGTGGAAATTCGAAGAATTTCCTGGAAATTCCGAAGAATTTCGTGGAATTCCGAAGAATTTCCGTGGAATTCCGAAGAATTTCCGTGGAATTCCGAAGAATTTCCTGTGAAATTCTGAAGAATTTCCTGAAATTCCGGAAAATTTCCTTGAAATTCCAAAGAATTTCCTTGAAATTCGAAGAATTCCTTGAATTCGAAGAATTTCCTTGAATTCGGAAGAATTTCCTTGAATTCGGAAGAATTTCCTTGAAATTCGAAGAATTTCCTTGAAATTCGAAGAATTTCCTTGAAATTCCGAAGAATTTCCTTGGAATTCCGAAGAATTTCCTTGAAATTCCGAAGAATTTTGAATTCCGAAGAATTTCCTTGAAATTCCGAAGAATTTCCTTGGAAATTCCGAAGAATTTCCTTGAAATTCCGAAGAATTTCCTTGAAATTTCAAGAATTTCCTTGAAATTCGAAGAATTTCCTTGAAATTCGAAGAATTTCCTTGAAATTCGAAGAATTTCCTTGAAATTCCGAAGAATTTCCTTGAAATTCTGAAGAATTTCCTTGAAATTCCGAAGAATTTCCTGGAAATTCCGAAGAATTTTCCTGGAAATTCAAGAATTTCCTGAAATTCGAAGAATTTCCCTGGAAATTCCGAAGAATTTCCTGAAATTCGAAGAATTTCCTGAAATTCGAAGAATTTCCTGAAATTCCGAAGAATTTCTGAAATTCCGAAGAATTTCCTGGAAATTCGAAGAATTTCCTGAAATTCCGAAGAATTTCCCTGAAATTCCGAAGAATTTCCTGAAATTCCGAAGAATTTCTGAAATTCCGAAGAATTTCCTGAAATTCCGAAGAATTTCCTGGAAATTCCGAAGAATTTCCTGGATATTCGAAGAATTTCCTGAAATTCCGAAGAATTTCCTGAAATTCGAAGAATTTCCTGAATTCCGAAGAATTTCTGAATTCCGAAGAATTTCCTGAATTCCGAAGAATTTCCCTGAAATTCCGAAGAATTTCTGAAATTCGAAGAATTTCCTGAAATTCCGAAGAATTTCTGAAATTCGAAGAATTTCCCTGAAATTCCGAAGAATTTCCCCTGGAAATTCCGAAGAATTTCCCCTGGAAATTCCGAAGAATTTCCCCTGGAAATTCCGAAGAATTTTCCGTGGAAATTCCGAAGAATTTTCCGTGGAAATTCCGAAGAATTTCTCGTGGAAATTCCGAAGAATATCCCTTGAAAATTTCCCCTGGAAATTTCGAAGAATTTCCTTGGAAATTCCGAAGAAGTAGGGGAAGCACCTGTTTGGCGTTTTTGGAATCAAAGTCCACCGAAGGGGCGGTTACCCTCTCATAACTTTTCCGAACTAAATCTATCACATGTTGTGCAGTGCATATGCATAATCAAGTTTCAGACTTTATTTCCACTCCGGGTGGCTTAATACCCGGCATATAGGCAATTAATTTCGAATGTACTGAACAATTTACTTTGAATGTACTGAAGAATTTCCTTTGGAAATTCCGAAGAATTTCCTTTGAAAATTCCTAAGAATTTCCTTTGGAATTCCGAAGATTTTCCATGGAAATTCCGAAGAATTTTCCATGGAAATTTAGAAGTTTTTCCCATGGAAATTTCGAAGAATTTCCAATGGAAATTCCAAAGAATTTCCCGTGGGAATTCCTAAGAACTTTCCGTAGAAATTTCGAAGAATTACCCGTAGAAATTCTAATTTTTTTTAGGTATGCTAGTCACGGCGCGCGCGAGAGTAATGCAAAATAAACGACATGTAAAATAAACGTAAATTAATAAAATATGTCTGAACATTCTTATTAAAACTCAAATAGAGATAAAATAAGGGTTGCTGATTGACATTATCTTTTGTATTACTATCAATGTGGTTGAACAGCCGTAAATATTTGTGCTTATTCTGCGTCTCGAATGACGCGAATTGTCGATATCGCCACTTTTCACGTGAGACGACTGACTGTGTAATTTAAATGGGAGGTATCGACAATTGTCATTTCATTCGAAATGCCCCACCTCATACAAGACGCAGACTAAGCACAATTACTTTATTTTCAATTTTTCTTTTTTACTTTCCTCACGTTAAAGAAATGATGACGCGGGCTTCTAATCCGAAATTCAAAAGAACAATCACTCACTTAGAGCGATTGCTTGTTTATTATCGCGAAGGATGAACAATTGAAGAAATTAAGGAAATGCTAATACTGTTGTGTAGAAGTTGCATAGGTCACATCACTTTCCATGGTGAATCCCGATCTATGTTACTGATTGCCCCACGCAACTAACACAACTTCCTTCCCGTGGTAATTGTGTAGATGCAGAGGTATTCTTGGTCTCTAATAACAACAATAACCACACACTAACATTTCCTCCCTTTCCCAACTGACTGTAAGGACTTGGCAGGCGCCGTTATTGATCAACATTTGAGAGCTGCTGAAACGTGTACTTCGAGAATAGATGGTAAATCCTAACCACTATTCAATTGGATCGTAGTGCAATTTGCACCAGTTCTGATCAATCACGGAATAGCAACCATTGATATGTACAGCTAATCTAAGCTAAGCAATGCGGGGCTTAAGAGAAGCATAAAATCTGCGATATTGGCTGATGATCAGGAACCGAGTTGGCGCCACCTCCTAACGGCCGCGTCACGACGATACTGACCCGTTGATAATGAACGTCAGACTGCTGGCTCTTCACCTCATTTATGGACATCTAAAATAACGACAGGGTAATAATAATATAATATTAAGGGTCTAAAAAATGGGGTGTTCATTATGTAGGACTCAGCTTTTTTCACACTTTAGTGTACGAGAAACACTAAACGCATTTTCCTAGCTTTGAAAAGTCGCATTATTTCGCTAAGTTAGCTCAAAAATGGTATGAGCTTGTTCTACCACCAAACACATTCTTCCACCAGACCGACCTGTGGAGTGGACAAATCCCCCTGAACGTAAGTAAACATCACATATCCCGGAGAGCCTATCCATATCCTATTATTCCTATTACAACATTATAGCACACATTCTCGTTACTCATAATCGTCATCGTTGACAGTGCCGGAATACCAGCATCAGTACGGGATCCGGAAGGATACCTCAATCCGATGCTGATGTTTGTACACAAAACATTCAAATGTTTGTATGAGCTACAAATCCTCAGTTTCTTGAATCTTTACTTGCACGGTCGTTTCTCCGTGGTAGACAACACAAGGTGAGACGAGAGCGACACCACCATCATTGGCACCAACAGCATCATCATCCTTATTATCATCATCATCGTCTCTATCGTTGCTTACGCTGCCCATTATGTTCACTTTCCCAGCATCCTTTCACATAGATACATGTGTGCGTTGTCGTGCATGTATCGTACATGAATGGGAAAATTGTGTCGAGGATAAACTTTTATGCATCCATTGCACACATCCCTCATGCAGTAGGAGAGAGAGACGAGCAACCCCCCAAATATTGGCCAATGACTATGATGATGACTTTAACTTTCTTCGACTTTCCTCTTCTCCTTCGGCCATGTGTGAACATGTGGCATTCCACCTCTCTTGGTAGGGGAGGGAAGTGATGTCTATTTGAATATGAACCCAAATGAAAACTGAGTAGTAGCTGAACCACCCATCCCCCCCCCACCTGATATGAGGTGCGATTAGATGGAATGGGGCTCATTCCCCATATGTATCATGGTCGAAGGCACATGTGTTGATACCGGATGCCTTGCTGGGCATAAGTAGCTGTACCCTACTATCAGACGTGGGGCTGGAGATGATGTTTAAAGTCATCTGGTTTATGTATGCTCAAGAAGGTAAAGTCCGAAGATGATATCTACAATGTAAATAGGATGAGTTTTCTTTATAGGCTGCTTTGTATGTAGTAGCGGAACGATAGGAAGGAGTCTATTTCACCGGCCAAGAAATTGAATTGGCAGCGATGGAAATATATTTTATGAATGCTAGTTGTGATTTAATGATTACAAGTTTGTACAAAGCTTTATGGGGAGAATAACCAGTAAAAGAAACAAGAGTTTGTAAGATCGATATCCAAGAGCCTATAAAGCAAATTTAAATCATCACTACTTACATACTTACTTATGGATCCTGTACACCTCTGGTGGTGCAAAGGGCCGACTTGAAAAATCTCCATCCTGAGCGTTGCCCGGCTATCGCTTTAACCTGTTGCCAGGTTAGATTTCGGTCGACTTCTTTTATTTCTTTGTTGAGGCTTCGCCGCCATGAGCCTCTGGGTCTGCCTCTGTTGCGATGTCCCGCTGGGTTCCAGTCTAATGCTTGTTTGCAGATTTCGTTTCCGCCCCTACGTAGAGTGTGGCCGACCCAGCCCCACTTCCGATCCCGAATTTCTGTTGCTATCGGCCTCTGGTGACAACGACGATAGAGCTCGTTGTTTGAGATCCAGTTGTGAGGCCACCAGGCCCGAATTATATACCGCAGGCATCTGTTAATGAACACCTGTAGCCGTTGAGTGTTCTCCACTGATACACACCATGTTTTGCTAGCGTATAACAGCACAGATTTCACGTTAGAGTTGCAAATTCGTATTTTGGTGCGTTCACTTATCTGCCTGTTTTTCCAGATATTTCTTAAACTCGAAAACATCCCTTGCTTTCTTTATCCGTGCGCCTATGTCGATCTTGGTACCGCCGTCTGACGCCATTTGGCTACCAAGATATTGGAAGCTTTCAACATTCTCCACTGGTTGCCCGGCTACTGTGAAACTGGAAGGAGTCACCGTGTTTACATCCAACGATTTGGTTTTGTTGACGTTGATGACTAAACCTGCCGTAGAGGAGCGCTCGGCAAGGTCGTTGAGCTTACTCTGCATATCAGAGCGCCGTTGCGCGAGGAGTGCAACATCATCCGCCAATTCGAAGTCATTTAGGTGCTCCATGGTTATAGGCTGCCATAACAGCCCGCGGTTTGGTTCACGGTCAATCGCATCTACCAGAATCTCGTCGATTACGATGAGGAACAGTAACGGTGATAGAATACATCCTTGCCTCACACCAGCTACGACCCGGATAGGGTCAGACAGGACCCCATTGTGCAGCACTCTACACGAAAAGGCCTCGTACTGTGCTTCGATGAGGCCGATGATTTTCTCAGGAACCCCCTTGCGTCTCAGGGCGCCCCACATATTCTCGTGATTGAGACGGTCGAAAGCTTTTTCGTAGTGAATGAATACCAAGTAAAGGGACTCTTGGAACTCGTTGACCTGCTCCAGAATTATGCGGAGCGTGACAATATGGTCCACACAGGATCTTCCGGATTCCACACAGGATCATCACTACGACTATTTTGACAGTTTTTTATCAACCCAAGAAACTGTGCAAGTTGTTGAGGAAGTGAAATACGCTCATTCGAAAGGAGGGTTCGACGTCCGAAACTTCTCTCAAACTCTTCGAAAGTAATGGAACGAATCGGTGTCACACCGACAAATAGCACGGAGGAACTTGCTTTAGAAAGTATGTGAAAATGTGGAATCAGTTTTAGGAATGATGTGGCTGCCAAAAGACGATTGTTTTACGTACACAATGACTCTACGTGGGAAATTGCTCTCTGTCCTCGATGAGGATCGCGTTCCCACGAAGCGAGAAGTGCTCAAGGCCTCTCGGAAACCGGACGATGAGACGCTGGAGACAATCCTGGTTGAGAAAGAGTTCATCATCAATTCGAGGCCTCTCACCTACATTCCATTAGATTCGGCGGACCAGGAGACGCTTACTGCCAACCACTTACTGCTAGGCAGCTCTTACTTACTTGATACTTATTTCAGGCAACTCTAGTGGTCTGAAAATTCTGCCTTCTGAATCGGTTCTACAACGAGGAGTTCTACGCAGTAGCTGGAAGCTGGCACAGTCAATTTGCGATGACTTCTGGCATGGCGTAGATCAAGGAATATTCACCTACAATAACGCGGAGATCCAAATGGTTTGAGGAAGCACGAGATTTGATTTATCGATGGGTCCAAATGAAACCAATGGATCTGTGGTCCTAAGTCTAGATCAAGCAACCATTCAACACTATCAAATATATCTACTTATAGCTAAGACGAGCACACCAAAGCTAACACTATTGTAAGTACTTAAAACTACTGATTCTATAAACTAAATTTAACCTAAATTATTCTTTAAAACGCAGTGAAAACCAAACAGTGCAGATCGAAAGATTCGGCATATTGAGTTCATATCTTCAAGCAAAGGTAAACCAAAAATTGAAAGATTTGAAAAGTAGATAGTACTTGCGACGAACACTAATAACCTTATTTTGTAGCTTAAGGCCTACCAATCACAAATAAGGTTTGCTTGTGAGATTTTTGGGAAATCATCCGTACAGCATCAAAACTAGATAATTATGTTTAGTAATTATGTTTACGGCTAGTAAATTTCGCTGCTGCCAGAGGGATGGCCATCAGTAGCACCTACTTTGCACGAAAGAAAATCCGAAAGCACACCTGGAGACCCACCCAAATGGTGGAACTTGCAACCATATAGACCATGATCTGGTGGATGGGCGCCATTTCTCGGATGTTATCAATGTGAGGACATTCAGAGGTCCGAACATTGACTCTGATCACTACCTCGTTGTCAGTAAAATTCGATCCCGATTGTCAACTGTATCGAACGAAAGATCACAGCGAACGATACGTTACAATATCCAGCGATTGTCGGCGGAAGGAGTATCGGCTGAGTACCGCCAGAAGCTCGACGAACGGATAAGTGCAATCAACGTTAGCGACAACATCAACGATTTATGGGAGTCGATCCATGGAGCGGTGAGCTTAACAGCACGAGAAGTGGTAGGCACTGCACAGAGGTGACCCAGGACGGGTTGATTCGATGTGGAGTGTCAGAGAGTGATAGACGAGAAGAACGTTGTCAGAAGCCGGATGTTGGTGTCGGGTACCCGATCGAATAGAGATCGGTACAAGGAAGCAAGAGCAGCCGAAGAACGAACCCTCGCAGGAAGAAAAAAGAGTAAGAAGAACAAGTTATTAGTGTTATTAGTGAAGCGCAGAAAAAAATTGAGCAAAACGATATGCGTAGGTTTTATGAGTCTGTGAATGGCGTGCGGAGAAAGACAGCGCCATCTCCCGTCATGTGCAATGACCAATAAGGGAATTTGCTGACAGATAAAACCGAAGTGGCTGCCAGGTGGAAGAAACACTTTGAGACTTTGTTGAATAGAGGAAGGGACGGTGCATCGGTGAACAGAATAAATATTAGCGATGAAGGACAAGCTGTGGAGCCACCTACACTAGATGAGGTTAAAAAAGCTGTTAAAGAGCTGAAAAACAATAAGGCTGCGGGGAAGGACCAGCTCCCCGGCTGAACTTCTCAAACATGGCAGTGAGCAGCTTTATGAAGTTCTGCACCATATTATATCGATAATATGGGAAGACGAGGAAATGCCTGCTAGCTGGTTGGACGGCCTCATCTGCCCTCTCTTTAAGAAAGGGCACAGACTGGAGTGCACCAATTACCGAGGAATAACCCTCCTTAATTCGGCGTACAAAATTATGTCCCGTATTCTGTTCAAGAGATTGGGAACGCTTGAAGAGTCCTTCGTCGGCGAATACAAAGCAGGTTTTCGTGAGGGCCGATCAACGACGGATCAAATGTTTACCCTGAGACAAATCCTTGATAAATTCCGGGAATACAACTTGCAGACACATCATCTGTTTATTGATTTCAAGGTGGCGTATGATTCAATGAAACGGAATGAATTATTGCAAATTATGCTTGAACATGGTTTTCCGGCGAAACTGATACGGCTATATATCGTATAACGTTGGACGGATCGAATAAAATATCGACGTCATTTGTTACCTTAGATGGATTAAAGCAGGGTGATGCACTCTCGAATCTACTGTTCAATATAGCGCTCGATGGAGCGATTAGGAGAGCTGGTGTGCAAAGGAGGGATACCATTATCACAAGATCGCATATGCTCATGGGATTTGCAAACGATATCTATATTATCGGGATTGATCGCCGTGACATGGAAGAGGCTTTTGCGCCTTTTAAGGGGGAGAAAGCGAGGATTGGACTCACGATCAATACCAGCAAACCAGTGGGGGTGGTAGCGGTAGAAGAATTTGTGTATCTTGGAACATTAGTGACGTGCGATAATGATGTTATCCGCGAGGTGAAAAGGCGTATTGCAGCTGCAAATAGGGTTTATTACGGACTTCGTAACCAGCTTAAGTCCCATAGTCTGAGCTTGAGCTTGAGCTTGATTGACTGCTCGTAGTTGCTACTCCATCATGACCAGATCAGCTGTTCTTGCACAGGGAACCAACAGATGTTTGCTTGGGACTAGCACACATCTTCAATGTACAAGTACTGGTGATCTCATTTGTTAGGTCATACTGGCGCCTGCCACGTCAGAATGCAAGTCAATGTAGGGAAGGGGAGGAAATGATGATGCAATTACTCGCCCACTGCAAGCCGAATATACCTCTGCACTTGCCACGAGTTCATGCGGAATTTGTTGGAATTTCTGGGTTAGGTTGGAGAGGCAGAGGTCCGTCTTGGTTAACGAGCTGCCAATGTGATAGATAGGAGAAGGTAACTGATGGAATTTCTAATTGGATGTAGGAAACGAGCTCCATAGTTCATTTCCAATTCTAGCAGATTACTGTTAGAATACTCAAGTTGAAGGTATAGGAATAAAAATGGAAACGGTATGAAAGTCCATTTCCAGTTCTAGCGATTGCTAGAACATGAGAAATATAGAGGAAGATACAAAGTAGGAGAATGGAACGGACCTGGGATTGAACCCACGACCTCCTGCGTATGAGGCCAGGCCGCAGCAGAAGAAGTAGCCAGAAGCAGTAGCCATATGACTACCAAGCCCGCTTCGAAACAAGAGAGATCACGCACTGAACTGATTGATTTTATTACCGGCCGCGCAATGCAGAACACAATAATTCGTCCGACCGCGCGATCGTTCTGCTGTCCGAAACAAGAGAGATCACGCACAGAACTGATAAATTTTATTACCGGCCGCGCAATGCAGAACACAATAATTCGTCCGACCGCGCGATCGTTCTGCTGTCCGAAACAAGAGAGATCACGCACAGAACTGATTAATTTTATTACCGGCCGCGCAATGCAGAACACAATAATTCGTCCAACCGCGCGATCGTTCTGCGGTCCGAAACAAGAGAGATCACGCACAGAACTCCCAGCTTAAGTCCCATAGTCTGCAAACGAAAACAAAACTCGCGCTGTATACTTCTCTGATTCTTCCGGTGCCTTAAAACGGCCATGAAACATAGACGTTAAAGGAGGCTGATCGGAGAGCTTTTGGAGTGTTTGAGTGTTTGGTGACCTTTTCACGGTGTACGATCGGAACGCGCTCAATATGTAGTAGGAAAACTAGACTTGGGAGTATATTTATTGCTGTTTTGTCTGTTCTGCGTTCCTGTGTTGATTCTACTCCAGTTAGCGGATGTCTGGAACAACTGTTAGTGAAAATTAGGCTAAGTTTCTATGCTTTTAATGTTGGAGTATTATATCTACCTATCTCTGAACCTTATGCAAAAGCATATATTGACTCCATCGAATCCATTATGTTTGGCCTAAACCGAAATGATTTAACTCTTCTTCTGGGTTACTATACAAACACCACGAAAACTATACAAACACCACCACACCAGAAATTGGTATGAACTAGGCTGGAATAAGAGGTAAAATACCAATTTCAATACCAAACGAATAATCATTTGTGATGCGTTTGGTATTGTAATAACAGAGTATGTAATGCCTGAAGTATTGTTCATATTAATTTTTGGTATTATTTTTTGGTAGTTTACCTCTTATGCAAGGCTTGTTCATAACAACAGAGTATGGTATCAATAACAGAATAATAACAGGTATTATTGAGTTAATTTCTCCTGCTCGGGAAGCCGTTACCTATTTGCTGCGTTTCGGAGGCAGCGTTCTAAGGTAAACAAATTCTTCAACAACTTTAAACACATATCTATCAAGCCCTACCTCAGCAGTCAGCAAGTCCCTATCAAGCATTGTCTCAACACCACTAGGTCTACCTCTATCTCTACCCGTAACCATATACTTTGTCTTGATACAGCTGATGGTTAAGCCAATTCTCGCCGTCTCCCCCTTCAGTGGGAGAGCCTCCACTTCTGCCCTGCGATCGATTAAAATGAGGTCGGTGTCGTCCGCAAAGCCCAAAAGCATATACGACCGAGAGATAATAGTGCAATTACTCTGCACGCCATATCTCCTAATCGCGCCCTCGAGTGCGTTTTTAAACAATAAATTTGCCTAGGGCTGAAAATCTCTCAAATAAAGATAAAAAAATAATTCTAAAGTGCATCGCTCAATCCATCTAATGTCACAAACGATACTGCAATCTGAATACTTGATTTCGAGCCATCCAGCATTATAATTATCAGCCTAATCAGTTTCGCTGGAAAACCATGTTCAGACAAAATCTGCCACAATTCATTTTTTCACTGATTCGAACGCTGCATTGAAATAAATGAAAAGATAGTTAATTTTTGTTGACTTCAAATGAACTACGAGAGGTAAAGGTTAATTATTGCCGTTTTGGCAACCAAATTCTTGGGGTGTTGGTCGATGAAACTGTTACTTTCAGCAATCAACCACCCAACGTCTTGGAACTTTCTTAACAATACCACCCCAAGACGGAGCAGATATGTAGCCAACCGACGACGTAGGTCATACACATGCAAATGAACATCGTCTTCACATAGGTGTACCATTGTTTGAGGTAATATGTACATAACCATAACCACCACTGAAGCTGCTGTCAGTGTCCAGTGGGTGGTCCATCTTATTGCGTTTCAATGGGTCCCCTGTTTTTGGGGTGGTGGTATTCCGTTGTTGCACGTTCGTCTTGGGTGGCTCTTGGGTGGAAATGGATGTTGTTGTTTAAGATGTTTTGTGTGTTCTTATAGACTGCTCAGCAGCATCTTGGCCGACTCGAGAGGTACACTTTGCGGTGCGTGGTGATATTGTGGGCATAAAGCTTTTTCATGCTGGCCCGTTCTACACTTTTCCGCAAGGTGGTGCGGCGTCACCATTCCCACTCATATGTGGACCGGAATGTGTTATGTCTTGAAAGTTTCTCAGACGTTTTATGTGTGTACATGTCTTATCTTTTATGCATGCTTCCTTTCTTCTCACAAACGAATGACCGGAGTTGAAATTTAAAGCAAAGGGGTTGTGCGTGGCTGAATCCAAATGAACAAACGTGGACGTAACACTGAGAGTCCGTCAGTATTTGAGCTTGAAATGGAGCTCTTGAACAATTGTGTTTAAATACGTGGGACGGGGAACGGAAAGAAGCATGAACTATGTATGTGAGTACATATATGATCCACTGAAGCACCGTTGAGGTTGGGTGCAAATCCAAATCCGGATTGGTTTGGGTTTTCTTGTGCAAATGCAGAATCTTAACCAGAGCGAGGCAACCCGGATGCCGCGAAGAGGGAAGGGACACTGAAGATAAGAAAGAACATTTTCTCGGGTGGCACTAGTGGTCCCAGAGATTTTACCACCCCACTCTCGGGGCTGCATAGCAAAGTTGGAAAATTGGCTTCGTCCGATATTGGTCTTGCTGCCGGAATTTAGGGAGCAAAAGGGATATAAGATGTGAGTAAATTTGAATTTAAATCTGATTTTCTTAAGAAAACGCATACATTTATGCAAGTTGAGATGCGCCTTCAGCTGCAGGTTTCGGTGGCGGAATGTGGACGGACACCATCGTGCACAGGGCATGGATGTGGAATGGAATCGTCGCCGACAGCGCAGACAATGGATTCAACCTGGTTGAGCTGTGATTAAAGTTTGCAAAAGAAAGAAGATTAAGGTGTGCTTGTTTGTGCTTTAATTAGTTTCTGATAATGGCACATGAGCTTTGCACACACAAACGATATTTTTTTAGGTGATTTTTGTGCTGCAGGGCTGATACTTATCAGATAATATAATTGTGCGATATCATTTAAAACTAATGTGTGGTAACGCTTGAAGGGATGTGTTAAAAGCTAAAATAAAGGGAAATCTTATTTTTTTATGATCACGACAATTTTAGATTCTCATATCTTCTTTGGGTATAGAAACATGATTTAATTTTATGGGTAATTTCATATAGATGCTGTTTTTTTACTACTGTAGCTAGCGCTATTACTACCTTAATAGTGGAATTCAAACAACGAACTATTAGAGAGTTGTAGAAAAACCTTTACACTAGTAGTCCCATACAACACATTTTGAAATTCAGCCTCAGGAATAAGTTATTGACAAACTACGATTCTTGAACGGTGTTAACTTCTAGGTGAATTAATTTAGGCATTTACTTACTTACTTATCTTGTACACCTCCAGTGGTACAAAGGGCCGACTTGACAAATCTCCAACCTGAGCGGTATCCAGCTATCGCTTTAACCTGTTACCAGGTTAGATTTCGGCCTACCTCTTTTATTTCTTTATTGAGGCTTCGCCGCCATGAGCCTCTGGGTCTGCCCAGATGCGATGTCCCGCTGGGTTCCAGTCTAATGCTTGTTTGCAGATTTCGTTTCCGCCCCTACGTAGAGTGTGGCCTACCCAGCCCCACTTTCGATCCCGAATTTCTGTTGCTATCGGCCTCTGGTGACAACGACGATGGAGCTCGTTGCTTGAGATCCAGTTGTGAGGCCGCCAGGCCCGAATTATATACCGCAGGCATCTGTTGATGAACATCTGCAGCCGTTTAGTGTTCTCCACTGATACACACCATGTTTCGCTAGCGTATAACTGCACAGATTTCACGTAAGAGTTGAAAATTCGGAATTTGAGACGTTCACTTATCTGCCTGTTTTTCCAGATATTTCTTAAACTCGCAAAGGCAGCCCTTGCTTTCTTCGTCCGTGCGTCTATCCAGTTTTCCGCGAGCAGTAATGTCCGCCAGCTTGCCTGCGGGTTAGTCTCTGATTTGACGTTTCTGGAGGTCAACTGCACCCACCATTAGAGCATTTTGATCAATGTGGTATATAAAAAGGCTTGAATTCACTGAATCAGCACCTTCTTATATGCAACATTGGTCAGAATGCTCGGAGCGGTCGGTGCAGTTGGCCTCCACAAACGTCAAATCAGAGACTGACCCGCAGGCAAGCAAGCAAGCGGAAAATTGGATATCGATCTTGGTACCGTCGTCTGACGCCATTTGGCTACCACGATATTGGAAGCATTCAACATTCTCTACTGGTTGCCCGGCTACTATGAAACTGGAAGGGGTCACCGTGTTTACATCCAACGATTTGGTTTTGTTGACGTTGATGCGAGGAGTGCAACGTCATCAGCCAATTCGAAGTTGTTTATAGGTTGCCATAGCAGCCCGCGGTTTAGTTCACGGTCAATCTGACCTACCAGAATCTCGTCGATTACGATGAGGAACAGTAACGGTGATAGAATACATCCTTGCCTCACACCAGCTACGACCCGTATAGGGTCGGACAAGACCTCATGGTGCAGCACTCTACACGAGAAGGCTTCGTACTGTGCCTCGATGAGGCCAATGATTTTCTCAGGAATCCCCTTGCGTCTCAGGGCGCCCCACATATTCTTGTTATTGAGACGGTCGAAAGCTTTTTCGTAGTCAATGAATGCCAAGTAAAGGGACTCTTGAAATTCGTTGACATGCTCCAGAATGATGCGGAGCGTGACAATATGGTCCACACAGAATCTTCCGGCACGTAATCCGGCCTGCTTCCGCGGGAGAGTCGCATCGATCTTTTCCTGAATCCGGGCTGGGATAACTTTGCATAGAACTTTGAGAACGGTACACAGCAACATAATGCCTCGCCAGTTATCGCGTACAGTCAGCGTACCCTTTTTTGGGCACCTTCACTAAGATACCTGGCATCCCGTCGGTATCCCAAATATTACGGAATAAACGATGCAGTAGTTGAGCGGATGTCATGGGGTCAGCTTTGAGCATCTCGGCTGATATGCGATCGACCCCTGGGGCTTTATTCGATTTCATGGTTTGGATGGCTGTTTGAATCTCTAGCAGTGATGGAGCTTCGGTATTGACGTGTGTTATACGTCGGATCCTAGGCAGATCATGCCGAGGTGGTGGTGGTCTGACTGGCACTTGAAAAAGTTATTCGAAGTGCTCAAACCAGCGTTTCAGCTGGTCAGTTGGATCGGTCAATAACTGATCATTAGCGTCTTTTACAAGCATCGTTGCATTCATCTGCACCCCGCTTGAGCGTCGTGAGATATCGTAGAGGAGGCGAATGTCCCCGGTTGCTGAACCTTCCTCTCCTTCGTCGGTCAGAGAGTCTGCCCACGCTCGCTTGTCCCATCGACATGAGCGTTTTACTTCCTTCTCAAGAGCCGAGTATCGTTGACGGGTTAAGGCTTTGGCTCCTCTGGGTTTTGATTGCTCAATCGCGGCTTTGGCTTCTCTTCGCTCCTCTATCTTCCTCCAGGTCTCATCGGTGATCCATTGTTTTCTCTGGGATTGTTCTTTTCTCCCAGATTGTTCTTGCTGGTGGCGATGAAGGCATTATTGATGGCGGTCCTTCGCTGCCACCTTCCGGAATATCTGCAGCACGCGTCTCCAGTTCTTCAACGAAAGACCGTTTAAAGTCCCACCCAACACCAGGGCTAGGCTAGTGCGCTTTGAGCGGCACATGGTCGCTTTGATAGCTTGGGGACACATGCAGCTTTTTATAGAAGTTCAACGTGTTGGAATATCAGGTCGTGTGCGACGCTTCGCTGTAGATCGAAGATGGATAGGAAGCGGGCGCCAGTTGGTTGTAGTTGCTCTTGGGTAGATTAAGGAATATTGTTATGGATGTATTGTATATACCTATTGTTGAATAAAGAGAACTGCAGCTGCTGGCAGAAGTATCAGTCAGTAGCCTGCCGTGCTGTAGAGAGGGGAACTCTAGTTTGTTATTCTTTGTGAGGGGGTTCCCTTCTTATAGCCAACAGGTTATGGGCCCAGGAACGATTCCCGTTCTCCATCTTAGTGGGATGTTATGGCCGTCGACGTTATCGCAGTGGGATCATGGATCGGCCGCATAAGTCACGTGGCGCAGTGGGATCATGGATCAGCAACGCAAGTCTTGGGTAGCGCCGGACGGAATTCATCAGGAGGTTGGAACGTTCGGTAGGATGCTGGCTGGTCAGCAGAACTCCAGGAGGAGCGTCGGAACATTCAGGAGCTGGTCAACAGAGGGTGCTGTGCAAACGTCGGATAGAGGCCATTTGTACGGGCAACGGATTGGGCCAGGAGAGGAATTGTTCGGCGAGGAGGAGCTCTGGACGGGAGGCTCGGTGTTAGAAGGAGCCAGGAGAGTTGCGAGGCGTGCACACTAAGGAGGAGTGTTGGAATATCAGGTAGTGTGCGACGCTTCGCTGTAGATCGAAGATGGATAGGAAGCGGGCGCCAGTTGGTTGTAGTTGCTCTTGGGTAGATTAAGGAATATTGTTATGGATGTATTGTATATACCTATTGTTGAATAAAGAGAACTGCAGCTGCTGGCAGAAGTATCAGTCAGTAGCCTGCCGTGGTGTAGAGAGGGAACTCTAGTTGTTATTCTTTGTGAGAGGGTTTCCTTTCTTATGACCAACACAACGGAGCCCACTGTCTAACCCCACCTCATCCTCGGCAGACCCCACAGGACGCACCCTTTCACTCTAGCTGATATCAGAAGGACAACAGTGCCCAGGCTATACTACCACTACCAGTCAATTGTCATCGGAAGACCCGTGGAAGCGTGAGTATTGGAACTTGTGAGGACCAGAGCAATGTTAGGCGTTCCTTCCCGTAGAATTTAGGCATTGGATGTCTAAATAAGAATTGTATCTCTTGTTTTTGCCTTTCTTGTACAACACAGTTGTACCGAAAGGCTATATGATTGCTCAAAAAAGAACTTTTGATAGAAGACCCAGAGACCCATAGTGTTATATACCGATCGACTCAGCTTTACGAACTGAGGTGATGCCTGTATGTGTAAATGTGTACAAATTTTGTAGACACACTTTTTGGAACTATTATCCGCATAATCCAGGGTTTGCAGAAATCGCTCTCAGTTTTGCTTTCATACGCCGTTAGAAGCGGTTGCAGAATATTTTTCTCGGTCTCTGTGTGCCGAAAAGAGTTTGCTGTACTGCCTACAGTAGCCTGTCTTGTGGAACGTATCAATAGAAGTTCATGTCGAAATGGTCGAAATTGAAAACACCGTTAGTTTCGCATTTCCTAAAGATGCTCCAAACGGGCAGAGAATCAAAGCGTTTATGTGAGAAGGCTTTCAAGGACATGTTGGCGAACAATACCCAGCAAAGTATCTTTCGGTATGATAATGGAACAACAGTAGCAGTGGAGATGACTGATGCAGAGGGGAATTTTCAATACGTACGAGTGTGTGAGCTTCCACCGGAGCTACCTGATCGAGAAATAGCAACGGTTCTAGGAAAGTATGGAAAAGTTAAGCGTTTAGTGCGGGAAAAATTTCCTGCTGACTTCGGGTTGGATGTATTCAACGGTGTACGTGGCGTGTACATGGACGTTAAAATGGAAATACCATCGGCACTGTACGTTTTAAACTGGAGAGGAAACGTTTTCTATCCGGGAAATAAGGACAAATGTTTCATATGCTCGGAGAAAGGTCACCAGATGAATGTTTGTCCCAAGAAAAAACAGCGCAATCAACCAAGCCAGAAGATCAACGAAGTTGAGCAGTCTGGGACTTACGCTGGTATGTTAGAAGGAGCCACTTCCAGGCACTACTGTTTAAATGAAACGGAGGTTTTGGATATAGAGGTTCTAGAAGATACACAGGAGACGAACATCGATGAACCGGTGCTTGAACAAAAACAAGATCCCAAAGTTCAACTAATCCCAATAAGGTGTTGGAAGTCTGATGGAAAGGTATACACGCAATACGCAGGGATCAATCATCAGATTAAAGCTGAAGACAAGGACTAATGGCAGAAAAGGCGCGACACCGAAGCAAGGGCAGCCAGGAGCTTTTCACCATCGAAGGAAAGAACTAAAAAAAATCTCGACCAATTTCCATTGGTTCACAATCCGACATGACAGACTAGCTTTTTGTCATATATTTTTGTTTCAGTTTTTCTTCAAATTGAAAAATCGAAATATGAAATGAATTTCGGCTCTGTAATGTGTATGCCACGATTGAGCCTATTAAATAAATCAAAACGAAAAAAAAAAAGAAATCGATCTCAAAAGATAACGAACAACGATAAAATAGAGACAAAAACATCTTCAAATCATAACAAGCCATGAAAACAAAACTATCGCACTTGTATACAAGTTGAAAAAAAAAAAACTTATTCGGATAGGCGGCTCCCACCGATGCGTAACTTTCGTAAGGCTTTCTTTAGATTAGTTAAATAGAGTAGTTTATTGAATCTGATCCCGCCGGTGAGATTTGTTTGTTGATGGATTATTCCAAGTGTGCGATGGGTGAAAGATGATTAACTTCGGAGCAAGGCGATATGTACCGGTTTTAGAAAGGCTTTTTAAATTAAAGTATGATTATCAATACACACACAATACAGTTATTGATAAAATTGAAAGTACCATTGAAGAAGTATAGGAGTGATTTTCAGTAAGACGTATGGAAATTTACTTATGAGAAAGAGTTGTTCCATAAATAACTGTTTAAAAGTTCTATTTTCAAAACTATGTGTTATGTTCAATGTTGTTGTTTTCAGAATTTTCTTCTTGATTGCAATAGTTGAATTTACTGAAAACATGCAATCGCAATGCTCCTTGTATCTGAGTGTAGTGAAATCGAATGATACTGTGACATAAAATATCTGCAATACTGCGTGGATTAGATGTATTGTACTTAGAAAGCAATATTTCGATTAGGTGAATTGAACTCCTCGTGGCCTGTGTTGCTCTGTGTTGCTAAAAACTCCTGTGTTGCTAAAATTCGTAAAAAGTACTTTTTTAATGTTGTTGATCTTTCTGTTGAAAAATTTAAGGATGCTAGTTCAGCGAGGAATTCAATAAAGAGAGTTTTATTGTTTTAGTTAAGCGTGAAAAGACACCCGCGTTCAAGTGTTCTTTCCTCTGCGTTGGTGGCACGCCCACGAGAAAAATGGTGTTATTGTGGATCGGAATGATCACAATTCAGCGTGGTGGGACGCCCGCATTCAGTAGATTCTTCCTCTGCGTTGGTGGGACGTCCGCAAGAAGAAAGGTGTTATTGTGATTCGGAATTATCACAATTCTGCGTGGTGGGACGCCCGCATTCAATCAATTCTTCCTTTGCGTTGGTGGGACGCCCGCAAGAAGAATGGTGTTATTGTGGATCGGAATTATCACAATTCTGCGTGGTGGGACGCCCACATTCAGTAGATTTTTCCTCTGCGTTGGTGGGACGCCCGCAAGAAGAATGGTGTTATTGGTGAGAACTCTGTAGTAGAACGTCCGTAGGCAAGATTTTTATTTCTCCACAATGATAGAATGCCCACAAGAATTAATCGTGGATTCGTAAGGTGCTCGTGGAGATTGATTACATTGAAAAAAGATATCCGCCTATAGTTAAGAACAGTTTATCGATACTATTCCGGTTCGGTTTCTAGTTTTTGTTGCTGGTTGTTTGACATTTATAGTTACACATTGAAATAGACGTGTGCTCAAAGAAAGTAAAGGTAGTATTAGTACTGATGATTTTTACTAGAAGCAAAAGAGGGTTATTAAAAATGGTGTTTCCATTGCGAGTTACCACTGCACGGGAATGTCTTGAGAATAATTTTCCATATTTAGGTTGGGCAATCATAATGATGGTTTATCTATAGTGTTTTTCGATTACGAAATTAGACGTTCGCTGTACAATAATGCACCGGAAGTGATCGTTTGGTTCAAGACGCCTTTTTATCATTGTGAGAGAGTAACCCCATCACTAATAATTTGTCGGTAATGTTATTTTTCTTTAAACATAGATGCCAGCCATTTTTTTAGAGAAGAGGGGAGATGTGTGGTGTTGAACAGGCCTATAATAACGAACAAGTCTAATACACTGTTCTTCAGTCACATGACAGATCATAGCAGCCATCGAATGCAAGAGACACATTCGCAGTCAGTCAATTCCTCCTTCATCACGAGGTGAGTCGCGAGTGCAAGCAATGTAAACATGATGGGTGATTCATATGTGCGATGTTGAATTGCACAGATAGCTTTCCCTATTTCTGAACCGGCCGTTATTATTTATTTGTATTTGAACCAAAACAAATTGATTTTTTTTCTAAATAGTTCAAATTTTACAGATATAAACCACGTACTGAAAATCTAGTAATTCGGTTGGAATGCGTTTAAGTTTCAAACTACAAATCTCCGTATTGTGCTTACGGGCCGCAACAAATGAAGCCGAGGGCCGCATCCGGCCGCATCTTGTTTTAGACGTGGTATGAAGACGGGGCCCTTCTTAGCCGTGCGGTAAGACGCGCGGATACAAAGCAAGACCACGCTGAGGGTGGCTGCGTTCGATTCCCGGTGCCGGTCTAGGCAATTTTCGGATTGGAAATTGTCTCGACTTCCCAGGGCATAAAAGTATCATCGTGTTAGCCTCATGATATACGAATGCAAAAATGGTAACTTGGCTTAGAAACCTCGCAGTTAATAACTGTCGAAGTGCTCAATGTACACTAAGCTGCGAGACGGCTCTGTCCCAGTGTGGGGATGTAATGCCAATAAGAAGAAGAAGAAGAAGAAGATGAAGACGTATATATAAAGAACAAAAAACTAGATCAATTTAATGTCAAAAACAGAAAGTTTTGTTTTTTCTTGTTTCGCCTATCCTCCTCATGTTACCCTTTTTCTTTTCCAATGGCTCTGCATTACAACTTTTCATATGCATGAATATTATTTTGTGTGGCAAGCATAGGAAAATAACTTAGACCGGACCAGGGTTGTTAATCGATATATTATCGTCGTTAATTTAACGCCAACTTCGATAACGATAACGGTTGTACGATGATACTTCGTTGAAGATAAAGTGAGCGTTGAATCAACGTTATCGTTATCGAGTATTCGTTGATTTATCGATAATTATCGAGTTAACTGTAATATGTACTACAGTTAAAAGTACAAATATTCACAAGTTAGGTTTGCAATATTTATTTTAAGTATTGTATCGCCTTACAATATTAAGAAACGTCTTTAAATTTTTGAATTAAATTGGGATTAAGGAGGTCACCGAATTGACCAAAACATTATTTCAGTCAATCATTAAATTTCTTACAGAATTGCAGTTTTCCATAGCAGAGAATCTGAGAGTATGTTTAAAAAAACTTCTATTTTGAAGTTCCGGAGCACCCAGTTATATGATTATTTTATGAATCAATCAGTGTAGATCAAACTCCTTAGCCTAACCGAATCGTATTGAAAAGGTGACGAGGTTAGTCCACCAATTTATTGAAAGTATATTAACTCGGTACCGGTGCTCTATGCATGAAATGCAGCACTACAGATCGATGCATCACATAGATTTCTAGTGATTGGATCCCAATATATTGCCGTAGAGGTTCCGATTTCAGCTGAATATTCTTATTTATACGATAAGGATTGACAAAGGAAAGTCATCATGTGTTCTCAGTTGAAGCGTACTTATATTTATGTGTCTCTGTCTCAGAGAACTAAGTCCGCCTGGGTAGTGAAAATTTCAGCAATATTCTTATCGAAACACCTATGCTGCATAGTGAACAAAAAAAATCACTAAACCACCAACAGAACACCTCACTTCTCTTCGTTTCATAGAGTAGCAGGCATAAAGCATTAATTCTAGAATGTCCCGCTTCAATCAAAATTAACTCTGGTCAACCATTATCGCAAAATAATAAAATAATTATTATCGAGTTAACTTACGTAAAATTATCGAACTGCGATAATAATTCAGTTGGTTCATCGTTATCGTAGCAACCGATAACGTTGATCACAATCAACTTTATCGGCGATAACGATAAATTAACGATTAACAACCCTGGACCGGACTATTAATCGAACTCGTCGTCTCCGGATTGGCTCGTTTGTGCTGTATCAGAAATTTATATTGTTGCCTCTATTATGAATATAATAATTTTATTAATATAAAAAGTTATTATTTATATATAAAAAGTTAATTTATTTTATTATTTTAAATCATACGACTTCTAAATCATCACTTCATTGCAACTTTACAAATACATAGGGGAAGTGCACCGGTTTTGGCCAACTTAGTTCCTATTTTGGCCAACCCTGAAAAATACATATTTTTCCAAAATAATCGATCAGTTAAAAGCAGCGTTGATTCGTGAGGGATATATCTTTTGTTGGAACTGATAAAACCCTCCCGAATTGCTTTATTTTTGGAGTTATTCGCAAAATTGGCCAAATTAGGAACATGGGCAAAACCGGTACAGTTCCCCTACTTCGATCTTCAATATAATTAACTTGACTTCTCAAGTCAAGCAGGAGACATTGAAGACTTTACTATTGAGGTCGAAATAAGTGCAAAGTTACAATTAAGTGGTAGAAACAAAAAATGTAGTAGGTACTTACTCGATACTTACAATACAACAACAGAATTTTGAATTATGAGCAAAAAATAGGCCAAACCCAAAAAATGAACATTGAATCCTACGAGCTCATGACCTATCTCACGAAGCGTTTCTTATATGCAAAGAATGTGGTTCGGTGCAAACATTTAGAAATTGTATATTGTTTCTTTTTGCCATGCGTCTCTGAATGGCGTAGATGTGTCTCGGTCGTTCGGTTGCGTCAATGTGCTAAAACCGACCGAACGCGCTGGATTTTTGTTATTTTTTATTCTCTAGTCGGCGTCAGTTTTTATTATTATTTTACGTTTCGCTATAACTTACACTTATAGGAGCCACACACAACTTGTTGGCAAGTTGAATGTGGTGTGCAATTTGTATGTACGCTAGGACTAGGGTGATAAAATAAATGGATTTGGAAATTCATTTTGAAATATCAAAATTTAACAGATAATAAATAATAACTTTTGGGTAACGGGGTACAAAATCTTCAAAGTTCGAAGCATTAGAGGACAAAATATAGTTTGAATAGTGTTCGCCAATATCCTTGGCAAGTGCGCCTGACTTCAAATTTTTACATTTTTTGCTTCAAATTTTCCATTGAGTATTGTTTTTATTCTGCTAGATATTGGATCTCGAAAATTTAAATTTCCAATTTCACCGTCACCCTGCTGCTGGTGTGTCTAGTTCCCTCCTATGCGGCTCAGTTTTGCATTCTTTCTCGATGCAGTAGCAATTTCGTTCACGGAGGCATGGTAACTTTCTTTCCGCAGTTCTAGTGAGTAGTGACTATCGTGAGCTGTTATTACATACCGCGCTCTTTTCCTTTCTGCTCCTTTTTTCCATCAATTTTTATTAAATTTAAACAGACCTTCTTGTTTTGTTTATTTGCATATTGCACACACGTATGGCTGCCGAACGCAATATTTTGCACTGCAGCAGCTATCTTGTGGCGGGTATGGTGCTGTGCTTGTGGCTGGATTATTTACAGAAAGCATTTTCGATGGTCGCTCGGATGCATTGATTTTCTAATACCTATTGGTGATGAAAACAAAAAGTTGTTCGTGTGATAAATTCGTGTGTTTTTCAAGTCTCAATTATTTGGAGAAAAGAAGATATGTAAGTAAAACGTAAAATGATTCTAGTTGTCCTTTCCGTATAGCTAATATTGACAAAGGTATTCTTGAAATATTTTTGAGACATTTCAAATTGAATTGAGTTTCATGTAATTATTTATAATTTGTAAGATTGTAAAATTGACGGATCACAAATCACATCAGCGTAACTTTTTTATGTTTTATTATCATAAAAAATATAATTTGACCATGCAATGTAATGAGATCATAGCTCATGTTATGTAAGGCAGAGGGATGTAATTGATAAAAAATCGGCTTCCTCCTAATAATAATGTTCAGCTAGCAAGTTGCTTGTTATCATTCAATGTTGGCATTTTATTTTAATTTACCTTGAGCACTTGTTTTTGACGCATGTTTAGTAAAATTATTTTCACAATGTAAATTATTGCAGTATGCATATTTCTTACTCCGAATCGCAAGTTTTTTTTTGTTGTTCCTCGCCGTACCTATAAGTTTCGTTTCACCTTCTACTGCGAATTGCATGGCTGCTGCATACACATCATTTGTTTATCTATCTTATCCGCACCTCCCGGTTTAGAGTTGCTCTGCACCACCATGCGTCCACGTCCATCCCAATTACCTACTGCACCAAAATAAAAACCATACCGCACTATAGTAGCAACAGCAGCAGCGCGTTTCGTGCCATGCCCATATATTTATAATGGAGGTTCGTTATAGCTTAGGGAAAATATTTCAAAACGCCAACTAAGGGCAAAAAAAATTAAGGCAAGGAAAACTATGAGCATAAAGGCGTTGTAATGGAAAAAATGGTCGCAATACCTTAGGATTCCCTCGGACTTTTCGAAAAAAATTTGCTATAGAGAAAATAATGTTGATGTTTCAGAAGCCCAATATAGTCGACAAAATATTCGTCTTCGTACAGAATATATTGCCCTCATCTTCCCAATGCAATCCGTAAAAAAACTAACTTCTTTCCAGACACATGCCCGACTTATTCGCGAACCTCTATACATTGATATGAACCTTTTTGTGTAGGGATAATGCACTTCTCACTCATTCTTCCGCCGGGTATATTCCGCACCAGAGCTTGCTATCTCTTTATGACACTGTGCAGAAGTAGTGTGAAGCGCCACTGTTTTTTATTCCCGTGCTAGTTTTCCATTATTTATTATTTTTATTATTGCCTTGCATTTTCGCCTTTGTTAATTATATGGTCTGGGATGTAATAATAAAAATGCAGTCATAGGCTTGCGTCTACTTGTTCATTAGCGTAAAATAAAACCATTCTCACTGAAACAACCGTTGAGAAAGGTCAGTTTCATAAACTCGATTCCCGTTACAGCCGTCACGATGCATCAGTGACCCATCCCATCCGACACCCTATTCATCAAGCGAAAATTAACCGGGTCGCCAGAGTTTTGGGAAATTGCTCAGCCCTTATTACCACAATCCATGGAAAGGGTTAATTTTAGAAGCCACCCTCGTTCGCTTTTCCACCCTTTCCACTGAATGGAACCGGGAGACAGGCTCCCGGTCTGCAATTGCCGTTTGCCGCCATCAATTTTGACTAGACAACCTGCAACGACCAGCGGACCTTTATTCCCTTCCTTTCACTTGCTTTCCAAATAATCGGTTCGATGAAGGGAGTATAAAAGTTTTAACCAAATTGCCCGTGTCCGCATATTTCGAAGGAGCCTTAAGGTAGGAAACAGCCAGCTGTTTAAATGAATTTAATAGGTATGCTAATTCTAATTAAACTAGACGAAGATTTTTTTTTTGATACCACTGACATCAATGCGTGGGCAGTGAACTGGAGATACAGGTTCACTAACCCCAGAGGTAACATCCTTCTAGAGTCGCTAGCGATATTGAACGTGGTCCTGTTGAACGAGGAGCAGGTATCCATGTTCAGAGGTCGGAGAGGTGAGTTATGTTTCGATGTGACCTGCTGCTTTCATGACGGGTACACTTCGAGCGACAATAAGGAAGTACGGTTTATGGTCAATTATACCTGCAATAGTACCACAAGGCGGGCCAATACAATTGACCTACGAAGGCGTACCTCGCAGTTCAACGCGGAACTGTTAGAGGAATCATTACGATGGGCAAATCGGACTCTTGGCATGAGCGGCCATTGGTGGACGAATGCGATTGCTGATCTTCGTAGCACCTGTCTTAGAACTAAAAGAAGATTGCGACGTGCTTGAACCGAGGTGGATAGGATCGAAAGACTCTGGGTGTTCAAGACAGTGAGCAGAGCTCTAAACTACGAGATCAAACACAGTAAGATAGCCTGCTTTAAGGAGCTATGCAGGATGACTAATGACGCTTTATGGGGGAAGTTAGCAGGATAGTGATGGCTAAGGTTAATAGCACACCTTCTGAAAAGTCCCCGGAGATGTTAGCCACGATCGTCAAAAAGTTGTTTCCGAAGCAAGAATCTGATCCTTAAAAATGCGATTCTTGCCGAATCCCGTTTGGCCGAAAGGGTTATTTGGCCGTACACAGCCGTAGGGCCGAAAAAACCATTATTTTATTTATCCATACAGGTGAAACACACATTTCTGCAGTACCCGGGAACTAGTCCAGCAAATGTAATCAAATTTGACATGTGGAGGTTTTCAAAGACAAGAAATGTTTATATGCCGGTCCGAGACTTCTCCCTCCTACACAAATGAAACACATATTTCTTCATAGCTCGGGAACTAATCAAGCAAATGGAACCAAATTTGGCATGGGTTGGTTTTTATAGACAAGAGATGCTTCTTTGATGGTCCGAGACCCCTCCCCGCTTGAGAAAGGGGTCTCTCATATAATGAAACACAAATTTCTACATAACTCAAGAACTAATCAAGCAAATGGAACCGAATTCGACATGTGGAGGTTTTTGAAGGCAAGAAATGTTTCTATGATGGTTGTTACCGACTGAAATAGTAAAAAGCCAGTTTAAATAGAAGCAATGGCGTTGACAATAAATAAACGAACACTTAAATGATTAAATTTCATTTCTTATTTTATTGAGGTTAACCCTATTACCCACTAACCGATCTATCTAATTTCCAGTATGTACACAAAAAATGAGGAATTAGTGTCGTCTTATTTTTTTATGAATTGACTATAATTACAGATTTTTTGATCTTGCGGAGCTTGATTCGTGACTACTCATGTGATGAGTTTCATAAATTGACTGCTTTAATGGATGATCTGAGTCAACCTGAACACCTACAGTGGCCAACCCATGAGAATTGGTTACGATCATATGTTACTAAAAGAAGGAATATAAAACTTTAAGAAGAATCGTAAAGTGGGTTTTATGAATTGATTGTTTTTTTTCCAAAGGATCTTTGATTGCTACTCATATCCGTGAGAATTGGCCACGACAATGATTTCTTGCTCAGAGTACGGCTAGGAAATTTTAAAAAAATGGCTCTTCATGCATGTGTTATAAAATTTAACCACATTAACCGATGTTCCGAATCTTCCGGAAGACCTCCGATTGTCACTTTGGTAAATGACCCGTTCCTCACAACATTCGTTCTTGTCTTGTTCAGAGTACTATAAAAGAAACATTTTATTCAAGTTCTTTTCGAGGATGAATTTCATGAATTGACAACTTTTGTGGATGTTCCGGATCTTCTGGTGAACCCCGGTGACCGTTTATAAATTGACCACTTTAACAGATATTTTATTATTTAGAGTACGATAATTTATTATTCAAAGTACGATAATGAAGATCTATGAAGAAATTCCGCTCTTTTATGATGAGTTTCATGAATTGTTCACTTTTACGGACGTTCCGGATCTTCTGGAGGAACTCCGGTGGCCACTCAAGTCCATCAGAATAGGTCACCTCACCAGAATCATTTGATACTCAGCGTTCGAAAATGAAAAGCTTTGGAAAAAACTGCACTCTTCTATGATGAGTTTCATGAATTGACCTTCCTGGATCTTTCTGAGGGACACCGGACGGTGAAATAACCAGGAATTGTGTTGATCCATAAAAATGAACAATGGCTACATTCTATTGGGATTGGTTAAATGTATTGTGAAAATTAATTTAAAAAAAAAAATTAAAATTGAGTGTTTTTTTTGTGTTTTTGCTTGTATATATTTGAAGAGTGAAATATTTGTAGTATATTATTTTTCCACAACTAAACTATTTAAAATATGTATCCAACTTCTTACCCCAACAAATTAATCCTGAAAATAAAAAAAAATGCAATTACTTTGAATGAGGATTTTCAACCTCGAAACATGTTGAAACATCAAAAAAGATTAATAGATTTAAGAAATAATTTCTCGAAAAGAAACTGTGAAACAGTGAAATTGATGAAATCGCGTGTCAAAAATTTTATCAGCGAAAAATAATGGTTTAAGACAAACGATATGAATACTTGCTGATTTCCCTGATTACCTCAAGAATTCCATGATAATTCCCTGGGGATGTGCACAAACCACGTAGTCCAAATTATTATATTTCCAAAACCCCGTTCCCCTAGTAGACTTTCGAAGACTTTTCCAAAACCCCTTCCCCCTTCTTGATGTCTACGTAGACTTTTCGAAAATAAAAAAAATACTGACCTATAATTTTGCAAACTGGTTCAAATTTGTAGAAGTCTGAAGAACTTCAAAATTCCGAGTATTATCCATAGGTAATTTTGACGTATGACTTATGTTTTTTTTTACAATTTTTGCGGACATTGCCAAATATTTTCCGTGGAATATATGAAAAATTTCCCATGCATATTTTTGACAGTTTTCTGTATAAATTTCAAAAAATTATTTTCTAAAGAATTCCCAGTGTAAATATTGATGAATTTCTAGCTAAAATTCTACATAATTATCCATGAAAACTACAAAGCAGAGTGTCCCAAAAAACACTATGTTCAAAAAGTCACAGTGCTCCAGGCTTATATAAAACATAACCGCATCTGGAGTATTTCTGTACGAAAACCCAAAATTCTAAAAAATAGTTTGGAGGTTCCGATAGTTATTTTAAAAACCCTGATTAATCCATCTAGCAGCGATGATGCCTTTCTTGTGCATCCATCATAAAATAAATTGAAGAAATAACATTAGAAAAGTCAAAAAACCACTTTAGGGGTCTAGAATGCATTTTTCTATTATTTTGCATGTTTTTGCATTAATTAATATGCATTGCCTTCATCCTTGATTTTTTTTTTTGATTTTGATTTTTTTCCAAGGATAAAAACAATGTTTTTTTTTAAATTCCGAAATGCAATGTACGATCGGGCCAAATTTCGATAGCTAACAAAGGAACTACATTCCCCGTTGTCGGATAATGCTAAGTGCCAAAAAGTGTGTCTACAAATTTTGTACACATACACACATACAGACATCACCTCAATTCGTCAAGCTAAGTTGATCGGTGTATATCACTATGGGTCTCCGGACCTTCTATCAAAAGTTCTTTTTTGTAGTGAACATATAGTCTTTCGGTACAACTTTGTTGTACGAGAAAGGCAAAAAGGTGTTGCACTTATTGACATATATTGGATATGTTCGCCACATTTTAATAACGTTTTTAATCGTTAAATATTTTTTTGATTTTTCTGTGGATCAGAATGAATATCCTATATGGTAATTCAGTTGGTATTAAGCGATTATATGTCCTCTAAAACCAATTAAATATCATAAAAGTGCATTTTCGCAGAAATTTATCTTGTGTCGGTAACATGATTTTTTCGTGTGCATTGTCAACCATTATTCAAAAAGTATTTATTAAAAGGACAGTTTTCGTGAAAACAGATAAAAATACAATTAATTGCATATTATTCGGCAACTCGGCCGTACGAAAACCATTTTGCCTTTCTCGTACAACATAGGCTATCATTTCACTCCAAAATCGAACTTTTTATAGAAGTCTCGGAGACCCATGATGTTATATACCAATGGAATCAGGTCGTCGAGCTGAACAAATGTATGTCTGTCCGTGTGTATGTGTGTGTGTGTGCACACGAAAACCGAAAAACATTAACCGATTTTCTCGCAACAAGTTGCATTCGACAGGGGACAAAGCCTTGTTGATCACTATTGAATTTGATAACGATAAACCATTGCGTTTGAAAGTTATTGAGAAAATGGAATCGAATTATATAAGCACCATATAAGGTTGGTGTCTTGGCTAAATGCGAGAAAGGCAGTATCACCACTCGGTGAATTAAGTTGGGATTTTTTGTTAAATTTCTTGGCTGTGCATATGCACAGCACATATTTCGAAATGGACAAATTGATATGAAATTTGCGAAAAAGAATCCACGTGTCTTGGAGGGACTCGAACCCTCAACCTCCTACTCTCGAGATAGGCGTGATAACCCCTACACAACAAGACCACTTAAAGGTCACGTTTGCGGAAAAGCCATCAGAATCCGAGTACCAACCTCCACCGCGGTTAGCTCTTTTTTGCAAATTGAATATCTTTCGGATGCTTGATTTGTATAATCTCACATGTGCTTTACTGTTGTATATCCACAGTCAAGCGAGTGCACATTGTTTATTAAACGAGAGGATCGTATGCGAAGGGTAATCAAGCCTTTGGTACAGCAGAGTGTGATTGATTCGCACTCTATACAAAACCGCCCAGTCCGTTGTTGGGGGCATAGAGTACTATCCTCCTTTCTCCAGTAAGGCCGTTACAAATATTTAATTCAAATTATGTCCTACTAGTCTTCAAAGGTCAATTTTTCGATCGATTTTTGCCTTTCTCGTACAACTAAGTTGTACCGAAAGGCTACCATTTCACTCCGTAAACGAACTTTTTATAGAAGCCTCTGAGACCCATAGTATTATAAACCAATCGACTCAGCTCGACGAGCTGAGCACATGTCTGTCTGTCCGTGTGTATGTATGTGTGTGTATGTGTGTGTATGTGTGTGGACAAAAGCTATAAAAAACATTAGACAATTTTTCGTATAGTAATCCTTAACCGATTTTCTCGCAAGTTTCATTCGACAGGGGACAAAGCCTTGTCAATCACTATTGAATTTTATAACGATCGGTCATTGCATTTAAAAGTTATGAAGAAAATGGTACATCGGACCATTCAAACCTCATAAAAGGTTGGTGTCTTAACTAAATGCGAGAAAGGCACCACCAACACTAGGTGGATTAATCTGGGTTTATTGCAATTTCCGAATGAATTCCTAAAAAAAATTCAGAAACAATTCCTAAAGAGTGCTATTCCAAAATTTCTCAGGTACCTTAGGAAATTTCCGCAATTTTATATTATTCAAATATACCTTACCTTCCTTCTTTTAGGAACTTCTTTAGAGGTTCCTTCGGAAATCCTCTTTGGAAATTTCTTTAGAAATTCAATCGAAAATTCCTTTAAAAATTAATTCGAAAATTTCTTTAAGAACACCTTGACATTTTTCAAACAATACTTTAATAGCTCCTTTAAATTTTTCTTCATGAATTCCTACTGAAATTATTTCTGTGTCTGTGCATCATTCTCTATCACGAACCCAGCCGGGGGCGTTGGACAAGTAGTATTTGGCATAATTTGAACAGAACTTATGCTCTATAGTGGTGCCCTTTTTGTTGTGGAGGCTAGTACAGTAAAATTGACATCCACAATATAAATGATGTCTTGTGCGTATTTAGTTTTTAATTCAAAATAAGGCATCACATAGAAAATAACTGGAACATGCTCACCAAATTCATATGTCCATTTGCTTATATTTGTCATTTATGTTCGAGGCAAATCTTCTTGATGGTGGTCTTCTTAGGTGTGGTCTCGGCGTAGGTGGAAAATTAGAAGTTACTTTTACTGAAGTGCACCAGCTGGATGAGATGCATGCGATGGTCGGAGTCATTAGAGCGGGTGGCCTTTGATTTGGGTGGTCTCCGACCGATGTTAATTCATTTATTTAGTTAACATCTAAACAGATAACACTGAATCAACAATTTGACGCCACAATGCACGGTTCGAGGCCGCATCTCTCCATCCTCGGATACGCCCCACGCTCGCCAAGTCGTTTTGCACCTGGTCTGCCCATCTCGCTCGCTGCGCTCCACGCCGTCTCGTACCTGCCGGATCGGAAGCGAACACCATCTTTGCAGGGTTGCTGTCCGGCATTCTTGCAACATGTCCTGCCCATCGTACCCTTCCGGCTTTAGCTACCTTCTGGATACTGGGTTCGCCGTAGAGTTGGGCGAGCTCATGGTTCATTCTTCGCCGCCACACACCGTCTTCTTGCACACCGCCAAAGATGGTCCTAAGCACCCGTCTCTCGAATACTCCGAGTGCTTGCAAGTCCTCCTCGAGCATTGTCCATGTTTCATGTCCGTAGAGGACTACCAGTCTTATCAGCGTCTTGTACATGACACATTTGGTGCGGTGGTGAATCTTGACCGCAGTTTCTTCTGGAGCCCGTAGTAGGCCCGACTTCCACAGATGATGCGCCTTCGAATTTCACGACTAACGTTGTTGTCAGCCGTTAGCAAGGATCCGAGGTAGACGAATTCCTCGACCACCTCGAAGGTATCCCCGTCTATCGTAACACTGCTTCCCAGGCGGGCCCTGTCGCGCTCGGTTCCGCCCACAAGCATGTACTTTGTCTTTGACGCATTCACCACCAGTCCAACTTTTGTTGCTTCACGTTTCAGGCGGGTGTACAGTTCTGCCACCTTTGCAAATGTTCGGCCGACAATGTCCATGTCATCCGCGAAGCAAATAAATTGACTGGATCTGTTGAAAATCGTACCCCGGCTGTTACACCCGGCTCTCCGCATGACACCTTCTAGCGCAATGTTGAACAACAGGCACGAAAGTCCATCACCTTGTCTTAGTCCCCGGCGCGTTTCGAACGAACTGGAGTGTTCGCCCGAAATCTTCACACAGTTTTGCACACCATCCACCGTTGCTTTGATCAGTCTGGTAAGCTTCCCAGCTGTTCTCGTCCATAATTTTCCATAGCTCTACGCGGTCTATACTGTCGTATGCCGCCTTGAAATCAACGAACAGATGGTGCGTTGGGACCTGGTATTCACGGCATTTTTGAAGGATTTGCCGTACAGTAAAAATCTGGTCCGTTGTCGAGCGGCCGTCAACGAAGCCGGCTTGATAACTTCCCACGAACTCGTTCACTAATGGTGACAGACGACGGAAGATGATCTGGGATATCACTTTGTAGGCGGCATTAAGGATGGTGATCGCTCGAAAGTTCTCACACTCCAGTTTGTCGCCTTTCTTGTAGATGGGGCATATAACCCCTTCCTTCCACTCCTCCGGTAGCTGTTCGGTTTCCCAGATTCTGACTATCAGTTTGTGCAGGCAAGTGGCCAGCTTTTCCGGGCCCATCTTGATGAGCTCAGCTCCAATACCATCCTTACCAGCTGCTTTATTGGTCTTTAGCTGTTGAATGGCATCCTTAACTTCCCTCAAGGTGGGGGCTGGTTGGCTTCCACCGTCCGCTGAACTGACGTAGTCATCTCCTCCGCTGCCTTGACTTTCACTGCCTGTACTCTCAGCGCCATTCAGATGTTCCTCGTAGTGCTGCTTCCACCTTTCGATCACCACACGTTCGTCCGTCAAGATGCTCCCATCCTTATCCCGGCACATTTCGGCTCGCGGCACGAAGCCTTTGCGGGATGCGTTGAGCTTCTGATAGAACTTGCGTGTATCTTGAGAACGGCACAGCTGTTCCATCTCCTCGCACTCCGCTTCTTCCAGGCGGCGTTTCTTCTCCTGAAAAAGGCGGGTCTGCTGTCTCCGCTTCCGTCTATAACGTTCCACGTTCTGCCGGGTACCTTGCTGCAGCGCGACCGCCCGCGCTGCGTCCTTCTCCTCCAGAATCTGTCTGCACTCTTCGTCGAACCAATCGTTCCGTCGACTTCGACCCATATACCCGACGTTGTTCTCCGCTGCGTCGTTAATGGCTGCTTTAACTGTACTCCAGCAGTCCTCAAGAGGGGCCCCATCCAGCTCACCCTCTTCCGGCAACGCTGCCTCGAGATGCTGCGCGTATGCAGTGGCGACATCAGGTTGCTTCAGTCGCTCTAGGTCGTACCGCGGCGGTCGTCGGTACCGAACATTGTTGATGACGGATAGTTTTGGGCGCAGTTTAACCATCACCAGATAGTGGTCAGAGTCGATGTTAGCGCCACGATATGTCCTGACGTCGATAATGTCGGAGAAGTGCCGTCCATCAATCAGAACGTGGTCGATTTGTGATTCTGTCTGCAGTGGTGATCTCCAGGTGTACCGATACGGGAGGCTGTGTTGGAAGTAGGTGCTACGAATGGCCATATTCTTGGAGGCGGCGAAATCAATTAGTCGTAGGCCGTTTTCGTTCGTCAGCCGGTGAGCGCTGAACTTTCCAATAGTCGGTCTAAACTCCTCCTCTTGGCCAACCTGAGCGTTCAAATCTCCTATGATGATTTTGACGTCGTGTCTTGGGCAGCTGTCGTACTCACATTCCAGCTGCGCGTAGAATGCGTCCTTATCATCATCAGTGCTTCCGGAGTGTGGGCTATGGACGTTGATTATGCTGAAGTTGAAGAACCGGCCTTTGATCCTCAACCTGCACATTCTTTCATTGATCGGCCACCACCCGATCACGCGCCTTTGCATATCGCCAATCACTATGAAAGCTGTTCCCAGCTCGTGTGTGTTGCCGCAGCTCTGGTAGATGGTATGATTACCTCTAAACGTTCGCACCATTGATCCCTTCCAACAAACCTCCTGCAGCGCTACGATGCCGAATCCACGGTCCTTGAGCACATCGGCGAGTATGCGTGTGCTCCCGATGAAGTTGAGAGATTTGCAGTTCCACGAACCGAGTTTCCAATCGCTAGTCCCTTTTCGTCGCAGTGGTCTTCGCCGATGGTTCCGGTCCGTACTCTCTTGTTGATTGTTCGTTGCTTATGATTTTTTAAAGGCTGGCTTGCAGGGCCTGACACCGAACCCCCTAAATTTCCGGAGGACCATTCCTCCTTATTTCCGGTGGACCATGGTGCACAGTTTCACTTAGAGTCCCTCGCTGGCACTCGGACGATGATCAGCCGCCCCTAACATGGAGAACAGACGCTGTTGTGAGCCGATCCTGACATGGAGAACAGACGCTAAATAAGATTTGCACCTCCGAAGAGGAGCAAACCCCCCCTTCCCTGTCAGCATACGACCATAGTTCCCACCGGGGTTGATTACCCGATCTTCGCTAAGGTTGCTCGTATCCCGGCCAGCACCGCGGGGAGGTAGGGATAGGAGTCCGACCGATGTTGGTGTCACGATTAGTACAGCCACCGCATCCACAGCTATCGAACAGACAATCTTTGGCGGCTCGATCTCGTTTGTTAGAAGTACTTCCCTGAGCGCTTTTAGTAGTTTTGTAGTTTTGCATTTTGTTTTTCTTCTACTCTTTCCTCACATAAGGCCAATTTTCTTCCTTTCTAATAAACAAATCTTCTTTCAAGTGCATTAAACAATGTTCTCAGGAAAGGGAAAAACGGAGAACAAATGACTAAAATAAAAACTTTCAATAGAAAATTAGAAATTCCATTAAAAATTGAGAAATTGCCTATGAAGAAATCAGGGTATTAGCAATAAATAAATGAAGGGTTCAAACGCAAAGGGGTGTAAATGACAAAAACTTAGTTTTGAAAAAAATGGGTGTCAATTTTTTCAATATTTTTTCGTTCCATACAAATCGTATAAAAGTTCAAAAAAGTACTTATTTTCTGTGAATTTTCACATTTTTTTTGCAAATAACATATTACCGCAAAGCTCTAAAACCTAAGCATTGTTTGCTAACTTTTTGTTAACTCAAATTTGACCAAAATGTCACTTACACCCCTCTGCTTCTAACCCCCTCAAAGACAAAATTTCCATTAACAATTGAAAATTTTCCACTAAATAAAACAAAACACTTTTAAGAGCAAACTTTTCAATTTTAAAAGAAGAATTTTCCATAAGAAAATCAAAATGTTTACACAAAATAATCATTAAAGTGTAATTAAAAACCCTGATTAATCCACCTAGCGGTGTCGATGCCTTTCTCGTGCAAAAACTAAAAAATATGAGTGAGTGCGTTTTAGCGTGTTTTGCGTATAAAAAATAGTATTTTGCCCATAACTTCTGATCCCATAGTCCAATCTGGCCAATTTTCAATAGCAAACAATGGGACAGGATTCTCAGTCGAATGGAACTTGTTGCGAGTAATTCGGCCAATGCTATTGCCTGATTTTCTCAAAATTGCACGCGGCGAACCCTTCATGAAAGGTACCGCCGCACTTTCTGCACTCCGTTTACTTGATTCTTATGGGTGAATAGCATTGCGGTGTATCGTTTGGCGCGGCCGTACCTTTCGATAGTCATTCGCCGCGTGAAGTTTTGTGCAAGTACCCATTTGGAAACATTACAAACGCCGCGCAGTGTATCATATCCAGAAAATCTGACAATACACACTTAAAATAGATTTCGCTGTTCGGTAATTTTTTCGACGAAAAACTACGGTAAACCAATAAAATTACAGTAAGTTCGGTTAACAAGATTAATTTTACCGAATATCAGTAAAATTTTACCGAACGAATTGTAATTCCAAAATGATTTGACAGAGTTCGGTAGTTGAAATTACAGTTTGTTCTGTAAAATCGTATTTTCGCCGTACATTGTAGAATAATTACCGAACAAACTGCAAAACAAATTATGTATTACAAATCTACGGTAAAGCGATAAACTGTCAAAGCCATTTTTTTGACACTTTGTTGTTTCGAATTTTCCAACAGTTTCAGTAGGATTTCTAAAAAACTTGTTAATATGTTAAGAGGCAAATAATAACAGGTATGTTTAGTTCTTCGACAATAAAGTTTTTTTATAACACAATCACTTTTTTTCAGCTTTCTGCGTCTTTTACTTCAGTTCGATGCGGTATCTTCTGATGCGTAGATTCCTCTAAATTTCGATGATGGAGGATTGACAAAAGTTTAAAAAACAGCCTAAAAAGATGGCACATTCCGCAATGAAACAACAAAACACACGATTAGCCGTGTTTTCCGGATCTTTCGGTTCGGAAAAACTGTCTATCCACCCTATTGATGGAAGAAAACAAATAAATAAAAATCATGTTTGAAAACCGTATTCTCATAATTTTTGTTATGATTACTACTGAAAGCATTAAGCATTAATATTTTCATTTAAAACGGAAAAGGTACCGTGCGTTCGGTAATTTTGATTTTCGAATTACCGAACGGTACGGTAGATTTTGACAGATCATCACAAAATAAAACTACCGAACGTTCAGTATTTTTTTTTCGTTTACCGAACTGATTACCGTACGTTCAGCTGTTGAAAGTTCGGTAAAAAATTACCGTATACTGTAAAATATTCTAAGTGTGTATTATACGAGAAAGGCAAAATCATAAAAATTTTCACAAAGAAATATTAAAAAGGCAATGAAACTGAGCATTTTTCCATAGATGACCGCGTTTAAACACAGACAAACAGATGTAACACAAGAGAAATTGCCATTTACCATGACCTCAACGACCCATTTGAATTTGATTGATTGCGCGTTTCACTACTAGAGGCGCTAGCGTCGTTATGCTTCGAGTTTGACGTTTCACTCCAGTGCCTTCTAGTGACAATGTCATACGAAACATTGTTTCGTGTAACATGCTCGCAAGGTAGAGGAGTTGGACGATGTATTTCTCAGAAAAATGTTCAAGCTGTTACGTCTGTTTGTCTGTGGTTAAACGTTCATTGAAAATGTTATCTATTTTATTGCTTTTTTATGTTGTTGTAGGTATAAAAATTTCCTTATTTTTAAATTGCTTAATTTTTTAAATTTTTTTTATGGAAAAAATATTTTGTGGTAAATTTTGTAATTGTTTATTGCTAATATTGCTTTATTTATGGAAATTTTTATTTTTTTCGTGATACATTTTGATTTCTTTATGGAGAATTCTTCTTTTGTAATTGCATTTTTTTCTCTTCAAAGTGCTAATATATTTTTGATTTGTGGAAAATTCTGAACTGTTTGAAATTTTGCATTATTTGTGGAACTTTTATATTTATTTATTACTCATACATTACTTTGTTTATTGGCAATTTCCTTTTTTAATTCTTCATGGACATTTTATTTTCCTGTCGAGAACATATAACACAAAACGGACATGAACCCCTTCATATGACGTTTATAAGGACTTTCTGGCTTTTCTAAATACAATAATCTGAATGACGCGATACAAGAAACCAAGAAACAATTCTATCCTTCTTCTGCTCTTTAAGTATTGTCCGCGTAGCACCAAATTAGAATTCGGAAGTAGGGACTTCCGAACCGAGCTTCTTCCGAAGTTTTATCTGTCAAACTAAATGAAGTGTTGTTTAGCGCGTCTTCATGTCAATCCAGCGCACTACTCCCGAAGTTGCGTTAATTGCCTGTATCTCGAGAAAAATCCATCTTCGGTAATCGAAGTCTACACACTTAAAATTCGAAATTTTATGATTGCCGAAAATCCAACAGCCCGGATCTCGGCAATAACTTTTACCGAGATTTCGATAAACTTTACCGAGTCAAAAAATTAAAATTTTTGATATTTTGAGAGCCCGAATGAAAAATAAATGCATTTTGCCGCACCAATTCCTCAAATTTGAATCCAGTGCATAGATTTTGGTTAGGGAAACGGCACTGTATATATTTTATTTTATCTTACATTGAGTGTAATTTTCACTCCTCATTTGAACCTTCCCTCTTACACCCAAGCTCGTTAAAACTATGATTATTTTCATTTATTCAGATTTCGAAAAGTTTTTAATGTCGATCAATAATATAGACTTCAATTCACGTTTTAATGTGATTTAAAGATAATTTTCCAAATTCTACACATGAAAATTGAGTATTTTTTGTGCTTTTGCTCGTATACTTTTGAAGAGTGAAATTTCGCGCTTGCAAACAACAACACACCGAAAACGCGCGCTCCAAGTACAAATGCACCGACAAGAATGGAAATCAGCAGAGGGTCGGAGAAAGCCCCTCGCCATCTCCAAATTATTTTTCTCACTCTCTGGATTCTACCAGACAGGCAGCACATTTCTAACAAGATATGAATCTATATCATGATATAGAAACAAATCGCTCTCGAAGGCAAACCGAACACATGCATACCTATTTACACATGGGCTGCACTGAGCGCGAAAGTGCGAATCTCCATCATCGTGCCCGATGCAATGTGCAACATGCATCCACCCATACATGCAGAACGCGCTGAGAAAGCATCATACCATCCAACAATAACATCAACTGCAGCAAAGCAAACCACCACCGACCGGGTTGAAAGGGGGTCCAGAAATGTGGTGGGTGGCGGTGGCTACATTGGTAGCATCGCAATATACGCACTCGACTGACACATAATTATTCAATCTATCTGAACAAAATTACGTTTTTTAAACAGAATAAATATATCTTTGAAGCCACATGCGCAAAAATCCTAGACTAGATAACACACATCGTATTTATTAAATGAACACTCCTGCCAAGAATTAAGTAAAACCTTCCATTATTAAAAAACAAATAAATGCCTGTTAATGTAAAATTCAGTGATTTGAAAATGTTCTTTTCAATATAGCTACCATGAACTTCGATCATGAAAATATTACTATTTTGAAACACCGTTATTTCGAAAAGCTTCTAGAAGACAATTTATTGTGGTTATTTATTTAACCACGTTGTGATCAAAATTGAGGCTTTACTCAATCGATGAGAATAAGATTTATTATCCTCTTCATCCCAATTGTAAATCTGTTCTGGATATCTCGAATCCTTAATCCCTTAATTAATAGGGTTACTGTTGCGCTTTCAATCTCATAGGTTTCATTTTCCAAAGAATCTTATTTTCGTTTGTTTAGTACGTTTCCTAGCCAAAAAATCAAAATCAATTGATAATTGAAGTTGGAAGAAATAATTGTAATACGAGTTCTACTGATTCTATGAAACATACCTAAAAAATGATTATCCGACGAAAAGATCTGCAAATACCTTGTATTATAGAATATAATAGATAACAAATTTTGACCAGCCATGTTTAAGAAAAACTCATCGTATGTATCGAGTGTACGCCGAAAAACTGCCGGGTAGTGTTGGCATTGGGATACATATGCGATGCGATTCGGAGCTCGCATAAATATTCCAAATCGGCAACGCTGGTCGATGGTCGTCAAAAGTATTGCGAAATCGAAGAAGGTGGTACACGGACAGGAAGCACCCTGAGCCCCACCGTATGCTGGTGCCTGATGATGCAGGAGGCGGTAGCAGTTGGGCAATGGGTGACTTTTTTGCTACTGCCTCACGGTCCGCGACTTACGTTCACCCATACCCGGTCGTTGCCCCATTGTCGCAGGTCGGTGATAAGAGAATCACGCGCTCGGCACCCCAACATCGAGCACGGATAGTGCGTACATTATGCGTTCCTCGTTTACGACACCACCCGTCCCCTCCCCGATCGAAAGTTATGGGTGTCCTTTTGGGGTGAAGGAGGCAAACTCGAACTGAACCGTCGAGGAGAGTGAGCGAGTCCTTGCATCGGCACCCGCGTGCCGTTGTTTTTGTTGGTGCAGCGGGCGCGCGGCGTTGGCGTTTGCGGTTCGTCCGTACCGTCGACTGGGTAGGTAACTACCGCAAACGGCGCGCAAAGACCCGGGAATCGCGCGCGCGCTGCCTTCGTTTAGCTGAGGTGTAGTTTTTAAAAGCGGAGGTTGTTTAACGCAACAAATTAAAAATTCTTCAACTACTTCGCTGTCGTCGTCGTCAGTGCGAATGTGCTTGACAGCGCAGGAGAAATTATACTGACCCGAGGGTTTTTGGCTACATGGGATGATAATTTTTGGATTATGATTTACTTGAACGGATTTGAATTTTGCGACATACCTGCGACTGTTTTTGAGAAATAATTGTCGGAAAATAGTCTTTTGACAACAGCTCCCATACTAACTTCACCATATGAACCTACCAAATAAACGATAGAAGAAAAGAAATCTTCCACAAAACGAAAGGATGTTCTTTACTAATTGAATTATGATTGATCCAAATGACCCGTGAAACGGGTATCCTTGGTAATGCGTGTAAAACTGCTCTATAGATAAGTGGTGATAACTATTGTCAGGATACTCGTACTTAGGTCAGACATCGTGGGAAAGTTTGTCAGAAAGTACACACTTAATTTAGATTACCGGGCTCGGTTGCTGAATTACCGAATTCTCAACAGCTGAGCTCTCGGTAGTCACCTCGGTAAACAACTTCAACAATTTACCGAGTGTTCGGTTATGTATCCACGATGGCTAAATGTCAAAAAATACCGAACTAATCTGTAAACCGCTACTGAGCACTCGATAAAGCATTACTGGTAAATCTGTAAAAATTCTTCTGTAATTACATCCTGAGAATTACACCACCCGGTTTAAATTGTAATAGAACTTTTGGTTTTCTTGCTTATAGTAACAAAAACAACAGATTTACATTTTTTCATGATTTTTTTCATTGGAAGTTCCATTTTATTGGTCAGTGGTTATCAGAAAAGTAAGGGCGATCCGCAAATTCGTAAAACGCTTCAGTACTTGTAGCATTGCATGTAGCCAAATTTAACCTGAAGATTTTAAAAAACGACGAATCGTAAGGCGCAGTGGAAGCGGGGCATCTGAAAAAAACAAATATTCAAAATTTGTTAATTTGAATCCAGTTTTTTATAAATACTGATATTATCATCAAAACTTACCGGCAATGTTGAACTAAACGCGATTTTTCCACCACAAATTTATGCTAAAGCACATACATTTTAATAGCAGCACATTGCTTCGAAGAAAACTTCAGAGAGGAAATATGGCGACACACCAAGCGTCACGAAGGACTTTCATAAACTGAGACCTCGGTACATAAATTACCGTAAGCCCAGTAGAACTTATTATTTTTACTGAGTTCTCGGTAAAATTACTTGTCACAATCGAAAGTTTCAACCAAACCGAGTTGTTCAGTAGTTTACATTACTGAGGTCCAGTATTTTGATTTAAAGTGCTGAGACAACGGTATAAACTATTACTGAAATCGGTAAATGCTGAACATTTTACTGACCTTCCGGTATAAATTAACTATTACTGGATAAAATCGGTAAAAATCTCTACCGAGATGGAATTTGGGATTTAAGTGTGTAGGTATTAGATTCGTTCAATTGATCTTGGTCGATTTTCTTCATTAATGACTCTACATTTCAACTGAAATTTGGTCAGACTTTCAATTTAGTGTTCCATTAGCATTTCTATAATTCATAGATAGGGAAAGAAGCCTTAACCCTCTATGTACCACGCGCCTCCACGGACTTTCCATACCAGAACGCTATTTAGCCGACACGTGATGTCTCGCTTCCTAATAGCTACCAGCTAAAAGGAGTTTTGCTTTCATGAGTTTTCCAGGAATCGAAAATTACAACTATTTTAAAATGTGATTTCATATTGCCAATATTAGGTATTTAGCTTTTCTACAATCAATTTTGGGATGGTAGGTATGTTACTTGAAGTAAAAATACTCATGAAAATCGTTACAACCAAAAGACTAAAGCAGTATCTACTTAGAAAGGGCATGCAAATATTTTCAAAATTATTGAGATTTTCTGCAAAATCAGGATGGCTAGTTATGTTTCAACTGTAACTGAGGTATGAGATAATAATATTCATGAAAATGATGACAGTTGAACGTTTGTAGAAAGATTTGCTTAACTAAGGCATATTGTCCCCGTTCTCTTTGGCACCAGTTTTTATAGTTTGAGGATTTATCTTTGTAGTTTGTAGTAAATAATTTGTATGTTTTACTATGGAGCTCCACAATCCTTCTTAGGAATCCTTAAATTTGATTAGAAATCCTATGATTTTAATTGAATTTGAATATTATGTTGATACCCTCCGAAATCGTATATGAATTCTTTAGTATATGATCAGACTTTCAGCTAAGCTATCAAACCATTCACTGACTGTCACCGTAACATTACGTTAACAATCGTTAATCGGTCATAAGGTTAACGGTACCAAAAGTGGAGCTATTATATAGTAAATCCCAAAAATAAAGCACTTTTAGAAATCTAGAACTAAACTAAATTTACATCTACTTCCACTAAGATTGTGGCTATCCTATCAGCAATTTTTTTTGCTGAATGTTTGCAATAGTGTCAGTGTGTGTTTCCATTCTATCTTCCACTGTCCGGCAGTGCTTTTATGGAAGAAACATGTCTACATCTATTTATTGATATTTCATATCCAAAGATGGAAACATTTTTAGTCCTGTAGATAGAATGTGATAGCTCTACTGTGCATCCAAAGACCCTATAACAAGAAGCTACATACCACATCTTAATGTAATTTTCAGTACAGCAAGCCCCGTATAAGTACACCCAGATATCAAATGGATATATGCAATGTATTTACACTTCCGAGATCAAACATTTATACCAAGAATGAAAATCAAAGATATATATGTTTAATCCTAGAGCGTATGTAGTGCTTTTCAGTTTCATATATTACAATCATGGAACGGACTCACCAAAACTTGAACGAAACGACATTTCGCACTTTCGAAGATTCCATTTCAGATCTTATTCTTGAGAACATCTAAACACCAGACCCGTTTAAATTATATAGAATTCAGTATATGTGTCTATCCTGTGATCCAGCTGCAATTTTCCAGAATTCAGTAGAAAATATCCTCGAACATATAGGAAATTCGCCAAAATCTATTTCATCTTGAGTGAAACCTTTTCGGGAATGTCGGTTTATTTACAAAAATATGTTTTCTGTGAAAATGAAAATTTGACTAAAAATTACAAAAATAGCAACATAGGTATTTATTTTTAAGTTAATTATACATCCAAACATTTGATTTGGATGCCAATATCAATTGCAAACAGATGTTCTAGAAGTGTTGAATTTGCTTTTTCCAATTCTTAGCTAAATAGTATGGCTTTAGACTAGTAAAACAAACATTCATTTTAAAAACAGAAATTTAATAAATCCTAATGATCTCACGTTAGCATGCTATTTCGACTTCAGGCTATTCATATCATTACCCATTTCAATTAGAAGGTTTTTGATAACCTCTTTTTCCTCTCAAAACTCGAATCTTTGCAATAGTGTCAGTCTCGGGAAAATCTACAAAAAAAAAAAAATGCTGGGAAATCGAAGAAAAAAAGTGATAAAGTATGACACAGTCAATTTTCTTCCGTGAAGTCCACCTTAAAAATATTCAACTTCAAAAAGCTTCTTCGGTGTAATGTTTGACAAATATCGCATGCTTATTCAAAACATAGTTAGGCTACTTAGTCCATCGACTCATTCATTCGACTGTCACTAATAATGCCTACTATGTGAATAAGGAACATAATTAGCCTCGTCTATACTAACGTATACCGCCAAAAGTGTCTCACCATTGGAAATCGCGAAATAGAAGTGAGTTATCATTTCTCTGAGAAGCGAAAAGTTAGAAGTTAGATGGGAAACGTGAGAAGAAGCAAAATTCCTTTTCCTTCTGGGATTTTAATAGAAAACGAAAAGCTGGTAATGGCCGTCTCGGTCAGCTTCGGTGAAACTACTTCTCACTCATATAAGGAAGCTGTCGTATCTTTTGAATGGGATACGGAAATTTTTGAGTGCCTTATCACAACGGTCTTACACAATCACCATGGCTTGGGTCCCTTCTCATTGGTCGATCCCGGGAAATGAGAAAGCTGACTCTTTGGCTAAGGTGGGCGCTGTGGAAGGTGATATTTACGATCGGAAAATCACCTTCGATGAATTTTTCACATTAGTTCGTCAAGAAACCTTGAACAGCTGGCAACATAAATGGACAAATGGGGAGTTGGGTAGATGGCTGTATTCAATTCGCCCGCAGGTGTCGAAGTGTCCATGGTTCAAAAAATTGAATATGGGACGAGACTTCATTCGAAGCATGTGTCGTCTAAAGTCCAATCACTACACTTTAAATGCACATTTTTTCAGAGAGGGGGTCTCGGAAGGAAATCTCTGTGTTTGCGGCGAGGATTAACAGGACATCGATCATGTCGTGTGGGCGTGCGAGGAGCATCGTGGCCCCAGATCTGCGCTAACTGAACATCTCCGGGTCCGAGAAAAACAGCCAAAGCCTATTAGGGAAGTGTTGTCGGGCCTTGATCTCGAGTACATGTCCCTGGTCCACCAATTTTTGAATGTTGCTGATTTAAGACTGTAATCATTGTCTGCTTGGCTGTCGTACCCCATTAAGAATGTCTTCCTCTTGTTGTACATTTCAATGTCTGTCGTCAATCCCTTCCGTATGTCTTCCTCTCGTCGCTGTCTCCCAAAAAAGTTTGTTTGTCCCGTTACAGATGTAAAAATGCGAGGAATGTCAACTTAGTGAACATCAGCATCATAATTACTTAAGCACCCTAAAATCCTTTCCTTTCCTACAGTATTATTGTATTCCCTAACCTCGACTAAACCGCGAGTCTTTCGGTTCCCCAAAACTAACACTATGTATTAGAATCGAGAAATTTATTGTTAAACTTGATTTCGGCTTCGTAACGCTTCACGGCAAATGAGCCTACCAAATAAACGAAAGATTAAAAAAAAGTAAGGAAGCTGCCGAACTATTTGCGGAATACTTTGGAAGCGTGTTGAGCAATTCATCACCTGGTCAACAAAGGAACTCATTCGAACAAATACCTTCTTTCGACATTAGTCTACCGCGCCCACAGTTTACTCCAGACGATGTTCAGGAAACACTAAAAGGATCAAGATGCAACGAAAGGACCAGGAACTGATAACCTTCCTCCTGTTCTTGTCTTGTCTTAGCACATGTACATCCAGTATGAACTGAACCTTCCTCCTGTACTTCTGAAAAACTGTGCAGCCTCGCTTGCTGTTCCCATCGCTGCTATCTTCAATCGCTCGCTGCAAGAAAGGACTTTTCCTACCGTATGGAAATTGGCATCACTGATGCCAATCTATAAATCCGGAAGTCGTCGCATTGTTGCTAACTACAGTGATCGTTCGCTAATAGGCCTTTTCACGAGACGTTTGAAAACAGCTGATTTTACCGTCAAATGACAGTTCTTCTATGAAAGTGGCAGCTTCGGATTTGAACAGTTTGCTCAGCGGTTGTAAACAAGTGCAGTCCCGGCAGTGTCACATTAAAAGGCCTATTGGGGCACGACCTCACCCCAACTAGCGAATGCCGTTCGCTAATTGGGGCGTTTTGACAAGCGTCAATGTTGTTTACTTTTTGCGTTGAACAAAGGAAAATTTTACGCGCCAGAAAATATCGATCCCGTCAAACACGGAAACAAAACGTCATCGCATTTTTGACATCACATTCTGACGTTTGACTGCTTTTTAATTGGGTTTCGCCCCAATTAGCGAACCCCCAACTAAAAAACGCCCCAACTAGAAAAACCTCAATTAGCGAACGTTCACTGTATCTGGGTATATCCATTATTTGTGCCCTCAGCAAGGTATTCGAGAAGATGATCCATACTAGGCTGTATAGAGCTGCCGCACTGATTATTGCTGCCTCTAAACATGGATTTATGAAGAATCGCTCTACGACATCCAACCTCATGTGTTATGTGGCAACAATTTCACGCGAATTGGAGTTAAGGCGACAAGTTGATTCGGTTTACGTGGACTTTGCTAAAGCGTTTGATATGGTACCGCACAATCTAATCATTACAAAAATGAATCACTTGGGATTTCCTGCATGGATTTTAAATTGGCTTTCTTCGTACCTTTCCAATCGCTGCGCTTTTGTGAAGTTGTATTCTGAGCACTCCAAGAAATTCGTCATTCCATCTGGTGTACCACAAGGCAGCGTGCTTGGTCCTCTTCTCTTCATCATCTATGTGAATGACCTCGCCGGTCTGCTATCGTCGTTCAAATTGTCTTAAGACACTGTTTTGTGCGCTCGTACGTAGTATCTTAGAATATGCTACCCCGGTATGGTCCCCCTTTTATGTCACGCACTCCTTAAGAATTGAACGCATTCAAAAACATTTCATTAGATTTGCCTTGCGACAATTACCATGGAATGACCCAGTACACCTCCCAGGGTATCCTGACCGATGCAAATTGATCGATCTCGAAACCTTTTCTGCCAGGCGTTTTAAACTACAAAGGCTTTTCTTATTTGACCTTATCGTAGGTAATGTTGACTGTCCAGACCTTTTAAGTATTATCCCATGGAATGTTCCTCCTCGTAGATTCCGAAATTCCCCGCTGTTAGCTATCCCGTTTCATAGAACGAATTTCGGTTGCAATAATAGTTTTAACATGTGCTTGCGTTCTTTTAATTATGTTTGTGACGAATTCGATTTCTCTATGTCCAAAAAAATGTTTAGTGCGAGAATTAGTGATTAAGTTAGGAATTAAGCAATCTGTACGACAAAGTCGAAGATGGTGAACAAATACAAGTTAGAAATGAGGAGTGAGGAATGCGAAGTAATAAGTGAGAAGCGAGTAATGGAAAGTGAGAAGTGAAAAGTGAGAAGTGAAAAAGTTAGAAGTGAAAAGATAGAAGTGAGAAATGAGAAGTCAGAAATGTAAAAAGTTATAGTGAGAAGTGAAAAATGAGAAATAAATAGAGAGAAGTGAGAGTTGAGATGTGCGAAGTGAGAAATGAGAAATGAATAGAGAAATGAGAAGTGAAAAGTTAAAAAAGAGAAGTGAGAAATGTGAAGTGTGAAGTGAAAAGTGAGAAATGAGAAATGAGAAGTGAGATGTGCGAAGTGAGAAATGAATAGTGAGAAGTAAAATGTGAGAAGTGAGTAGTGGGAAGAGAGAGGTGAGAAGCGAGATTTGGTAAGAGAGAAGTAAGAAGTAAGTAGTGAGAAGTGTGTTGTGAGAAGGCAGTAGTATGAAGTGAGAAGTGAGGCCAGGAGAACGAGAAATAAGAAGCGAGATGTTTTCTCTTACCTCTTCCTTTTTCTTCTCCCTTCTTCTGTTTGTCTTATATCCCTCCACTCACTTATTAGTACTCAACACTCTCTTCTCATTTCTCACTTTCCCTACTCTCATGTTACTGCACACATCTTACTACTAAAAACTTCCGTTCACTTCCGTTCTTCAGTACTGACTTCTCACTACTCTGTACTTATTTCGAACATCTTATTTCTCTGTTCTCGCTGTTCACTATTAACTTCGAACATCTCACTTTTTCTTTTCACTTAATAAGGAAATAAATTTTAACTACTTACTCGGCCAAACGGCAAAGGTAGAGTTTATTGCAATTGGTTCTCCTTTGTGAGGATCATTAAATTCCTTTGATACTAGATACTTGATGGGCTACAGCTCTCCGATGAACCTACGCCGATTGGAGTATCCTTCTCCACTGGGCTCGATCCTGAGCCAATCGTTTTCAGTCGCCCTGAACATTGAGCGCCCTCAGGTCCTCTTCAACTGCAAAAAGCCGTCGTGTACGCGGCCTTCCACGAAGCCTGCGGCCTCTTCCGGGTTATCTACTAAATATTATCTTTGCTTGACGTTTTTCCGGCATACGAACAACGTGAAAAGCCCACCGTAGTCTGCCGTGTGGTATGAGCTTAAGGTCACTCCTGACGGAATCCAAGTTTGAGTTGCTCGCGTTTTCGGGGGCACACCACTCGATACGGAAGCAACGCACAACTGTCATTTTTATTTTTTCACGCATGCTGTGACACAGCAAAGCTAAATCAACAAAAATGACAGTTGTGCGCCGCCTCCGTATCGAGTGGTGAGCTCCCGAAAACGCGAGCACTTTGAAACTTGGATTCCGTCAGGAGTGGCCTTAATAATAGCTAGCCCTTTATACACCTGGTATAATTCGTGATTAATGCGACGCCGCCAGATATCGTTCTCCTGTTTACCGCCGAGTATTGTCCGCAGCACATTACGCTCAAACACTCCGAAAGCTCTCCGATCAGCCTCCTTTAACGTCCATGTTTCATGGCCGTATAAAGCCACCGGAAGAATCAGAGTAGTATACAGCGCGAGTTTTGTTTTCGTTTGCAGACTACGGGACTTAAGCTGGTTACGAAGTCCGTAATAAGCCCTATTTGCAGCTGCGATACGCCTTTTCACCTCGCGGGTAACATCATTATCGCACGTCACTAATGTTCCAAGATTTCTTTGACGCAACTACAAATAAGCGCCAAAGAAAAATATATCTCCAGTAAAAAGCTACGTTGATATTTTCGAATATTGGATGCTATGATAGGTTGGAGGTTGGAGGAAGATGTTGCACAGCGTTCTCCTACACAGTACAGAGAGTTGGAAGAAATTTCAGTCCACATCGCCTAGGTATATCTTGCCGTGGGAAGAAGACCAAGGCGACGAGCAGAAATCCAATCTGATGTTCTCTGTTCCTTAATTTATAGGCAGCCAGGCAAACGCGTCGATTTTTAGAAGGCATTCCCAAGTAACATTTCAAGATTTATTAGATGCAAGATTAGTTGCTTATAAAACTAAGAACTCCACCAAAACTTCTTCACAAACTCTTTAAGACAACCTTCTGGCTCGCTCGCCTCGCAGCTTAATGTTCATTAAGCACTTCCACAGTTTAACTGCGAGGTTTCTTAGCCAAGTTACCATTTTTGCATTCGTATATCATAAGGCTTATACAATGATACTTTCATGTCCAGGGAAGTCGAGACAATTTCCAATCCGAAAATTGCCTACACCGGCACCGGGAATTGAACCCAGCACCCTCAGCATAGTCTTGCTTTGTAGCCGCGCGTCTTACTGCACGGCTAAGGAGGGCCCCTAGAGGCATGAGCTAATAACTGGTGAAGAGTTTTCATTTATTCCATCTATTGGAAAATTTTCATTAAAATTTTTGTTAAGCGTTGTTTTCATGCCATTCTGAAAAAGATGGTCGGTTGTCGGCACCCCCAAAAACTCACTCAAAATTAAAAAATATGAATTGAGGTTGTTATGGTTGAAAATATCGAGATTTATTTAGGCAATAGTAATGAAATTTATTGCATTTAACTACATTATACACAGTTCATCAATATTTTTAAAATTGTTGTTGCTTACAACTTATTTATAGTCTGAAATTAGGCAATAAACTGATGATTTGCCTTGATATTTCACCGTTTCCACCAGGGTGCCGACAACCGAAATAAGTAACCTTTTAAAAAAGTGAAAATGATACTTTAACTACGACCGCTACGGTGGCATTCAATATTGAATCACAATGCGGTCGGGTCTGAGCTTGACGACCTACTGGCAAATAGCTTACACAACCTCACTTGATCAGTACAGTTGCTGATGAAGAATGTGTATAGCCGCCAGACATTCTAAATACTCACGCTCCTCTAATGTAAAAGTGTGCTATACACATGTGGAAGTGCTGGCTTGAGAAATGGATTGCGAGTGATTTGACTATGCGTCCAATTTGGGAATCTCGAGCTCGTTCAGTAGCCGCTAGGTCACGAAGGCCGACGGAGGTCCTTCGTAGCTTAGTTGGTTAAAACACCAGTCTAGCGTACTGTAGGGTCATGGGTTCGAGTCCCATCGAAGGGAAAGTGGTTACCTCCAATACATTTTCCAAATCAATATCTTCCACATAATGTACATATTCACATATGAGTTTTAACAACATTGTAAATACACAAAATAGAGTAAATCTGTTTTGTGAATACGTAATGCACCTATCCGATCGTTCTACTTCGATTTATAACACTTGGCCAATGACCAAAAAAACTTAGGAGTGAGTTTTCACTTGCTAAAAAAATGTTTTCTCTGTAAAATGAAACAAAGGTTTCTAAGTGCTTCGGAAATGAGCATAACAAGATCGTGCTTATATAGAACCCGTATGACATATGTCAAAATGACAATATCTATTTTCTGTCAAAAGTTACGACAGGGTGCCGACAATCGACCAGTACCGGCAATCAACCACCTTCCCCTATATATGAAACAAATAACCTATAAATGAAACGCAATAAAACTTATTGTGAATATTGCGTTTGTAGAAGCTTAAAACGCGCTTTGAAATTATAGAGTATTTACATTAAAATTTTTAAATTTCATAATTCTCTTAACTTCTCATTTCAAACAGTATGGAATGAAGTACCCATGATTTCGTAAAAATACTCCAGAAATAACTGAATTCCCCCAATAAATCATCTATTTGATCGTAATTGATATATTTTTTTAATTTCGTCTTTTGAAGCTCATCACTTTACCAATATGGCTACAGTCATAATTGTCAATAATTCTATTGGGGTAATTTATTACCGTTTTAAACCTGTACTAAAATCTTATCTGGATTACACTTCTCTGAGCCAGGAAACACTTTTTCCCTTACGGGCAGCGATGCCAGATCTATGGAAATGAAAGTTCTCGGTGGATCTACGAAATGGAATTTGTGTTTTCCACGATATACGGAATTCATACAATTCGTACCGTCGTCGGGGGTGACAATGGGTCAAATGGGGGTGAGAATGGGTCACTGTTTCAACCACTTAGAATGCTTGTAGAATAGATTGAATGTATCTGAGGGCAAGAAGACTAAAGTATACAGGGGTTAGACAAAAAGGTTGAGATAGGCAAAATTTTGCCGAAGTTCAAGTCAGCATAACTTTGCGTAGAATGATCCGATTTTGATAAAATTGAGACCATCGAGCGCGGGAACTCTTCTAGTATACTATCCCCATGCAAAACCTGAGATTGGTCCTCGGCCACCGTAGATGTTCTGGGTTTTCCGAGGGGACGTTCAAGATGCATTTTTTCCACTGCTTGTCATTTTAAATGACGTTTACTTCCATCATGTTTTATGCTTTGTCCAAAAACTAGAACTAATATGCCGCCCAATGGTGGCTGTAGATCGAGAATCCATCAAAACTACGCAGAGATATGGCCCTTTTTGTAAAAAAGGTCCCGGGAACATGAAGAAATGATAACAGATCGGAATAATGCAAATATGAGTATCTAACTTCATGGCTTTGCGAGACGATGATTACAGAAACATTTCCAAAATGATAGTGTCCACTGCCACCCTTATAGCAGGCTCCAAGGGCCTTCCAGGAAGAGCCGGTTTAGGCACCACCAGGAACCATGCATTTATGGGTGTCAAAATTCATGTTTTCTCAAGACGATGAATATAGGATCCTTATTAAAGATATATTTTAGGACTGTAAGACTCTCTGGCCAATTTGTAACAGGTTCCAGATGTTCTGCGAAAGTGATATTTATTCAGGGTGTATGGCTAATAACGTACCGTTTTCACGAAAATGGCCATATCTCTGCGTATACCTAATGGATTTTGGATCTGCAGCCAGCTTTGGTCAGCATATTAGTTCTAGTTTCTGGGGAAAGCATAAATTAAGATGTCAGTAAACGTCACATAAACAAGCAGACAAGCAGAAGAAAAAATGCATTTTTAACATACTCTCGGAAAACCCGGAACATCTCCGGTGGCCAAGGACCTATCTCAGATTTTGGGGATAGTATACTAGAAGAGTTTCCGCGTCCGATGATCCCGATTTCATCGAAATCGGATTTTTCTACGCAAAGTTATGCTGATTTGAACTTCGACAAAATTTTGCCTATCTCAACCTTTTTGTCTAACCCCTGTAAGAGACCGGTGCGGTGTACCAGATATATTTAATACTATTTAGGAAAAGGGGCTCATATGCTAAACAATTTGCAGAATGAATCTAAAATATATGTTTCTCAAAAATTTAATAGTACTCACCGATGCAGAACTCCACGTGATGCAGCGGCAGCTCCTTATACTGATTCCGGATGAAGAAAATATTCTCCAGTATGTAGGACAGCCTTAGCAGAAAAATGCTATCCACGTCCATCAAATTGTAGTTATCATACGACGCGAACAGCTCCCGTACGTTATCCACAATTTCCCGAATCCGATGAATATTCTGCACGCGATCCTTCCGCTGCTTACCGCTACCACTGTTGATCAACCAATAGTCATGGTTGATCAGGATCTCGTTCAGGTACGCCTCCATGTGCTCCTTCAGCGGGACATTCTTCAGCTTCAGTTCGGCGTACGCCTTGGCGATGATCAGAATCTCATCCTCATACTTGAGCCGCTTGATGGAGATGAGAAACTCGAACAGCTGCAGATTGCCGCGCCGAATCAGGAGATAGTAAGCCAAATGGTTGTCGATGCGTTCGGTTTCGCGCAGAATCATATGCTTGGCCAGTTCGTCCAACTTCTTCTCCAGCGCCAGCTCCGAAGCCGTGAGATACTTCTTGTTGAGGGCATTGCAGTCGACTCCACGCGAAATCAGCAGATCGATCAGTTCAATTCGATTACGCTGGGCGAAGATGGACCGGTGCAGGGCGGTGTTGAAGAACTTGTCGTCCCGCTCGTTGACATCGGCACCGCTGCTGTCCAGCAGGGCGGTTACCTTCTCTAGGTCACCATTCTGGACGGCTTCAAACAGCATGCTGTGCTGAGGACACGAGATCCGCTTAGGGTATTGTGCGGAGCTGTTTCATTCCGATTGTTCGGAGGAATTTTACGTTGAAATGGTGGTCGAAAAGTGTTTTGCACAATCGAACGAATTGTTCGTGTTTCAGTCGATTCAATGTCATTTTAAGGAGTTGTTTGTGTGTTTTTAATAACCATTCAGTTATTCACTTAATGATAGAATGTTACTTTTTATTTTACCAGTTGATTACTTAAAATGTTTAAAAGGAATTAGTTGTAAAAAGATCAGATAGGTAGATGTAGATTTTATTGTCGGCACGTGTATATATAAAATAAGATTTATTGTAGAGAATGTTAGAACATTTTTAGTGATACAAATTCATCTTTTTCTAAAAGTGTAATTAAGTAGAACCTGCGAAATTGCGTTAAGTTCCAAATAACGAATGATGAATAGGCTGACTGATATTGATTAGATACTAGCAGGGTTCGTAATGCTCACTCAATCTCAGGAGCACATGATTTTCCCTCATGAAAGTTTTCGGGGAGAAATCGCTTTTCGGGAAAGAAAAACAACCTGGAGAGTGATAACAATTTTTCGCTCACTTCGATTGCCGCTAAACGTTGGTTTGCTCTTTTTCTTTCATATTCGAGTCTTTTCGTGGCATCATAAATGTAAATGGCAGTAGCTTATGTGGAACAAATAACTTAACGCTTTCATACCGATAGCGTGGTGGTGTGGCTAAAGTAAGCGCATCCTCACAGCTATTGTTGTTACTATTCTGGGTTCGAATCCCAGCGCGGCCAAACAATTTTGTAATTGTTCTGCGATAATTCTCGCGAAAAGTGAGTGAGAGGTAAACGTAATTAAACGAAAAAGGATTTTCGTCTAATAAGCAAGGTTTTCGTTTATCTTCCAATGCTAATTCTAGAGAAAAGATTGATGGGTGAAAGATGATCCTCAACACAAACAACGAAACAAAATTTTCCCTTGGCCCGAAAAACGCTTGCTTTGGTCTCATTGAAATGAAAAGTCCAAACCCTGAATACTAGACATTGTTCTGCATAGTAGACGAAAATGCGTGTTGTGATTTGCGCTTGCGAAATTCCAATACGAATTTGAATTTTCGGTTTTTCACGATTTACCATATATTTTTCAAGAAATACCAAATATGAAATATCATATAAACCCGTCGGAAACATTAACGAAAGCATCTACTGACGGAATGACGAAAATCCATCCAGCTGTTTTAGAGTTATGATGATACGAACACAGACCAACTCATTTTTATATATAACTAGTTGACACGACATACGTTGTTCTGCAACGTAGGCGAGAATGTGCGTTGTGAACTGCCTATGCGAAGTTCCCATACGAATCTTATTTTCAGTTTTTCACGATTTACTCAGCTTTACTCGTGATCTCTGCATGAAGTCATATCATATAAACCCGTCAGAAACTATAACAAACATATCTGCTGAAGGAATGAAGAAAATCTATCCAGCGAACACAACCATTTCATTTTTATTATATAGAAGATAGAGATGAAGATAGATACCGTGTTGACTCGACTCGTACCGACGATCAAGATCCTATAGAGAAAATTGCACGAATAGAGCCGAAATCGCCATTTAAAAGCGTGTTTTCGGAATATGATTCATGTTCGGAATTTGAGTGTTTCTTAAAAAGTTTGATCAAATCTGGCAAACCGAGAAATTACGAAAACTGGATACATTGAACATTTGTTATTCTTTGTTTAGAGCATGTTACATCACGGGTAAGCATATTTGAATTAGTATAGCAAAAAGTGTCTGTATTGTTTTTAGAAATAGAACAATTTCATTGAAACAATATTTGCTGGCCATAGTTACGATTGTCTTTTTTCATTTGTTCAGTAGATCACTTTATGGTTTGAAGTATCGGAGAAACTAATTCACATGTTAGGAGAGTTTTTTTTTTGTTTTTAACATTCCATTTATGTGTAGGATAACGGGAGGTAATGTTAGTGGATGTCCTTTGTAGCTAGGTTGGTTAAAGCACAAGTCTTCCATATAGTCGTGAGTTCGAGTCCCAAAGAAGGAAAGCAGTTACTCCATAATTTTTTTTTTCCAATAAATCTTTCACAAACTGTGCAGACAGGGCCCTCCTTAGCCGTGCGGTAAGACGCGCGATAGAGATGAAGATAGCGTTGGGTGAGACCTGACTCGAGAGCTCCTCGGCGAGAGGTGGCAGGCCCAATAAACCGTCTGTAAAACCAACCCATACGAAGTGGGGCATCCTCCGCGTGCATCGTACAACTCCAGCGTACATTGGCACCTCAAACAAAAAGTCCAATGCGTTTCGGGTTAGCTGACTCTTCGGCCAGGTACTGATTATTATTCAATCTTTTCATGTCTGTGTACGTCAAATCATTGGACTTTACGGCAGCTGATTTGTTGTTATGTTTGAACTGCATTCAACGCACACTATGAGTGATTTGTTCTATGCGGGGATTTCCTTCTGAGCGTTATTTCCGCGAAGCTATCCAAATTTTTCTTTTTCTCCGTAATATCTGAGCGTTGGAAATGCTTCAACGGTAATATGACAATATTGGAAGCAACAGGCCGACTACTAGATGAAGTCTCCTAACTCAAACAACGACGACGGAATTCTTTTTTGGTATTATGGTATTTGATATGGATCATGTTTTTCGATAGGGTGAACCTTCAATTTGCCCGCGAATAGATGCTGAGCGTAAGGACATGCTGCTTGTCAGTGGCATGGATACAACGCTGGACAACCTTATTGAGAGGATATGCCAGGACGAGGAAATTTGGAATGCGGTAAACACGGCAGTTCAGCAGATTATGTTGAAGCTGCGGCGATGGTGGCGTCTTGAACAAAACCAACCAACAGCTGCAGTAGAGACTATTGTGATGCTGTGAACATCATGCTCAGCCCGACATCAAACATGTCGCGGGTAGGCTGCGGGGACTAGTGTAAATACAGAGGTCATTACCGTTCATGCGCGATGGTTGTTGCCGTGGTGCTCGTCTCCAAAACGCGAGTTTGTGAAAAAGACGATTAGGACTCTTATAAGGCTTGCGATCGACGGGTGGTGTGGTTACCACCCAGAAGTCAATGTTGTGTGTTTTTAATGCCGTGTACGTTAGCATAAGCGTGAGCGTTCTCGATAGTCCCCCTGATGTATTGCCTAATTCCGGGCCGGGGGGATACACAAAATACCGTTTAGGCGTTTAGCCAAACTATAGTACAAGATCGGGATTCGAATTGATACGCATCAGAAGACTTTGTAAATCCATTATTCCGGGTATTGAACATCCGAGAGTGCAAGATTGTATGCGTTCGTATTAGGACGCAGAAAAGTCGCGAGATCCGGGTTTGTGCGGTCGGTGAGTGATTAAAGAGTGCGTGCTCGTGTTTTCGCGAAGCACGCAGAACGATCGCGCGATAATCCTAATTTATTTTGTTCTGCTTAGTGCGTCCGGTAAATAGATTAAGTAGTACGCGTTTGTATTTCGGGAAGTGCGCAGAGCGATCGCGCGAACATTCGAAATTATTTCTTCTGCTTGCTGAGGCCGGTAAATTAATAAAAACTAGTGCGCGTTTGGTAGTGTTTTAGGTTATACTGCGGTGAGTGAGTGAGTAGAATATTTTCAATGCGCTTAATTATATCCCATCCCATAGATCGTATCACTTACTAAAGTGTATCCATATAAAATATCCTTTGTAACTAACACAATATCCTCTCCCAAAACAAACGTGGAGATGCAGAGGGTATATCCAAGTAACATTTCAAGATTATTTTTTATTTCGCCCTAGGAATGGTTTCGAATTATTATAATAAACAATAAAACCCACTACTACAGGACAACCTGATGACCACTATAAGAGTAAGATATCGCCAAACGGCCCTCTCTAGATTACCACTATGAACTTATTATAAGAGTATTCAGAAATCCGTTTGAAATCGCCCGCATAAAAATGGAATTTGGCTGTGGCAGCTGCCAAAAATGTCTCTTTAAAAAACAAACACATAAAAAACAACAAACAAACAAAACTTATAAAAAATAACAACAAAATACATTGTTGACAAAAATATGATAAGGATGACTACAAAATAATATTTTTTTTCATGTCTGTTTTTCAATGTACTTCCATGAAAAAAAGGTGCGCATTCGACTTCATGGTGAAAGCTAGTGTGAAAATAAAATTGAACAAGGCAATAAATTCAAAACGATTACATGATATGATATACGAATGCAAAAAAGGGAACTTGGCTTAAAAACCTCGCGGTTGAAAATTGTGGAAATTGTATAAAAAAAAGTAAACTCTTTGCAATGTAAATATTCTTATTGGGGCAAGGATGTTAACGATCATTTAGTAGTTTGTCAATAACACATTTCAGAAGCTGAATTTCAAAATTTGTTGGATGGTGGACTTCTAGTGCGAAGGTTTTTCTACAACTCTGCCTAATGATTCGTTGTTTGAATTCCACTAGTAACGGAGTTATAGCTATAGTTTCAGTAACTTAGACTAAGTGATAACAAAATTCCAATTATTTAGTTTAAGTTACTGCAACTAGCGATCTAACTCCGTTATTAGTTGAATTCTAATAACGAACCATTAAGCAAAGTTGTAGAAAAACCTTCGCATTAGAAGTCCACCATACAATATGATTTGAAATTCAGCTTTTGGAATGTGTTATTGACAAACTACTAAATGATCGAACGCAAATTACTGAATGATCGTTAACATCCTTATATTGGGATCATTCATTTGACCACATTACGACCAAAACTTGTGACTTTGATCGAGCTTTGAAAATATTACGCTTTTCGTCACAATCGTGGAGCTGCTGATAAGATCGTTTGACATTTGAAGCTTTTTCAGCAGATTTTTAAGAGGTTTATTGATTTTAATAAGATCGCCAATAAAACTGAACAACTAGACTAGTTATGGTGACCACTGTGGAAAATCCCCTTTAAGAATTAAATAAATCCAACAAGGATGGAAGTTGTTACTTGGGATACTCGGCATGTAGTGGCAACGAAAGCCGGACTTACAATCCTTTCCTTCCTATATGGCCGTAAGGACGTGTGGCTGGCACCGTTATTGACTGAACATATTAGAGTTTCTGACATTGTGTACATCGTGGCCCCAAGCCCCATATATTTGATTCTCTGTACAACTTTGCAAATTATAGTCAATCAAGGAGTAGCAACAACCTGGGACGGGACTTGCAAAGAGGAAAAAATGTAACTTCATCTGCTGCCAGTCAACTGCTGTCACGATCTGTCAGTTGCAGCCAGCAGCTTTTTCTTGTGCTATCTCAAATAAAATATTCCTCATGATTTTCGTTTTATGAAAACTTTTTCACTTTAACGATAGTGTTCCAAATCATCCGTTTAGTTAGTTAATAACCAGTTATGAACGTGTGTTTTGCTCCCGGTATAAAAATCCTTATGAAAATGAATTTACTAATTCGTGAATTGGATACACTTTTATTGTGCTCAGAGGAATCCATCCGGGGCTTATGTGAAACAGTCAAGGCCTGGGACGGGACTTGCAAAGAGGAAAAAATGTAACTTTATCTGCTGCCAGTCAACTGCTGTCATGAACTGTCATTGTCACCAATGCATTGGATGCGAATTAAGCGCTTATATGACCAAAAATAGTCTTATACTAGTCTAAACTCTCTTAAAAATGGTCTTATTCTATTCTTATAATAGATGAATGTATTATAATGATCTAGATTCAATATCCCCACAAACAATTTTAGCTGAATAAGCTAGTTTTTTTAGCCAGATAAGACTATTTTTGGTCAAATAAGCACTTAATCCGCCTCCAATGTTTCTTGAGATGAATATCCACGCGTAATTTGAATTTTTCCGCAACCGATTTTTTACAGATGCTTTTCCAATATTTATCTGATATTCAGCAGGATCGCAATCACAAAAATCTCGATTAAATTTATCTGAACGTGGGAAAAATCTTACCCGAGATTCATCGACAACAATAGCTAGGTATATTCCATCTGACCGTTTTGAATTTTACCATAAACGGGTAAAACGTCCTATCGTTGTGGTATGTCCTAATGTTGCGATAGTGTTAAAATAGTCCATTCTGGATTAGGGTGTCCCAAAAAAAATCGACGTTCGAAAAGTCATGGTGCTCAACCCTGAAATGAAAGATATACCTGTCTGGATAATTTTTGTAGAACAAACCGAATTTCTAAAAAATCGTTTAGAGGTCGCGCCAGATCGATTTTTGAAAAATGAGCTTTTTTAAGTCAAAATCAAATATTGGGTCCTTTCACAATTTTTTTTCAGGGTCACCCATTCGTTTTATATTTTTTTATTTTTCTGTGGATCTTTGCCCATATTCTCCATGAATTAGTTTTTAGTATTATACGTGTTTACAGTCAGAAGAACTTTTTAAACATCGAAAAAAGCACATTTTTTTGACTAATTTTTGAAGTTATTTCATCCTCACACAAAAAATATTTTTTTCTCGTTCAGAAAAACTTACATACTACGAAGAGCTATTTATAAGGAGTATTTTCATAAAAAAATATCCAAGAAATGTTGTTCTGGGGCTGAGATATTGCAGTTTTAGTAAATAGTCAAAAAGTGTACAAATTCGGTACTTTTTCTTTACATATTATAATTTCATCAAGTTGCACCAATATTTTAATTTGAATTAAAAACAATTCAAAAGCAAATAAATGGGAATATTTTCTAGGTAACATAGCTTTTATTTCCGATGGAGTTGGTTACCTGAATTACAGAATTTGGCCGGAGTATATGGATGGAGCCAGTTATAAAATGATATCACATTCAACAGTTAATATGTAACAATATACACATAATCAGGTTTAGTATGATCTCTTTATTAGTTTTGATTCAATCATAGGATGCTTTTCACGGTATACAAAAAACAAGGCAGGCTCAGCACGTATGTAAACATTCAGTTTGAATGTAAACATGTGTTGTCACTACTATTTTCGCACAAGCTGAACTGAGACGATGCTCTACGGTCTCAGCATGCTTACTTTTGTACTCTATCATGTGGCATTAAAATATGCGTCACTCTTGACGTGTCACTTTTCTTACAAGCCTACACGGATAAAATGAAAAAAGCTAGTTAGCTTTCTATTTATTCCTTCTGAAGCTTTTTCTAATTTTAATTGTTACTGGCATTATTAATAAATTTACCTTAGCTTGCTTTTTAAGCATTGCAATGATTTTCTGAAAAATAAACTTTTGGATGCTTAACAAGATAGCATTGTTACTCTTGAGACTTGAGAAAAATATTTATTACACTTTCGTCGTTCAGCAAGGTAGGTCAAAGCGAAGCCACTTTCTTAAGAGTTTTCAGATTTTTCCAGTGGATTATTTACCTACGTCAGTCCACTCCAGCTCGAGTCCTGCACAGTCATCGCTAAGAATACGAAAATACCCATTATTAATAGTTGTTCCGGAGTGCCACCGAACCGACGAAGCAATCCGCAAGGTGAACTGCATAAGTTTTCTCAGGCCGAAAAAGAAGGCATATCTGTATAAATTAGACGGCATATTTTGTGCGGATTTTGACGGGATATTCCGGCTTAGAGAATTTGTGTCGTCCCGCTTGGCAATCTCACAAATCACAATTAGTTTTCCCATATGATATTTACCCTAGCCTAGCAAACTCGCAAGCAGGTACCCGAGTTCTAACTAGTCTGTTATGCTAAAAGTCATGCCGAAATTACCCCCGTTCTTAACTTCAATTCCTCTTTAAAGGAACTCGCTTTTTGCATCTGGTCTTTAACATTGCATCCCGCTTGATTTTTTGTTTTTCTATCTTGGAACAACGAACCTGTCAAAAAATAAGCCTCTCGCATATATTAAAAAGGGAATAAGCATTCCGAAGGATTAAATGCAGATTAAGCATTGGAAAGCTTTCCCTAAGAATATTCATTAGAATGAGTGGATAGACTGAATATGGTTTTAGATTAAAGTTTAATCTATTTAGAATATTTATTTTTATCCGTGTACCTTGTTGTCTGTATACCGTGATGCTTTTGATATGTCATATGACAGTCAAAAATTTTTTTTTCGTCGTACCAGTTCGACAGCTTTTCCATGAGTTCACTTGAGATATTGGAAAAGTAAAAACGGAATAGACGTAAAGTAAAAATGGAAAAATGACACTTCAAGTGAGACGCATATTTTATCGCCACATGTTAGAGTACAAAAGTAAGCATGCTGAGACCGTAGAGCATCGTTTCAGTTCAGCTTGTGCGAAGATAGTAGTGACCACTGATGTTTACGTTCAAACTGAATGTTTACATACGTGCTGAGCCTGCCTTGTTTTTTGTATACCGTGAAAAGCAGCCTATGATTGAACCAAAACTTAGAAAGAGATCATAGTAAACCTGATTACTTGTATATTGCTACATATTAATAGTTGAATGTGATATCATTTTATAACTGTCTCCATCCATATACTCCGACCAAATCCTGTAATTCAGGTAACCAACTCCATCGGAAATAAAAGCTATGTTAAATAGAAAATATTCCCATTTATTCGCTTTTGAATTGTTTTTAATTTAAAATAAAATATTGGTGCAATCTTGATGAAATTATAACATGTAAAGAAAAACTACCGAATTTGTACACTTTTTGACTATTTACTAAAACTGCAATATCTCAGCCCCAGAACAACATTTCTTGGATATTTTTTTATGAAAATACTTCTTATAAATAGCTCTTCGTAGTATGTAGGTTTTCCTGAACGAGAAAAAAATATTTTTTGTGTGAGGATGAAATAACTTCAAAAATTAGTCAAAAAAATGTGCTTTTCTCGATGTTTAAAAAGTTCTTCTGACTGTAAACACGTATAATACTAAAAACTAATTCATGGAGAATATGGGCAAAGATCCACAGAAAAATAAAAAAATATGAAACGAATGGGTGACCATGAAAAAAAAATGTGAAAGGGCCCAATATTTGATTTTTGACCTAAAAAAGCTCATTTTTTCAAAAATCGATCTGGCGCGACCTCTAAACGATTTTTTAGAAATTCGGTTTGTTCTACAAAAATTATCCGGACAGGTATATCTTTCATTTTAGGGTTGAGCACCATGACTTTTCGAACATTGATTTTTTTTGGGACAACCCTATTCTGGATATAATAGCATTAAAAAATTGTGGATACGCTAAAACTCATCGAATTAATGACTAAAACAGCTTTTGTTTGACAAAATTCCATTCAAAATTATGAAAGATAAACATTTTTCATTAAAAATTTGAATCCTTCGAGCCTATTATTGCGGTTGTGCTAATTAGCTCCTTAAGGTCCTATTGTTGTAGTATCGATTTCCATAAGAATTAATTTCCGAATGAAATTCTGGAGTAAATTCCGAGTGAAGTCCGGAAAGAATTCTAAGACAATTTCGCGGAGAAAATCCCGGAGAAATTCCTGAAGGAAGGGAAGAATTTCCGGGGAAATACTTGGACGAATTCCTGGAGAAATTCCTAAAGAAATTTCAAGAGAATTCTTGAAGAATATTCTGAAATAATTGCGAAAAGAATTCCAGAATGTAATTCTAGAAGATTTCGCTATTGAATTTATAGAGGTATTCCAGAAAAATTCCTGGAAGTTATCCCGGAGGAATTTAAGGAAGAGTTCCTGGAGGAATGCCCGAAGCAGTTTCTAGAAGAATTTCCGAAGATTTTTTTTATAGATTAGCAGATGAAATTATGGAGCGTCTAGAAATGACTAGAAATAAAACTTGAAGGGAAGAAAAGAAATCATTAAGAAACTTCCTCATGATTTTCCTAAAAAAAAATTAGTTGGGGGTTTCTAGATAAGGAGAAATAACAATTACAGGAGAAGGATTTTCAAACGATTTTCAGAGGAATTTGTGGACAACTTTCCGGAGGAATTTAGAAGTTCCCAGGAGAGCTTCTAGAAGGATTTCTAGGAGAATTCTTGAGCCCAAAATGTTTCGAGTTGTTTCGAACTGTCATATAGTATGGATCCTGGATACCCTTATAAGTTTTTAGAAATCTTTTGAATTTGAAAAACCTATTTCTGAATATGATTGGATTGTAAAGTGCACATGTTTAAGCGAATTCATTTCAGTACCCGTTCAATCATTCCACCATTTAGAGGAGGGGGGGTGGACGCCCCCCCCTGCCCCTTCTGGCTACGCCCTTGCAAACCATCTAAGAAAAAGATGAATTGTATCAATTAAAATGTTCTAACATTCTCTACAATAAATCTTATTTTATGTATACACGTGCCACAATAAAATCTACATTTACCTATCTGACGTTTTACAACTAATTTCCAAACATTTAAGTTCAACTGGAAAATAGAAAGTAACATTCTATCTAGTGAATAACTGAATGGTTATTAAAACACACAAACAACTCCTTAAAATGACATTGAATCGACTGAAACACGAACAATTCGTTCGATTGTCAAAACACTTTTGGATCCACCATTTCAACGTAAAATTCCTCCGTACAATCGGAATGAAACAGCTCCTCCTATGGATCTCGTGTCCTCAGCACAGCATGCTGTTTGAAGCCGTCCAGAATGGTGACCTAGAAGGTAACCGCCCTGCTGGACAGCGGTGCCGATGTAACGAGCGGACGACAAGTTCTTCAACACCGCCCTGCACCGGTCCATCTTCGAGCAGATCAGTGAACTGATCGATCTGCTGATTTCGCGTGGAGTCGACTGCAATGCCCTCAGCAAGTATCTCACGGCTTCGGAGCTGGCGCTGGAGAAGAAGTTGGACGAACTGGCCAAGCATATGATTCTGCGCGAAACCGAACGCATCGACCCATTTGCTTACTATCTCCTGATTCGCGCGGCAATCTGCAGCTGTTCGAGTTTCTCATCTCCATCAAGCGGCTCAAGTATGAGGATGAGATTCTGATCATCGCCAAGGCGTACGCCGAACTGAAGCTGAAGAATGTCCCGCTGAAGGAGCACATGGAGGCGTACCTGAACGGATCCTGATCAACCATGACTATTGGTTGATCCACAGTGTAGCGGTAAGCAGCGGAAGGATCGCGTGCAGAATATTCAGCGGATTCGGAAATTGTGGATAACGTACGGGAGCTGTTCGCGTCGTGATAACTACAATTTGATGGACGTGGATAGCATTTTCTGCTAAGGCTGTCCTACATAGGAGAATATTTTCTTCATCCGGAATCAGTATAAGGAGTCCGCTGCATCACGTGGAGTTCTGCATCGTGAGTACTATTAAATTTTTGAGAAACATATATTTTAGATTCATTCTGCAAATTGTTTAGCATATGAGCCTCTTTTCCTAAATAGTATTAAATATATCTGGTACACCCACCGCAAAAGTATGCTAATATTTTGTTGAATTGATAAAATATCGATTATCAAGATGCTTTTAAATGGTCTGGAGCTGTTCAGGTTACTATTCTGACTTTTATCAAATGTGTGGACAGACAAGTATCACAGCTAGACAAAATAACAGCAAATAAGTCCCCTGATAAGCTTTTCTGGGAATATAAACAGTTCTAGATATTTTTGGCCTTTTTTTCAAAAGTTTATACCAGGGCTGCGTTACTACTCCTCAATATTTTTCAAAATGCCCCAATTAGCAAACGGCCTTCACTACAAGTATAATAGATCCACAATTAACGAAAAATTGCTGTAGTTATAACTTGTTCTCTAAACTTATAATTAAATAATAAACTAATAATAATAATAAACATTTCAACACGATCGTGTAATTCTAAATTTATTGTTGTGTTTATTTTCTTGCTCCTAATATGTATAGTGCATCGAAATAAACACGTTAAGTTACAGCACATTTCTGGTTGTGTCCTACTGATTTTTTGGGAGTTTATGAGAAAGTAAAGGAGATAAGATATTTTCCTTTTTTTCATTTTCGTAAACGAGAAATTTCGTATGCAGCAAAATTCGATTCCATATGTTTCATAAAAAGTCTCGCATCTGTTTTTTCTTCCTATAAAAAACATTAGCATACCGCCATCAGGGGTGACAATGGGTCTGGGGGTAAGGAATGGGTCAACTCTTACCGGCAATCTGGATGTCGAAGAGCAAAAACGTTCAAAAGGTCTCTTTTATTTAGTCTTCTTGCCCTCAGATACATTCATCTATTCTCTACAACATTCTAAGTGGTTGAAACAGTGATATTCTCCCATTTGACCCATTGACCCCCGACGACGGTACGAATTGTATGAATTCCGTATATCGTGGAAAACACAAATTCCATTTCGTAGATCCACCGAAACTTTCATTTCCATAGATCTGGCATCGCTGCCCGTAAGGAAAAAGTGTTTCCTGTCAGAGAAGTGTAATCCAGATGAGTTTTAGTAAGGTTTAAAACGGTAATAAATTACCCCAATAGAATTATTGACAACTATGACTATAGCCATATTGGTAAAGTGATGAGCTTCAAAAGACGAAATTAAAAATATATTAATTACGATCAAATAGATGGGGGGAATTCAGTTATTTCTGGAGTATTTTTGAAATGAGAAGTTAAGAGAATTATGAAATTTAAAAATTTTAATGTAAATACTCTATAGTTTCAAATCGCGTTGATTTTAAGCTTCTACAAACGCAATATTCACAATGAGTTTTATTGCGCATATGTTTCATATATAGGGGAAGGTGTTTGATTGCCGGTACTGGTCGGTTGTCGGCACCCCGTCGTAACTTTCGACAGAAAACTGATATTGTCATTTTGACATATGTCATACGTGTTCTATAAAAGCACGATCTTTTGTTATGATCATTTCGAAACAGAAACCTTAGTTTCATTTACAGAAAACATTTGTTTTGAGTGAAAACCACTCCAAAAGTGACACCAACTGATCGACCAACTGTAAACACGGTAACACCAACCGTTAGGGATGAATGACCGCCTGAGTTAATATCCCTCAAAAACAAACCATCTTCATCATCACCACTCCAAAGTATTTTTTTGTCATTTGCCAACTGTTATAAATCGAAGTAGATTGATCGGATAGGTAAGGGTATTACGTATTTACAAAGCAGATTTACTCTATTTTGTGATTCAATATTGAATGCCACCGTAGCGGTCGCAGTTAAAAAAGGTTACTTATTTCAATTGTCGGCACCCTGGTGGAGAAGGTGAAATATCAAGGCAAATCATCAGTTTATTGCCTAATTTCAGCCTATATTGTACAAAAACAATTTTAAAAATTTGATTAAATGTATACTGTACTTAAATGCAAAAAATGTCATTACTATTGCAAAAATAAATCTCGATATTTTCAACCATAACAACCTCAATTAATATTTTTTAATTTTGAGTGAGATTTTGGGGGTGCCGACAGTCGACCACCTTTTTCAGAATGGCATGAAAACAACAGTTAACAATTGATAATGAAAATTTTCCAATAGATGGAATAAATGAAAACTCTCCACCAGTTATTAGCTCATGCTATATTCCATTGTGTAAATATCACCACATTGTGCAAATGTAGGAAAGTTATGAACTAAAAACAAAAGGATGCCGACAACTGACCACCTTCCCTTACATAAACACATTATTTTCTACTTTAGAAAAAAGTAAAATCAGAAGCGTTACTTTCCACAAATCAATTAAAGAGAACTGCTTGTAATCTTTCGAAATGAACAAAAGATTCGTATATTATGGAATGACAATAATCCATGATTTAAAATTTCAACTGTTTTATTATTACTCTTATAAAGGTCACGATATCCTTCTATAGAGTACTAACAAATGTTTTATCATAGTTTTATTACTACTCTTAATACGGTTTTAATAACTTCTTCTAGGTTGGTCCATTTAGTCAGAAGGTTGTCTTAAAGAGGTTATGAAGAAGTTTTGGTGGAGTTCTTAGTTTTATATGCAACTGGTCATGAAAATCTCTTATAGAGCTAATAAATCTTGAAATGTTGGGAATGCCTTCTAAAAATCAACGTGTTTGCCTGGTTGCCTATAAATTAAGGAAAGGGAACATCGGATTGTCTTTCTGCTCGTTGCCTTGGTCTTCTTGCCACAGCAAGATATACCTAGGCGATGTGGACTGAAATTTCTTCCAACTCTCTCTGCCAGGAGAGCGTGCAACATCTTCCTCCAACCTCTAATAATTATGAAGGGTGGCACACGATTTGCAATGTAATTTTACGGAACGGGAGTCTTAGTTCTACACTGTATTGAAACAGATCCAGTTTGAAGAGCGAAATGCACCAGTCAGTACTTGCGGGTCTTACACAATTAACTGATTCAGGATAATGGTATTCGGGGTAGTGGCATTCGGAGTAATGAAATTTGGTGGTGTAGAGTCTTCCCGGATATGACATTTTCCTGAAAATTACAATTCTTCTAATAGGACATTTCCCCGAAAATGACATTTCGCCGAATACGACAACTCCCGGAAAATGACATTACTTATAGAGCATTTTCCCGAAGATGACATTAGCTTAGTTTACCTTGATTTACTTTATACTTTGTAATTGCCGAGAAACAACAAATATGCACAGCTCTCAAATTGAATTTATTGAATATTCTTGGTATTAGCAAACTATTGCCACTGTACATACATAGGAGTTTTGTTAATTCAAGACCTATCACGATGTCGGCCACACCTTACTTATGGATCCTGTACACCTCCGGTGGTGCAAAAGGCCGACTCTCCATCCTGAGCGTTGCCCGACTATCGCTTTAACCTGTTGCCAGGTTAGATTTCGGTCGACTTCTTTTATTTCTTTATGAGGCTTCGTCGCCGCATGGCCTCTAGGTCGCCTCTGCTGCGATGTCCGCTGGGTTTCCAGTCTAATGCTTGTTTACAGATTTCGTTTGCCTACGTAGAGTGTTGCCCCCAGCACTTCGACCGAATTTCTGTTGCTATCAGCCTCTGATGACAAAACGATGAAGCACGTTGTTTGAGATCCAGTTGTGGGCCACCAGCCCGAATTATATACCGCTGGCATCTGTTAATGACCCTGCAGCCGTTGGTGTTCTCCACTGTACCACCTGTTTCGCTGCGTATAACAGCACAGATTTCACGTTAGAGTTGAAAATTCGTATTTTGGTGCGTTCACTTATCTGCCTGTTTTCCAGATATTTCTTAAACTCCAGTAGCCCTTGCTTTCTTGATCCGTGCGCTATGTCGATCTTGGTACCGCCGTCTGACGCCATTTGGCTGCAAGATATTGGAAGCTTTCAACATTCTCCACTGGTTGCCAGCTCTGTAAAACTGGAAGGAGTCACCGTGTTTTCAACGATTTGGTTTGTTGACGTTGATGACTAAACCTGCCGAAGGGCGCTCGACAAGGTCGTTGAGCTTACTCTGCATATCAGAGCGCCGTTGCGCGAGGTGCAACATCATCCGCCAATTCGACGTCATTTAGGTGCTTCATGGTTATAGGCTGCCATAACAGCCCGCGGTTTGGTTCACGGTCAATCGCATCTCACAATCTCATCGATTACGATGAAGGACAGTAACAGTGAGAATCATCCTTGCCTCACACAGCTACGACCCGGATAGGGTCGGGCAGAACAATTAATGCAGCACTCTACGAAAAGGCCTCGTACTGTGCTTCGATGAGGCCGATGATTTTCTCAGGAACCTCCTTGCTTCTCAGGGCGCCCCATATTCTCGTGATTGAGACGGTCAAGCTTTTCGTAGTCAATGAATACCAAGTAAAGGAATCTTGAATTCGTTGACTTGCTCCAGAATGATGCGGCGTGCCAATATGGTCCACAGGATCTTACGGCACGGAATCCGGCTTGCTGCCGGGAGAGTCGCATCGATCTTCTCCTGAATCCAGGCTAGGATAATTTTGCACAGAACTTTGAGAACGGTACACAGCAACATAATGCTTCGCCAGTTATCGCATACAGTCAGGTCACCCTTTTTGGGCACCTTCTTAAGATACCTTGCATCCAGTCGACCGGAATGTTGCGGTGTCCCAGATATTAGAAATAAACGATGCAGTAGTTGAGCGGATGTCGTGGGGTCGACCCTGGGGCTTTATTCGATTTCATGCTTTGGATGGCTGTTTGAATCTCTAGCAGTGATGGAGCTTCGGTATTGACGCGTGTTATACGTCGGATCCTGGCAGATCATGCCGAGGTGGGCGAGGTGGTGATGGCCTGGCTGGCAGAAAAAGTTGTTGAAGTGCTCGAACCAGCAGTATCAGCTGGTCAGTTGGGTCAGTCAATAACTGATCATTCGCGTCGTTCACAGGCATCGTTGCATTCATCTTCGCCTCGCTTAAGCGTCGTGAGATATCGTAGAGGCGAATGTCCCCGATTGCGGCGGCTCTTCTTCCTTCGTCGCCAGGAGTCTGCCCGCTCGCTTGTCCGTCGACGAGCGTTTTACTTCCTTCTCAGAGCCGCGTATCGTTGACGGGCTAAGACTTTGGTTCCTCTGGTTTCCGATCGCTCTATCGCGGCTTTGGCTTCTCTTGGCTCCTCTATCTTCCTCCAGGTCTCATCGGTGATCCATGTTTTCTCTGGGTGCGCAGTTCGCTGATTGTTCTCGCTGATGGCGATGAAGGCATTCTTGATGGCGGTCCATTGGTCTTCCACGCTCCACCTTCCGGAATATCTGCAGCACGTGTCTCCAGTTCTTCAACGAAGGACCGTTTCCCGTGGCATCTTCCAGTAGGCGTGTGTTGAATCGTCGTCCAACTCTTTCCTCCTGTCGACGAATCCGCAGTGCCAGGCGTATTTCGCCGATGAGGAGGTGATGATCGACGCGATATCGGCCTACGTTTATTCCGTACATCAAAGGCTCCGTTTCCATTTCGGCTGATGCAGATGTGGTCGATTTGATTGTCGATCACCATGTCGTTATCTTCGATCACCATGTCGTTATTACACAAATTCTGCGACGAGCTCTCCGTTTTCCTCATTTCTCGATACCTGGCGTCCCATAATGCGCTCATGGTTCGAGGTTATCGGATCCGATCTTCGCATTGAAGTCGCCCAAACAGATCTTGATATCACCCTTCGAATTCTATCTACGACGGCATTGAGTTGACTGTAGAAGTTCTGTTTGTCTTGCAGATCGTTAGCATCGGTTGGCGCATAACATTGGATTATAATGTTTTCGGACCCGTGTTCTAAATCTGGACGATTATCCTTTCCTTATAGGTTCCCCTTCATAAGCGCAGAGTGTGCCTGAGCGCTAGTAAGAGATCCAACTCCGCGATGCCGGGGAGTGTATTGCCTCGTAAAGCCAAGTATGAGAACTTGTCCCGACAGCCTTCTGTGTTCTCAAAGTTTAACGGACTTCCAGTCCCAGAATCTCAAGACTTCATGCGCGTGCCTCATTGGCAAGTTGTGCCAATTTACCCTACTGGGCTAGGGTTAAAACGTTCCATGTTCCTATTCGTGTCCGTTGTTTCGCGCTAAGAGTCGTCGCCGTAAAATCAGTCCGTATTCTTTCATTATCGGTACAGTTGAGTAGATATTGCTTTAGCCTTTTGGTTGTAACGATTTTCATGGGTACCGCCATCGGGGGTGACAATTAGTCTGGGGGTGAGAATGGGTCATCGCTCTCAACGGCAGCCTGGAGGTTGGATAGCAAATCGTTCAAAAAGGTCTCTTATATTTAGTCTTCTTGCCCTCAGATGCATTCAATCTATTTACAAGCATTCTTAGTAGTTGAAACAGTGACCCATTCTCACCCCATTTGACCCATTGTCACCCCCGACGACGGTATTTTTACTTCAAGCAACATACCTACCATCCCAAAATTGTTTGTAGAAAAGCTGAATACCTAATATTGACAATATGAAATCACATTTTAAAATAGTGGTAATGTTCGATTCCCGGAAAACTCATAGAAGCAAAACTCCTTTTGGCTGGTAGCTATTAGGATGCGAGGCATCACGTGTCGGCTAAATAGCGTTCTGGTATGAAAAGTTTGTGGAGGCGCGTGGTACATAGTGAGTTAAGGCTTCTTCCCCTATCTATGAATTATAGAAATGCTAATGGATTGAAAGTCTGACCAAGTTTCAGTTGAAATGTAGAGTCATTTAATGAAGAAAATCGACCAAACTCAATTGAACGAATCTTATACCTACTTTCTGACAAACAAACTAACACTGTGTCTGACCTAAGTACCCTGACAATAGTTATCACCACTTATCAATAGATCAGTTTTACACGCATTACCAAGGACCGTTTTACGGTTCATTTGGATCAATCATAATTCAATAAGTAAAGAACATCCTTTCGTTTTGTGGAATATTTCTTTTATTCTATCGTTTATATGCGAGGTTCATATGGTGAAGTTAGTATGGGAGATGTTGTCAAAAGACTATTTTCCGACAATTATTTCTCAGAAACGGTTGCAGGTATGTCGCAAAATTCAAATCCTTTCAAGTAAATCATAACCCAAATTATCATCCCATGCCAAAAACCCTCGGTCAGTATATATTTCTCCTGCGCTGTCAAGCACATTCGCACTAGCGACGACGACAGCAAAGTAGTTGAAAATTTTTAATTTGTTGCGTTAAACAACCTCCGCTTTTAAAACTCACCTCAGCTAAACGAAGGCAGCGCGCGCGCGATTCCCGAATCTTTGCGCCGTTTGCGGTAGATTACCTACCCAGTCGACGGTACGGACGAACCGCAAACGCCAACGCCGCGCGCCCCTGCCAACAAAAACAACGGCACGCGGGGTGCCGATGCAGGACTCGCTCACTCTCCTCGACGGTTCAGTTCGAGTTTGCCTCCTTCACCCAAAGGACATCCCAACTTTCGATCGGGGAGGGACGGGTGGTGTCGTAAACGAGAACGCATAATGTACGCACTATCCGTGCTCGATGTTGGGGTGCCGAGCGCGTGATTCTCTTACCGACCTGCGACAATGGGGCGCGACCGTATGGGTGAACGTAGTCGCGGACCGTGAGGCAATGTAAAGTCACCATTGCAACTGCTGCCTCCTGCATCATCAGGCACAGCGTGGGGCTCAGGGTGCTTCCTGTCCGTGTACCACCTTCTTCGATTTCGCAAAACTTTTGACGACCATCGACCAGCGTTGCCGATTTGGAATATTTATGCGAGCTCTGAATCGCATCGCATATGTATCATATAACACTACCCGGCAGTTTTCGTACACTCGATACATACGATGAGTTTTTTCTTAAACATGGCTGGTCAAAATTTGTTATCTATTTGTTTCTATAATACAAGGTATTTGCAGATCTTTTCGTCGGCCTCGGCTGAATCTCTTTAATAAGCAAAAAAAAAAATCTTTCGTCGGATAATCATTTTTAGGTATGTTTCATAGAATCAGTAGAACTCGTATTACAATTATTTCTTCAACTTCAATTATCAATTGATTTTGATTTTTGGCTAAAACGTACTAAAAAAACGAAAATAAGATTCTTTGGAAAATGAAACCTATGAGATTGAAAGCGCAACAGTAACCCTATTAATATCAAATCTATTTTATTCGTTAGATACACTTATTTATGGATTAAGGATTCGAGATATCCTATGAACAGATTTACAATTGGGATGAAGAGGATAATAAATCTTATTCTCATCGATTGAGTAAAGCCTCAATTTTGATCTGTGTTAAATAAATAACCACAATAATTGTCTTCTAGAAGCTTTTCGAAATAACGGTGTTTCAAAATATTAATATTTTCATGGTCGAAGTTCATGGTAGCTATATTGAAAAGAACATTTTCAAATCACTGATTTTACATTAACAGGCATTTATTTGTTTTTAATAATGGAGGTTTACTTAATTCTTGGCAGTGTTCATTTAATAAATACGATGTGTGTTATCTAGTCTAGGATTTTTTGCGCATGTGGCTTCAAAGATATATTTATTCTGTTTAAAAAACGTAATTTTGTTCAGATAGATTGAATAATTATGTGTCAGTCGAGTGCGTATGTTGCGATCTACTGTAGCTACCGCCATCCACCACATTTCTGGACCCCCTTTCAACCCGGTCGGTGGTGGTTTGCTTTGCTGCAGTTGATGTTATTGTTGGATGGTATGATGCTTTCTCAGCGCGTTCTGCATGTATGGGTGGATGCATGTTGCACATTGCATCGGGCACGATGATGGAGATTCGCACTTTCGCGCTCAGTGCAACCCATGTGTAAATAGGTATGCATGTGTTCGGTTTGCCTTCGAGGCGATTTGTTTCTATATCATGATATAGATTCATATCTTATTAGAAATGTGCTGCCTGTCTGGTAGAATCCAGAGAGTGAGAAAAATAATTTGGAGATGGCGAGGGGCTTTCTCCGACCCTCTGCTGATTTCCATTCTTGTCGGTGCATTTGTACTTGGAGCGCGCGTTTTCGGTGTGTTGTTGTTTGCAAGCGCGAAATTTTAAAGCCGCAGACGAGTTGCATTGAACGACGTCAAGCTATAGTTTGCTGCTTGCCCTAAGTTGTAAAACTATGAAATTCTTCACTTATGAAAAAACAAATAGCCATAGAATATGTTGTGCGTAACGAATTAACAAAAATTAGAGATTATTTATCAAAATCACTATAGGGTTACTGCGAATTCGTAACATGTACCCAAGGTCGGATTTAGCCGGAAGGGGCCGCGGGACCGACAGTTTTCGGGAGCCCCTAAATGCACAAAAAAGATGATTTTGAAACATAAGAATTTGTGGGAGCCCCCATACAAGCCCACTGGGTGGTTTATAATCATTTACAAGCTGTGAAGGTCGTCCAAGAACCCCTTGAAGAATAGACCTACGGGTGAACCAGCGTAACAATGAACTTTCCATATGTGACTTCTAGCGGAGTAGCCCCATTTTGGTCCATAGAAGCACGCTGGGTGGGTTATTAACATTTTCAAAGTTTTCAAGTCATCCAAGAACTCCTTGAAGCATAGGTTCAGAAAAGTCTATGTTTGTCTACGAAGGGAGATGCTGGGGTATACCTAGAGTCTACGTAGACTTTTTTGTTTTGAAATACAATCAATAATAAAAAAAAATCTCCAGAAAAATCTGATGAATTTATCCGGAAGAAAATGTTTTAATTTCGGCGTTAAACTATCTTGGATTTCCCCAGGTAACTCTTCTGTGTTGAGTTGGAAAATATTGGATAACTGTTCAGTATTCCCGCTCGAAATTCTCTGTAGATTCCTTGAAAAATCTACAACACCTTTAGAAATTGCACAAGAAATTCTTCAAAATTTTCACGGGAAACTATTTTGAATTTCAACAGATAGTTCTTTTGACTTTCCCAGAAAATGTCTTTAAAACTTTTGAAGAAAATTCTATTGACTTCCCACGGGACAATCTCCATAATTCGCATTGAAAACCCCATCGGAATTTCTGTAAAAATATACCGGAAAGTCTGTGGGAAATCTCTCCGAATATTTTTGGAACTTCCGCGAGATATTTTTCAAAATATTTAGAGTTTGAATATCCTCATTCAATGCTAACTTATAGCCATTTTAAATTTCCAGGGTTAATTTGTTGGGGTAAGAAGTTGGATAAATATTTTAGAATGTATCATTCACCACCATAGCCTTGTATTGGAATAGGATAGTTGTGTAAAATACTAAACTACAGTTAACTCTCATCGAAATTCAAGGGAGGTATCGAGATAGGGAACACATTTATATTTGGCCGAATGCCATTTGGTCGAATAGTTGGAATTTGTTTTCTCATTAAGAGAAGTGAGATGTTCGAAGTGAATAGTGAACAGCGAGAACCGAGTAGTGAGAAATGAGATGTTCGAAATGAGTAGTAAGAAGCGAGTCTGGAAACGGAAATTAGTATTAAGTAAAGAGTGAAGCCAAAATTCTCTATTGCCGGAGCCATACATTGAAGATTGTGGTTATGTTCGTTTTAGTTCTTATATTGAAAAGTATTGTTATTATTTGGGAAAAAAATAATAATTAATTTAGTTTGCGTTTTCCATTCTTCGTAACAAATATATTCACATTATATTTCAGTGGAAAATTAGTAGGAATGCAACTAAAAGCACTCGTTACGAGATTTCACGAGATTCAGCAGCTGATTGGAGAAGGAATGTATGTAAACCATCGTAAAGTCATGTAGAGTCTCGTGCATTTGTGAGTCTCATGGCATGGAACGAGAAATTCGAAGAGCAGGAAATGTTTGACGCCAGGTAACTGCAAAATAATGTTGTTTATGAGAGTGATTTCAAAACATCCGCCACTCGCTGAAACGAAAAGCAGCTCTATCCCAGCACCCAGGATTCAGTGAGAGGATTGTGTAGTAACATGTGAAATGAAGTGGGAAGTGAGAAAAGATATGTGAGTGGTGAGACGAATAGAAGCAAGGGTTGAGAAGTGAGAGATGGTAATTGGGAAATGAGAAGCGATATGTTGAGTAGTGAGAAGTGAGTAGAGATATAGAACAGAAGAAGAAGGAAGAAAGAAAAAGGCAAAAGAAAAAAGAAAGAAGGAAAGAGCCATAATCTCGTATCTAACCTCTCGCTCCTCGATTTTTACCTCTCTTACTACTCCCTTCTCACCACTCACCACTACTTCTGTTTTCGAACATCTTGCTCACCTTCCTCTTCCCAACCCCTTCTCCACTTCTCATTTTCACCTACTTCTCACTTAAAACTTCTGATATCTCACTTCTGACTTCTCATTTCACACTCATCACTGTTCACTTCTAACTCCTAACTTTTCACTCTCACTACTCACTACAGTCAAACCTCCATGAATCGAGTAATGGAAATTTCGAGATGTGGAATAGAAAATCCTTGGAAAACTGTACGAAGGGACCACCACAGTAACCCAGAAAATATTTATTAATATGGCATAATTTGTTTCCATGAGTCGATGTCGAGCCATAGAACATCGACTCTGGAGGTTTGACTGTACTACTTCGCATTTCGATTTTCTTAATTCTAACTTCCCACTTCTCACTTCTCATTTCTCATTTCTCAATCTCCTCTATTCACTTCTCACTTCTCATTTCTAACTTCTCACTTCAAATTTTTCACTTTCTACTTTCTACTCTTCCTTCTCACTTCTCACTTCACACCTTTCACTTCTCATTCTTTCCATTTTCACTTATAACTTCTTATATCCCACTTTTGACTTCTCAAAAGAAAACTTTTATCGCATTTCACTTCTAACTTCTCACTTTTCATTTCTCACTTCCCACTTCTCACTTTTTACTTCGTACTCCTCACTTCTCATTTTTCGCTTTTCACTTCTTATGTCGAATTTCTAATAATAATTAATATTGAGCGTCTTAGAGGAAAATGTTACAAGGTTAAAATACTTCACTCTTCCATTTACTTTCGCTATATTCACTTTTGTATCAACAGAAACGTATTTTTTTACTTGAAAACTTCTTCAGTGTTCTTCTTCAATCGATAACAAAACACTGAAGAAGTAAGTTTTCAATTAGAAAACGAAATATGTATCTGTTGATAAAAAAGTGAATATAGCGGAAGTAAATTGAAGAGTGAAGTATTTTACCCTTCTAGCCTTATTCTAATATCGAGTTACACAACATCGAGTTAGGGAGAGTTCAAATATTTCACTCTTCAAAAGTATACGAGCAAAAGCACAAAAAAATACTCAATTTTCATGTGTAGAATTTGGAAAATTATCTTTAAATCACATTAAAACGTGAATTGAAGTCTATTATTGATCGACATTAAAACTTTTAAATCTGAATAAATGAAAATAATCATAGTTTAACGAGCTTGGGTGTAAGAGGAAGGTTCAAATGAGGGTAAAGATACACTCAATGTAAGATAAAATAAAATATTAGTGCCGTTTCCCTAACCAAAATCTATGCACTGGATTCAAATTTGAGAATTGGTGCGGCAAAATGCATTTATTTTTCATTCGGCTCTCAAAATATCAAAATTTTAATTTTTGACTCGTAAAGTTACCGAAATCCGTAAAGTTATTGCCGAGATCGGGCTGTAGTTCTCGGCAATCATAAAATTTCAATTTTAAGTGTTAGACTTCGATTACCGAAGATGGTTTTTCTCGAGATACAGGCAATTAACGCAACTTCGGGAGTAGTGCGCTGGATTGACATGAAGACGCGCTAAACAACACTTCATTTAGTTTGACAGATAAAACTTCGGAAGAAGCTCGATTCGGAAGTCCCTACTTCCAATTCTAATTAATTCGCAGGACAATACTTAAAGAGCAGAAGAAGGATAGAATTGTTTCTTGGTTTCTTGTATCGCGTCATTCAGATTATTGTATTTAGAAAACAAAAATATATTAGCACTTTGAAGAGAAAAAAATGCAATTACAAAACAAGAATTCTCCATAAAGAAATCAAAATGTAAAAAATGAAATCAAAAAAAAAAATAAAAATTTCCATAAATAAAGCAATATTAGCAATAAACATACAAAATTTACCACAAAATATTTTTCCATAAAAAATTTAAAAATTCAATTTAAAAATAGGAAATTTTATACCTACAACAACATAAAAAGCAATAAAATAGAAACATTTTCAATGAACGTTTAACCTACAGACAAACAGACGTAACAGCACGAACATTTTCAGAAATACATCGTCAACTCCTCTACCTTGCAGGCATTTAAACAAACAATGTTTCGATGACATTGTATCACTAGAAGGCACTGGGTGAAACGTCAAACTCGAAGCATAACGACGCTAGCGCCTCTAGTAGTGAAATGCAATCTATCAAATTCAAATGGGTCGTTGAGTCGAGTAAATGGCAATTTCTCTTGTGTTACATCTGTTTGTCTGTGTTTAAACGCGGTAATCTATGGAAAAATGCTCAGTTTCATTGCCTTTTTAATATTTCTTTGTGAAAATTTTTATGTTTTTTTATATTGATTATTTTGTGTAAAATTTTCTATTTTCTATGGAAAAAAAATTATTTAGTTGAAAATGTTGTAATTGTTAATTGCTAATTATTAATTTACCTATTTATTTAAATTTGATATTTTTTTCGTGGAACATTTTGATTTATTTATGGAAAATTCGTCTTTTATAATTGAAAATTTTGCTCTTAAAAGGTTTTGTTTTGTTTAGTGGAAAATTTTCAATTATTCATGGAAATTTTGTATTTGAGGGGGTTATAAGCAGAGGGGTGTAAGTGACATTTTGGTCAAATTTGAGTTAACTATAGCAAACAATGCTTAGGTTTTAGAGCTTTGCGGTAATATGTGCGGATACAATTTGTGCGTTATTTGTAAAAAATGCGAAAATTCACAGAAAATAAGTACTTTTTTGAACTTGCATACAATTTGCATGGAACGAAAAAATATTGAAAAAATTGTCACCCATTTTTTCAAAACTAAGTGTTTGTCACTTACACCCCTTTACGTTTGACCCCTTCATTTATTTATTGCTAATACCCTGATTTCTTCATAAGCAATTTCTCAATTTTTAATGGAATTTCTAATTTTCTATTGAAAGTTTTTATTTTAGTCATTTGTTCTCCGTTTTTCCCTTTCCTGAGAACATTGTTTAGTGCACTTGAAAGAAGATTTGTAGGTATATTAGAAAGGAAGAAAATTTGCCGTATGTGAGGAAAGAGTAGAAGAAAAACAAAAAGCAAAACTACTAAAAAAAAGTGCTCAGGGAAGTACTTCTAACAAACGAGATCGAGCCGCCAAAGATTGTCTGTTCGATAGCTGTGGATGCGGTGGCTGTACTAATCGTGACACCAACATCGGTCGGAGACCACCCAAATCAAAGGCCACCCGCTCTAACGACTCCGACCATCGCATGCATCTCATCCAGCTGGTGCACTTCAGTAAAAGTAACTTTTAATTTTCCACCTACGCCGAGACCACACCTAAGCCACCATTAAGAAGATTTGCCTCAAACATAAATGACAAATATAATCAAATGGACATATGAATTTGTTCCAGCTATTTTCTATGTGATGCCTTATTTTGAATTAAAAGCTAAATACGCACAAGACATCATTTATATTGTGGAAGTCAATTTTACTGTACTAGCCTCCACAACAAAAGGGCACCACTATAGAGCATAAGTTCTGTTCAAATTATGCAAATATACTTTCCAACGCCCCAGCTGAGTTCGTGATAGAGAATATCAAACAATTTCAGTAGGAATTCATGAAGAAAAATTTAAAGGAGCTATTAAAGTATTGTTTGAAAAATGTCAAGGTGTTCTTAAAGAAATCTTCGAATTAATTTTTAAAGGAATTTTCGATTGAATTTCTAAGAAATTCAAAAAGTTCGAAGAACCTCTAAAGTTCCTAAAAGAGGAATAGGTATATTTGAATAATATAAATTGCGGAAATTTCTAAGGTACCTGAAATTTTGGAATAACACTCTTTAAATTGTTTCTGAAATTTTTGGAATTCATTCGGAAATTGCAATAAACAGATTAATCCACCTAGTGTTGGTGGGCCTTTCTCGCATTTAGTTAAGACACCAACCTGTATGAGGTTTATATGGTCCGATGTCCATTTTCTTCTTAACTTATAAATGCAATGACCGATCGTTATAAATTCGGTAGACAAGGCTTTGTCCCCTGTCGAATGAAACTTGCGAGAAAATCGGTTAGGATTACTATCACATACACACACATACATACACACGGCGACAGACTGCCCACCTTCCGAGGACATAGGGCGTGGTAAGCCACCTGGAAAGCCGGCAATGCGCTCGATCCATGGTGTTCTTCTAAAAAGCGAGTCAGATGTTCGATGCTGCAGGACAGCAGCTAACCTCGAGGTGCGTTATGCACTGGCCCTTTGAAGCTACTTTCTGGTTTACCGAAGGGACGATGGGCTAGCGGCAATGGAACGGTTTAGCTGGTCGGGGATGCAGTCCTGCCTCCCTCATTGGAGGTGGCCCTAACCAGCACTTCCTGAGTCACCAGGATGTCTGTTGAGCAAATTCCCTCCATTGTTTAGGAAGAAAAAAAAAAAAAAAAAACGCGGACAGACAGACATGTGCTCAGCTCGTCGAGCTGAGTCGATTGTTTATAATACTATGGGTCTAGGTACATAAAAAGTTCGTTTACGGAGTAGAAATGGTGAAATGGTAGCCTTTCGTACAACTTAGTTGTACGAGAAGGAAAAATCGATCGAAAAATTGACCTTTGAAGACTAGTAGGACATAATTTGAATTAAATATTTGTAACGGCCTTACTGGAGAAAGGAGGATAGTACTCTATGCCCCAACAACGGACTGGGCGGTTTTGTATAGAGTGCGAATCAATCACACTCTGCTGTACCAAAACGTTGCCCTTCGATCCTCTCGTTTAATAAACAATGTGCACTCGCTTGACTGTGGATATACAACAGTAAGCACATGTGAGATATACAAATCAAGCATCGAAGATATTCAATTTCAAAAAAGGCAACCGCAGTGGAGGTTGGTACTCAGTTCTGATGGCTTTTCCAGCAAACGTGACCTTTAAGTGGTCTTGTTGTGTAGGGGTTATCACGCCTATCTCGAGAGTAGGTTGAGGTTCAGGTCCCTCCAAGACACGTGATTCTTTTCGCCAATTTCATATCAATTTGTCCATTTCGAAATATGTGCTGTGCATATGCAGCCAAGATATTTAACAAAAATCCCAACAATTCCAGTGGTGATACTGCCTTTCTCGCATTTAAAGACACCAACCTTATATGGTGTATATAATTCGATTCCATTTTCTTAATAACTTTAAACGCAATGGATTATCATTATCAAATTTAATAGTGATCAACAAAGGCTTTGTCCCTGTCGAATGCAACTTGTTGCAGAAAATCGTTAATGTTTTCGGTGTTCGTGTGCACACACATACACACGGACAGACAGACATTTGTTCAGCTCGACGAGCTGATTCCATTATATATAACATCCTTGGTCTCCGAGACTTCTATAAAAGTTCGATTTTTGGAGTGAAATGATAGCCTATTTTGTACGAGAAAGGCAAAATGGTTTTCGTAGGCCGAGTTGCGAATAATATGCAATTAATTGTATTTTTATCTGTTTTCACGAAAACTGTCCTTTTAATAAATACTTTTTGAATAATGGTTGACAATGCACAGGAAAAAAATATGTTACCGACACAAGATAATTTTTTTGCGAAAATTGTTGAAAAAAAAATGCACTTTTATGATATTTAATTGGTTTAAGAGGACATATAATCGCTTAATACCAACTGAATTACCATATAGGATATTCATTCTGATCCGCAAAAATCAAAAATATTTAACGATTAAAACGTTATTAAAATGTAGCGAACATATCAATATATGTCAATAAATGCAACACCTTTTGCCTTTCTCGTACAACAAAGTTGTACCGAAAGACTATATATTCACTACAAAAGAACTTTTGATAGAAGGTCCGGAGACCCATAGTGATATACACCGATCAACTAAGCTTGACGAATTGAGGTGATGTCTGTATGTGTGTATGTGTACAAAATTTGTAGACACACTTTTGGCATAGCATTATCCGAACGGGAATGTAGTTCCATTGTTAGCTATCGAAATTTGGCCCGATCATATTTGCATTCAGATTTAAAAAAATCATTGTTTTTATCCTTGGAAAAAAATCAAAATCAAAAAATATTCAGGATGAAGGCAATGCATATTAATTAATGCAAAAACATGCAAATATAAAAAATGCATTCCTAGACCCCTAAAGTGGTTTTGACTTTTCTAATGTTATTTCTTCAATTTTTTTATGATGGATGCACGGAAAGGCATCATCGCTGCTAGATGGATTAATCAGGGTTTTAAAATAACTATCGGAACCTCAAACTATTTTTAGAATTTTGGGTTTCTTACAGAAATACTCAGATGCGGTTATCTTTTATATATAAGCCTGGAGCACTGTGACTTTTGAACATAGTGTCTTTCAGGACACTCTGCTTTGTGTTTTCATGGATAATTATGTAGAATTTTATCTAGAAATTCATCAATATTTACACTGGGAATTGTTTGAAAATAATTCTTTGAAATTTATACAGAAAACTGTCAAAAATATGCATGGGAAATTTTTCATATATTCTCAGGAAAATATTTGGCAATGTCCCAAAAATTGTAAAAAACATAAGTCATACGTCAAAATTACCTATGGATAATACTCGGAATTTTGAAGTTCTTCAGACTTCTACAAATTTGAACCAGTTTGCAATATAGGTCAGTACTTTTTATTTTCGAAAAGTCTGCATGTAGACATCAAGAAGGGAAGGGTTTTGGAAAAGTCTTCGAAAGTCTACTAGGAGCAGGGTTTTGGAAATATAATAATTTGGACTACGTGGTTTGTGCACTCCCAGGGGATTATCGCGAATTCTTGAGGTAATCAGAAATCAGCAAGATATTCATATCGTTTGTCTTAAACCACTTTTTCGCTGTTAAAATTTTGACGCAGTTCATCAATTCACTGTTTTACAGTTTCTTTTCAGAAATTATTTCTTAAATCTATTAATCTTTTTGATGTTTCAACATTTTCGAGTTAAAATCCTCATTCAAAGTAATTGCATTTTTTTAATTTTCAGTATTAATTTGTTGGGGTGAAAGTTGGATACATATTTAAATAGTTTAGTTTGTGGAAAAAATATACTACAAATATTTCACTCTTCAAATATATACAAGCAAAACACAAAAAACACTCAATTTTAATTTTTTATATTAATTTTCACAATCGTTAACCAATCCCAATAGAATGCTGTGATTGTTCATTTTATGGATCAACACAATTCCTGGTTATTCCACCGTCCGTTCCCTCAGAAAAGATCCAGGAAGGTCAATTCAGGAAACTCATCATAGAAGAGTGCAGTTTTTTCCAAAGCTTTTCATTTTCGAACGCTGAGTATCAAATGATTCTGGTGAGGTGACCTATTCTGATGGACTTGAGTGGCCACCGGAGTAGACCTGTGCGCCGGTCATATAATTCGGCGCGGCGGCAGATGGTCACTTTTGCCCCGTTGGCTTTTATCGGCGGCGGCGGCGGCGGCGTGAACCAGGCGTGGATGAAAAAATAAACTCACAAAAAAAAATTAACGCGGAGTTTTGATTCACACCGTACGAATCGCCCGTATAAAAATCAACAAGTGGATTAAAATTGAAATATTCTATGTTTGTCGATCATCAAACAGCACATTCCATAGTAAATTACCAGCGACACTAAAAGTACCTGATCTCAAAATATTATTTAAACTAAAATTATTTTATCATTCTCTGATTTTGATGAATCAAAATTTAACAACGAATACTGCTTCCTTTTTGTATCCCTTGAGCAGTATTGAGAATTGAACTTCGGTGTCATAGGACTAATTTGTTAATATTTTTTTCCAAAAGTTTCCCAATTCTGGATTTTGATAAACTCCATTCGATTTATTTCTCAATATATCTAAATTTCAGTGCTACTTCGTTCATTTGCTGTGACCCATTAGATCCTGGAAGGCATTCACGATGGAAGTCCACTAATGACAACCTGACAGTTTACTCCCCACCTCGCGTTTTGTACAAATCTCAATAGATGATCAACATAACTAAAATGAGCTCTGGCTGAATAAGACTTGGGCGATGACCAACCGATTGAATATTTTTCTTAAAGTTGGTAAATATGCCAGAATAGTTCTTCGTGGAGTTCCTGAAGGAGTTTCCGGAAGTTTCGTTAAATTCCTTTGTAAAACCCTATAAGAATTCATCGGAAACTCCTGAAGCATTTTTCAAAAACCGTTAAGGTTCTCGTTGGAAATTCCTTTTGTAAAACCACAGGTAAAACCGTAGAACAGCGGTTCTCAACCTGGGGTATATGTACCTATTACCTTTCACTAGCCCTAAAAGGGGTACCTCGGGCAAAAATCATAATGGCGGACGTATTTCAATTCCAATCAGGCTTATTGAAAAAGTTTTGATAATTGTGTATATTTTGTTTCAAAACTTTGTCTTAGTACATAATGTGCATGGCAATCAGTAAGCAAAATAATTGAACCTCCCTCCTAAACCAGAACAGCTGGCTATGAAGGGTTGCTGAACGAAAAAAAACAATCGGACAAAAACCAAATTTAAAAAAATATTTGTCCAATCTACCGACAAAATATGTTGACAAATATGTATTAGAAACATGGTTTTGAACAAAATCTAGAATCTAAAAAGGTTAGGAAGCCTCCGTTTGGCATGAAAGACTTTTTTACAGAAAAGCTCAGTTGCTTTAGTGGCAAGAGAATAAGAAGCATTCTTCTACGCTTCTCTCGGAAGCCTTCTTCAAAGCAGCTCGAATGCCTCCTTTGAAATGTTCAGAAGCTCAGTCACAACAGAATAAAAGATGCTAAAGTGGAGCGTTATTGCTTCCCCATACAGCATGTTCGTATATCGTCTCACTCTAGCATCTTATGCTACATCATATATGATTTTGTGTTGACTGGGTTCTTTCAAAGGTTCACCTCCTTTCAAAAAGGCCTTTGTCTTCTTCAAGAGACCCGGATGCCTCGTTTTAAGAGATTGGAGCGCTTCTTTCAAAAATCTCTGAAGAGGATCCTTCAGAGGGTCGGAACCTTTTCAAAAAAAAAGCTTGGAAGCCTTCATTCAGAGCTCGGAAGGTTCTTTTCAAGAGCTCAGGCCTCCATTGAAAGCTCATAGCCTTCTTTCAAGAAGGCTTGACCTCCTCTCAAGATGCTCAAAACCCAACTAACAAAAACTCGAAAGCCTCTTTTCAAGATGCCTGAAGCCTTGTTTTAAGCAGTCCAGGCCTACTTTCAAGATCCTTTTAAGTAGCTCAAAGCCACCATTCAAGATGCTCAAGCCTCTTTGCAAGGGGCTCAAACCTCCTCTAATCAAGAGGTGCGGAAGCATAATTTCAAGCTCCTTCAAGAGGCTCAGAGCCTTCTTTTAAGAGGCTAGAAGCCTTCTTCAAAAAAAAGCTCAGAAGCTCTTTTAAGAGGCTCGAAAGCCTATTTACGTGAATCCAAGCCTCCTTCAAGATAGAATTCTTCTTTCAGAAGCTAGGAAGCATGCTTTCAAAGAGGCTCAAGCGTCACTTTCAAGAGTGCAAAAGAAGCCTCCCTTTCAAGAAGGTCACAAGCCTTCTTTCAAAAAGCTCGAGGCTCTTTTAAGATGGAAAGCCTAGCCTTCATGAAGCTCGTAATTCTTCTTTCAAGAGGCTTGAAGCATACTAAGAGGTTCAGAAGCATCCTTTCAGATAAAGAATCCTCTTTTTAAGCGGCTAGAAAGCGTACCTAGAAGAGCTTGAAGCCTATTGTCCAAAAGAGCTGCAGGCCTACTTTCAAAGGTTAAAAGCTTCTTTTGTAGGCTTGGACCCTTCAAAATGCTCAAATTATTCTTTCAAAGAGCTTGGAAGCCTACTTTCAGAGGGTACCTCAATTAATGCAAAAGTTTGAAGGGTACCTCTCATGAAAAAGGTTGAACTGCCATAGAATATTAGTTTCGTTCGAAATTAGTTTCGAAAAGTATAAATAGTTTCGAAAAAAGAATTCCTAAAAACAGTTGAAAAGAAATTGCTGGAAAAAAATCTTCGAAGGGTTCAGCCTCTCCGAGAATAGCGAAAAGATTATAAACAATCTTCGCAAAATTTTTGAAGGAATTTTCGAAGACCAATGAAGATTCCTTGATCCCGACATTTCTATACACCAAGAAAATACAAACCTTGCTAATGTAGACTCATTATTCGTAATAAAAGGAGCAAAGATTGGCACGAGGCCTTGCTACTATGTATAAGTTTTTTTTATAATTTGCCCGGAAGCACCGATTTTAAAAATAGTTTACAGTTAGGAACCGAAAGAAATTCCCGCAGAAAAATCAGAAAAAAAGAATCTTTACAGTAAATTTTGAAAAAAAAATGTTCTAGGGAATTTTGAAGAATTTCCGAATGAGTTCCACAAAGCAATTTCCGAAGAAATTTCTTTGAATTAATTTCTGAAGTGATTCCGAAAAATGCAAAAGAAAGGAGAATGTTGCTGACGGACTTATTGAGGAAATGTCCGAACTTCTTTCTAAGTTCGACAAATAATTTAAGGATTACCCGTAGAAATTCCCCAAGGAATTTTTAAGGTAATTCTAGAAGTATTCCTATAGAATTTCAAGGAAAAGTTGTCAAAGAACTTGCTAAGGAACCCTAGAGGAATTTCTATAAAATTTCCACGTTTTTTATTCTAAAAAATCCGAAGATTCTAAAATAATCTCCGTGTGTAATGAAGAAATTTCTAAGCAAACTTTCAATGACTAAACATATTTCCAGAAAGAATCTGTAAATGAATTCCTGGAGGAATTTTGGAGGAAATTCTAAAATATTTTCCGTTGATATTTCAAAAAGGACTTGCAGAATGATTTCAGGTATTCCAAGGAAATTCCTAGGGTTTTATGAAGCAATTCCTAAAGCAACGTTTCCTGAAATTTTCAAAGAGTTATTTTCTAAAAGAACCGAACCATATAGAATTTCCTAGGTATTTTCTTAAACAAAAGGAATACGTGGAGAAATTCTGACGTAATCCGAACTAAATTTTAAGATATCGAAAAATTTCCGAAGAGACTTTCTGGGTCGTTTAGGAGGAGTTTTGAGAGCTTTGAGAATCCCTGGACGAATCTTCAAGGAATCTCTGGAGAAATCATGAATAAATTACTGAGAAAAACTCAGAAAAACCAGGTAGGCATTTTTCTCATAAATTTAATAGGATTTTCTCCAGTAATTTCCTTTGAGAATTCCTTCGGAAATTCCATCATAAATCCTTCAAAAATCCTTTATCGATTCCTCTACAAAATTCCTTTGCCAGAATTCTTTAGGAATATTTTACCTTTGAAAAATCTTTTAGATGTTCCTTTACAGGAATTATTTTCGCATCCATTCAGGCTCTCTTTTGGAATCCTTAAAAGTTTATTTGGAAATTGCTGCACTAGCCAGTACAAATTTCTTTAGAACGGCCTGCTCAAAAACTTATTTGTGAATTCCTCCAGAATTTATTTCTCAAGTAATAACAAAAAAACCGCCCGAGAATTCATTCGGATATTCCTCCAGGACTTCTTTAAAGATGATTATTAACGGTACCTCCAAAGATTTCATTCGGAGTTTCCTCAGACTTTTTATTAAATTTATTGAAAATGGAAATTGTTTTGCAGTTGTTATATTGATTTTCGAAAAAAAAATCCAAAATAAACAACAACAACAAAGAGACTTTGGGCAAGATGAAGGCATTTTGAAGAAATTCACCGCAGGAAGTACCGGAAAATTCCTGAAGAATTTTTTAAAGAGTTACTGGAAAGAAATTCTGAAAGAATTCTTTAGAATAAATTGTGAATAATTCCTTATGAATATCTAGAAAAAACTTTTTCCTGCGATTCATGAAATAAATGCGGAAACAAAAATTTCAAAGGAAAAGTCAACGAAATTCTCAACAAAATTCGAAGAAATTCTTGAAAGAACGAGATGGAATGTTTAAAGGAATTCCTTAGAATTTTCACAGGAATTACTAAGGAAACATCAAAGGAATTCCTCAAGGAGTCTCCAGAAAGATTAGTCAGGAATTCGTGAAGAAAAAAAATCCAAGCTATTCTTAAGCAATTTCGAAAAGAAATTCGTAAAAAGGATTTTCTGAAAAATCCGTAATGAAAATTCTTGAGAATTTTTCTGAAATTTTGTAAAGAATCTCCGAAGGAATACCCAAAAAATGGAAGAATTCCTAAAATAATCCCTAAGGCTTTTTAAAAGGAACTTTTCGGAGGAATATCTGAAGGAATTATCAAATAAATTTCTTGATACGAATCTTCTTCCAGAATATTCTCCATTCTGGAATTTCCACAATAAGGCTTCATAATACAGTAAATAATTTCAAGACAATAAATTAAATTAAATTTCGTTATGTTTGAAAATACCTGACGTTTAACTAAATAATTTATTAAATACTATTCAGCGAGGCGACACTTTGATTCTGGTTACGTCTGGAGTAGCGTTTTTTAACTGATCTTGTAAATATTTGCTTTGCTGATGCTCAGCAAGTGGTTTTATCAGTTATGTTTCAGAAATTGATTTCAAAATATGAACTTACTTACTCGAGTCAGAACAAAAAAATCGGTAAAGCATTAACAGTTGTGTTAATTATTTTGCTAAATCAATTTGCCTTTAAGCCAACCCTATCCTAATAGCACAAATCTTAAAACAAAACTGATTGTAGAGTTTATCTAAATAAATAAAAAAAATGTCAAAATAACTAATGTGCAGCTTAAATTTCTCTTCACCAATCTGCAGTCCTTCAAGATCAGGACATTTGGGCATGTGTTCAGGCTCTCAAACACCATTTGCATTCACTTACAAGTTGTAGGTGCCCATAAATGAGGCCTTGAGCTAACGCATTCAAAGATCAGTTTGAATCATGATAATATTATTTATCTAGATAAATCCTCATTCAAACTCTCAAACTAATCAACCAACCTGTTAATTAACCGATACAATATGTCACTACTACCTGACCTAGAACACCACAGCAGAAGAGTAGATTTGAAATTGATTTTTTGACTTCCGCATAAGACTAGTTTAGTACTATTCAATTAACTCTACCAGCAGATTTCTTCACAGAATCGTATTTCGATCTCAATTATTAGGCCGGACACTGAATCTCGATTCTTGGCTCTGACTCGACTCAAAGTTAATTAATTTTTTATTGCGATTAGTCACCGGCGTGGCAATTTATGATCGGCACGCGCCAAGCAAAATCGTCCACCACCACCAGCGGCCGGCGTGGCGCGGCAGGAAGATCTAAACCAGATTCCTCCAGAAGATCCGGAACGTCCGCTAAAAGATGAACAATTCATAGACTCATCCAAGAGCGGAATTTCTATGCAGATCTTCATTAGTGTGCTTTGAATAATAAAGTATCGTACCTCTAAATAATACAATATCTGTTAAATTGGTCAGATTTATAAACCGGTCGAGGGTTTGAAGATCGGAACATCCACAAAGTTGGAATTCGTGAATTCATCCTCGAAAGAACTTGAATAAAATGTTTTTTATATACTCTGAACAAGACAAGAACGAATGATTGTGCGAGAGGAGGTCATTTACCAAGTGACAATGAGGTCTTCCGGTTAATGTGGTTACCAAATTTTATAACACATGCATGAAGGCCAATTTTTTAGAATTTCCAATGACCCGTAACTT